>NC_134413.1:2839629-3197129 GCF_038048845.1 Mixophyes fleayi | reverse complement strand
GGTCTCAGAGGGCTCACGGCTGTATGACGACATTTCCCATCACACACTGCTTTCAGCCTGATTTCAGAGACAGATCTGCCCAGCGGCTGCTCTCAGCATACAGAACAGACCAAACTATAGAACAATTCTGAACCTGGCTCTGCAGCTTCAGAACCAGCATCTAACCCGGCTGCTGGACTTTGTAGAATTAGATCTGACCTGCACTGTTAGGGAGCCCTCAGGACTGGGTTTGGGAAACCCTGGTCTGTAGAATTATATCTGCCCTGGCTGCTGGTCTTTGTCTGTACTACTAGATCTGACCTGGCTGCTGGTCTTTGTCTGTACTACTAGATCTGACCTGGCTGCTGGTCTTTGTCTGTACTACTAGATCTGACCTGGCTGCTGGTCTTTGTCTGTAGGACTAGATCTGACCTGGCTGCTGGTCTTTGTATAACTAGATCTGACCTGGCTGCTGGTATTTGTTTGTAGAACTAGATCTGACCTGGCTGCTGGTCTTTGTATAATTAGATCTGACCTGGCTGCTGGTCTTTGTATAATTAGATCTGACCTGGCTGCTGGTCTTTGTATAACTAGATCTGACCTGGCTGCTGGTCTTTGTAGAATTAGATCTAATCTGGCTGCTGGTATTTGTTTGTAGAACTAGATCTGACCTGACTGCTGGTCTTTGTCTGTACAACTAGATCTGATCTGGCTGCTGGTCTTTGTCTGTAGAATTCGATCTGACCTGACTGCTGGTCTTTGTCTGTAGAACTAGATCTGACCTGACTGCTGGTCTTTGTCAGTAGAATTAGATCTGACCTGGCTGCTGGTCTTTGTCTGTAGAACTAGATCTGACCTGACTGCTGGTCTTTGCCTGTAGAACTAGATCTGACCTGGCTGCTGGTCTTTGCCTGTAGAACTAGATCTGACCTGGCTGCTGGTCTTTGCCTGTAGAACTAGATCTGACCTGGCTGCTGGTCTTTGCCTGTAGAACTAGATCTGACCTGGCTGCTGGTCTTTGCCTGTAGAACTAGATCTGACCTGGCTGCTGGTCTTTGTCAGTAGAATTAAATCTGACCTGGCTGCTGGTCTTTGTCTGTAGAACTAGATCTGACCTGGCTGCTGGTCTTTGCCTGTAGAACTAGATCTGACCTGGCTGCTGGTCGTTGTTTGTAGAACTAGATCTGACCTGTCTGCTGGTCTTTGTCTGTTGGAATCATGACATCTTCTTTCTCTCAGAATACTACAAAGTAACACTTTGCAATCTCTTATATAAGCAGCTGTATCCTTAGCAATCCTAGACCGACCTCTTCACCCTCAGGGAGTTCAAACTGATGCTTCCTAATTTACAACCAAATACTGTATTAGAGGAGCAGTATTCTATAGACATACAACGAGGTGTAAAAAATGAGCACAGTGGCACTATATAGATATGAAGGGCACAGATTTGTAAGCAGGGGAACTGGGTATTTGTCTAAGGCCACCCATCACAAATTAGTGGCTGCGAGTTGGGTCACAAAAACCAACATTTACTTGCTGTGTGTCCTATGCAGGTGAATGGACATCATATCCATTGTTTTTGGCACCTTGGCACAGGATAGTTTGGTACCAAGCTGAATTATTGACCAAACTCAATACAGTATGCCCAGTACAATATGTGGAATAAATATGTTTTCAGGATTTTGAACAGACAACATGCAGTAGCTTATTTGTATTTATTTACAATTAGAAAGAAAAATATCACACATGTATCTTGATTGCAAACCTAAAACCATGAAACATATTGATAATAGTGTTTGTTTGCGGTAGATATTTACCTTATATTTATTATTATTATTATTATTATTATCATTTATTTGTTAGGCGCCACAAGGTATCCGCAGCGCCGCGCACAGTACTAACAGTAGACTATACAGGGTGAAACCATACAGAACAATGAACAAAAAGTACCAATACTTCAGAAACTCCGGCCAGTCATATGCAGTAAAGACGGAGCTGAAGAACAGGTATGGAGACAGGAGGGGAGGGGGCCCTGCTCATACGAGCTTACATCCTAAGGGAGGGTAAACAGACCAGGCACAAGAGGAGCCAGTTGAGGCAAGAGGAGAGAAGGGAGGAGGAGCTAAAGGGAGGAGATGGGGGTTAAGTAGATGGTTGGTAGGCTTTGAGGAAGAGGTGAGTTTTGAGTGCACGTTTGAAGGAGCACAGAGTAGGAGAGAGACGGATGTAACGAGGGAGGTCGTTCCAGAGAAGGGGGGCTGCACGGGATTTGTCACTATCTAAAATATTCCATTTTGGAAGAAAATTGTTTTTTTTATGTGTAAGAGAAGACTGAATGGGGGACATTCATGAAACCTGGCGCTAAGGAACAATGAGCTGTTGCCTACGGCAACTAATAAGATTCTTTAAGACAAATACAAGGGATAAAGCTGCAGCTTCAGCCTCGTAGTGATGATCAGGTGCTGGAATCGCTCCTGGTTAGTTCTGGGTTCACTCTTCACCAGTTGGCGATATAGAGAGGATGTGGGAGGAGCAATTGCTTCCTTCATGTGATGGGAGGAGCTAGGCAGGAATAAGTGGATTTGGGCATTCAATGGACAATGCAAGAAAATGTCATTTTATCTTTTGTTCCCTTTTGAAAAAAGACAGATAATGACCAAGTTATGACATTCTAGAGTAATTGATTGCTTATCATGGTACTTTTTCATGAGGCTCTAATGAGTATATCTGTAGGTGTTATTGATTTTGCAGCCATATATGTACAGGAGCTCTAGGGGGGGCTGTAATTGGGCCACACCAAAGTAAATGGAAATATTAGAATGAAAAGGTCAAATTATTTAAGCGTTCGGTTCTTTTTTAGTGATATTTTTACTTTTGTTGATTTGCGCATTTCGATGGCCGATGAACCAACAGATGAATAAACTGTTTAAGGCAGATTTGGATTTTGTAGAAACATTCAGCTCACTACAAGTCTCAGAGTCTTGGGTAGATAGAAGGCAGGGGCGCACACAGGGGGGGTTTCTGGGTCTCCTGAAACCCCTCCCCTCCACTAACGAAGTGCCCCACATAGCGGCACTGTACTATATAGCAGCCGCGGCGCTGTATAGTATGTATTTTTTTTGTTTTGTTTCTTTTTTGGGTGGGGTGGGAACCCCCCTAAAATCCTGCGTGCGCCCCTGGAACGGGTATGAATACCGAGGACATGGTAATTTTCTATGATGTAGAACAAGAAAATGATATCAGCAGATCTGAATATTTGTAATCTGTTCACTTGATTGGTTCATTAAGTACTGAAACAGCGGGGAACACATTTATCTGCAACTTAATGGCGGCATCTGTAACTACAATGAGATTAGACCGCACTATTGGCCTGGGAATCAGGGAATCTGCTGCACGCTGTAAATACATCATTGTCCAGCGCTGGATAATGTGGATTCATTAAGGCTCGCAAAATGAACGTATTGGGTGATTTTTTTAAAAAAAACACAAAACTAGAATCAACTAGAAGTGGATCTGAAGAAACGTCTCTGAATACGGGTCTAGGTCCGCTCTGCTTATACGGCAGACACATAGCACAGCAGGATACGTACAATATGTGGAATATAAAGTCACAGCATAAGGCACAGAAGAAAACAAGAAGTATTTATTGTCACCTGCTAATAATATTGCCATTAATGATAAAAACATTAAAGATTTTTTTTTTTCTGTGATATATTTATTAGACTGTTATTAATGTCTCTTGTGTATAAAATGCATTTTTACGGTTGCTACTGATTACAAACACATGTTCTAGCTGTATACAAACACATGTTCTAGCTGTATACACAGCCATCATCACTAGTAATCGACACTTATACCAGACCCAGTGTGAAATTGATATGACACAGACCTTAGAGATGCCCAAAGCTTGAATCAGACACTGCTGCGTGTGCCCCAGCTTAGCACACCCTCACTGTACACTGACTACGTACATACGACCATTCCCATTCCCAAGGGTTAAATTATAAAGAGAGGTTAGAAAAACCTGTTTACTATGGAAAAAGAGCAAAATGTGTTGTATTATTTGATCCGCGCGATTTCTGTCATCTCTAACATAAATTTATATGGCGTCAATACAACGATTGCCTAATGAAATTATTGTACCAAGAACCATAGGAGGACAAAGGGTTAAGCTGCGGCTTTCCTTACAAGATAAGGTGGTGATTGTAAAGTCACTCCTTGTAATTTTGAGGATAACATTTCACTGTTTATTTTGATGGACCCTCCGTGGTTTTGAGAACATCGAACAAAAAGAAAAATCTTTTGATCTGATTGGTAAAGATATGTAATAATCAATTAACACACAAAAAACACAACGATAAATACGGAGTATTTATATTTATTTTTCATTTTTATTTTATTTTTTTATTTTATTTTTATACACTTTTATTCACTATTATTTTCACTTTTAGTCAGTGTATGTATTAAATATACACATTATCAATTTTTTTTCACTTTTTTTCTCACTTATTTTATTATTATATTTTAGCACACTCACAGGTTACACTTTCGTTACCTTAATCACATCTATATGTCTCATTTTTGAATATATTGTCAGATATTTTTTCACATTTATTTTCACTATACTTATATTTTTTCACTTCATATTATAGTTGTCTGTTCATCACTACAAATAACTATATATAATAAATAATATATAATATTACATGTCTTTTCATGTCATAAATATCAATTATTTCATATGTATATATATCATTGACAACACATGTGGACTCTAGATATACATACATCAAGTAATATCTTATAAAGAACCAATTTGGATTCCTAATAAGAACACCTAATCTATATACCTCAATATATTGTGTTATCAGCTTCACACTTGAATCAATTCTATACTCCAATGCATCATGTCTGAATTTTATTTATGTTTTTTGTGTCATCTTGTCTGTTTATCTCTGGCTCTTTCTCTATTATCATTTTTATTACTAATTGCATGCCTGTGTAATTATCTGTTTACTATATTCATAGCCTGGGATCATAAACTGCTAAAAAACTGCTGATATATATATATATTGTCTAAATAAAATGAATACTAAAACTCATTTCATTGGTTGAAACTTATGCCAATCAAATTATGAAGTACCTATTGGTGGATAGTTACTTAAATAACCAGCCCGAATTACACACTGGTTGCCTCACAGTAGAAGCAATTAGTGAAATGTACGGCAGGTGTTGTTTTTAGAAGGAGTCTGTGAGTCAGGTCAAGCAGGGAGTCCAGCAGGGAGTCCAGCATCTAGCTGGTTATACGAGAATCATAGATATATCAGAATATGATTAGTGTTCTATAAAGGAATTCCTCTATATGAATCTAGTGGTAGATAACTAAAGATGTCATTAACAGAAATCAAAGCAGATATACTGTGATGAAATTCTTAAAGGTTTTTTTTTATCATACATCAATCCAACTAGGTCTCTTTCGTTTGTGTCTGAACACTAGAAACCCAAAACAAATTGTGACAGTATAAAAAATATCCCATAAAAATTATAGGAAAAAGATACGAAAATATTCATATAATTTAAGATTTATCTATCTCAGTCCTGGCTGCTAAACATCTGAGAAATAGCATTGGAACTGTGATTTGTATAACTAATTAACCAGCTGTGATGAATGTCAGCTGTAGAAGAAGTCTGTGTCTCTGACTGAATAGATACCAAATGGAACAGGGAACATGTAGCTAATTATGACCGTTTTGTCATAACTACAACAAATACGAACTTCATTTTACTAAAATATTATATATATATATATATATATATATATATATATATATATAAAGATCAAGAAAGAATGACTGGTATACTATAATCACATTTTTATAGATTCTCCAATTAAAAAACATTTTGAATTTCAGCTATGCATGTCAGAACACTGGAGACTTTACCCAATTTGTGGCCACATAATATTAAGAATTAATGTGGGGTATACAACAATACTGCTTCAGCAGCACAGGTGTATATATGGTACCATTCGTATACAAAAACACATGTAGAATGTCCTTTACTGATGCTATACGTATTTAAACTCCAAAAAAAGGGAGATATACTAGCCTAGCACTGGTACAGCAGAACAGGTGTATACAAACATGAAATAATCTGCCATCTATATACCAACGTGGCAATTCGTGTGATTTGATAATTAACACAGTAATACACTTACCAGGACTGTATATATTCCTTATTACTGTGGATCTCTTGGTCTATACTGACATATTATAGTGACATACTCATCAAAGTGACACTTACCTTATACCTCCTTTGTGCAAACCACACGTGACTGTATGATTCTCATGTCCATATGATGGAAATACAATACAATACACTTACTTTATATGATCACCATTCATGATTTGTTGGTATTTTCAAGAACCCATCATAAGACATCTGTATATAACTACCATAGATAGAGACTCCCGGTATATATTTACGGAACCAAATAAAGTGTATTGATCTTCTGAATATAAGTACCTGACCAAGACTCCGAAATTTTAATATTTCGCTTTTTAACCATACAGTTTTATTTGCATGACTAATAAATAGTCGTTTTATAGTGTAGTCTCAATTTATTTATTTGTTAATTTCTATCCACTTTTGTTATCCACAATGAAGTGTCCCTTCAACAACACAGGATTTTTTCCATGAGTGTTCCTTCCATATAAGTAGTACTTCTCCTTCTCTGCTATTATATACAATACATTACTACTGGAAGCAGCACCTCATATTATCAGACTAACATATTAAATCATGTCTTGAAAATATACATCAATTGGAAAGATTTTTCTTGTGCGGGAAATTATATATATTACTTATGTTTAGATAAGGTGGTGATTGTAAAGTCACTAGCAGAATTTACAAACGGACTGGAAGACTTTCTTACAAACAAGATGTCATCTGGTGTTAAAATAAGTTGAGGACATTATGTTGGTGATTGATCATGGAATTTTTGGGGTGGTCAGGAAGGAATGTTTCCCTCTTTGAGGCTATATTAGCCAACTGTCTAACTGTCAGTTTTGATTTTTGATCTATTATCTCTGAAAGGTAAAACTTGTCAGACCCGTGTCTTAATACAACTTTAATAGCTATATAGCTTTGTACCACTGGTGCATGATTGGGTAATTTTCATATGTGTGTGTGGTTTGTATTAGCCATACTTGCCAACTCTACAAGAATGTCCTGGAGACTCCTGAAATACGGATTGGTCTCCCGGACTCCTGGGAGAGCAGGCAAGTCTCCCGCATCCAGCAAATACCTGGCCAAAATAACACGATTCACGTCATTTTGGCCCTGCCCCCCCACATCAAAACATCAATTTCAAGGGGGGCAGGGCCAAAATGACGCTATTGACTGCGCCCAGCCCCCTCCCGCCCTCTAGTCACGTCCCCTGTCTGGGATCTCCCGGACTTCAGTACCTAAAAGTAGGCAAGTATGTTATTATCAGTGCAGTGTGTATGTTACTGTCATACTCCCCAGATTTTTGCAGGACTGTGTCTGGTTTTCCTCGATCAGATAGGATATTGCCTATTGGAACAGAGATATGTTCTCTTGGTAAATTGCTGCCAGATTTGGTGGATCGGACAGATAATAGTGTCTCTTAATTTGTTCTTATTTCCCAAACGATAATGCTGTGATATATGTATCTGTACCAGTGTCAGGTCTATATTTCTGTGTCTGTGTAATTCCTCTGAGTATTTGTGTTAGAGAATGTGTGTGCCACAGGGAGAGACCAATTACTTACCATACAGGAAGTTACTCCTCGGCAGAGCAGGTGCTGCCCATAAGACATAAGTCAATTAAACCCCTGTTTTAATGTTATATAATTGTATCATTACCTGCATAGATATATTTTATGATTAGTTTTACCTCTTTTTTGTTTGCCTTCAGCTGTGTTTCACTTGCTAAATGTCAGGTATATTAATAAAGATCTGTTGGAGTCATTGAATTTAAAGAAAAAATCATTTTATTTTCTTACAGCAAATGCTTATATATGTTACTCTTTACTGGCAATACTGGGAGAAGGATTAGATGGGATAAAAAGAGAAACATGAGTAAAGACAGTTTAATTAAATCTAATTCAATCTTTGCTGCATTGTACAATCTGTAATCTGACTACTGAAGAGTTAAAGTCTTGCTTAAGTGACATTTATTTCTCAAATGCTGAATTAGCTCCCTGCAGCCCCTTCCTTTGTCATGTTGTCCTCTATGACCTTGTACGTTGATTCTACATTGTAGAGCTGTTATAGAGAGTCATTAGAGAGTGTTATCTGCTGCCACAATCACAAGCAGACTTTTATTAATCTCCGAGTGCCTCAGACAGCTCTGGTCCTCTATGTGTGAGACAGGCAATGACATTTCTGGTGAGCCAATCCCTCCTCTGCTCTTAAATTTTAATTTGGCATTTGCAGAATCATTTTTGTCAGAGCCAAATAAGACAGGAGCACATCCTGCTCTATATGACACATAAACATTCAGTGATACAATGTAGCAGGTTCTGCTGATACCCAGTGCAAGATCAAACACCATCTACTTCTTAAATTACTCGGTTTAGAAACATTTCAAAACATTAGGGATGAAATTTAATGTGCAAAAAAAAATGTTTGTGTACATTTAAAGTCGAACTAAACTAGGGTTAGTGCCATATAAAAATAAGGAAAAGAAAAATCGAAATATTCCAATTACATTTTTCACAGCACCTCTGCAGCAGAGCAGATAGATGCCGTAAAACATATATAGGAAACAGATAAGAGAGCGGGTCACAAGAAAAGGTTTGGGACGTTCCTAATGCTTAGAATATAAAAGGTATACTATGTAAGAAACGCTGGATTTGCCAATTGCTACAAAATAGCAATTCACATGGAAACAACCACAGTCTAATAAGTTACAATTATTAAAGGACAGCTAGAAAAATGAAATAGAAAATCGATGGCGGAGCTGAGAGCATTTTCTAAGTTTTAAAAATTCTATTTAGAACAATAATTATTATTTCTCATTTTTTTCTAGCAAAATGTGTAAGTACAGACAAACCAATGGGATTAGGACACTGCAACATGTGACAAATGAAAAAACAAAAATTGGGTCATAGAGGACATTTAATGATGGAAATGTCTTTTGCAACATTGGTCTATCTACCTGTCTTCCTATATGTATTTATCATCATCATCATCAATTTACATAGTACTACAAATTCCGCAGCGCTGTACAGAGAACTCACATCAGTCCCTGCCCCATTGGAGCTTACAATCTAAATTCACATACACAGAGACCGAGAGAGACTAAGGTCAATTTGATAGCAGCCAGTTAACCTACCAGTATTACTTTGGAGTGCGGGAGAAAACCGGAGCCCCCGGAGGAAACCCACGTACACATGGAGAAGAACATACAAGCTCTGGTTGGGATTTGAATTCATGACCCCAATACTGTGAGGCAGAAGTACTAACCACTAAGCCACCGTGCTACCCCAATGTATTCAATAAACATTCTCTGCATTCTCTAAACTGGTTGACAAAACACACATAGATTTGTGAATCATCCTCATTCATATTCTTAGTAGTAAAAATAAATCATGATTTCACTATAGACTGGAAATGTAATGTGATTTATACCCCACAATCCTGGGACACCCTGATCACTTTATCCTGGTTAGATTTTCCTGGAATACGATGATAGCTGCACAGTGACATCCAGGTAAAATAGGAAACTATTGATTGTGCTAATGGATTTGACTCACTATAAGGTAGTCATATGATCACCAAGTAACAATGAATTTCCATTTATTCAGTTCTCGCTGATCATGATTTCTCCATTTAACCTCTTCAGTCTCTGCAGCAGTTTAGAGCCGTAATCTCGGTGACACTACGCAGGGAGATACCGGGAGAGTAGGAGGTTAGCCGCTAGTCACACATCATCATCATCACCAGTTATTTATATAGTGCCACTATTTCCGCAGCGCTGTACAGAGAACTCACTCACATCAGTCCCTGCCCCATTGGAGTTTACAGTCTAAATTCCCTAACACACACACACACACGTCAATTTGATAGCAGCCAATTAACCTACCAGTATGTTTTTGGAGTGTGGGAGGAAACCGGAGCACCCGGAGGAAACCCACGCAAACACAGGGAGAACATATAAACTCCACACAGATAAGGCCATGGTCGAAAATCAAATTCATGACCTCGTTGCTGTGAGGCAGAAGTGCTAACCACCGAGCCACTGTGTTGCCCACACACAGAGTTCTCCCTGGGTTGGAGAGATGTAGATCTGATATCTGTGGAGTGTGATAATGAATAGGGGGGGGGCTGCTTTACAAACCTCCTGAATGCATTTATTTATTAGCAGTAGACTGAGGATATGATATTACACAGCTTTTCCCAGCAGAGTCAGGAGAGTCCCGGCCAGGCAGTATTGTCTGATTCCAGAAGGTGTATGAGGTTTTCCTTACTGCCGCACCTTTGTCCTCTGGGATTAGGGAATAATGGAGGTTTCATTCTATTAGATCTACATCACCTCTTAGACACTTAAATCAGTTACTTTCTAATCTGCTAACCTTAGGTCCTCAAAAAATATTCTCCACCTCCCTGACTGCTTGGTCACTCATCATTCGAGAATATAATATGAGGTGGGCAGGGCTTGATGTTGCCATTTGAATAATCAAGTGGGTGGGGTTTCCATGACACCAAGCCCCACCCATACCAATATTCTCCTGCCACCTTTCTGTTCACTGTGATGGGCAGGGCTTGTCCTGTCCCCACCTACCTTGATGCAGGTAAGTGTTATGTGTGAGATTTGCCTGCTATGAGGTCTCTTTCTAATTCTGGAGTCTCCCAGAGAGTAGTATGCCCTAAATTAGTGCATGTATCAATGCCCTACATCACTTCTATTGGGGGAAACAGATCATGAAGTGAAAAAATGTTTTAAGGGAATATAAGTGTCTTTTAGTTACTATTCTTTTTCCATTACAATCTATATTGAGAGAGTACACAGAGTGGAATCAGGGAAAACTACCTGGATGTAACCAGTACTGATATTGGGGCTTTTCTATTGGCACCAGCTTACCGAGCAGTGTATGGCTGCCGGAGCTTGCTGGGACCAGTAGTACCACATACAAAAATGCAGATTCATTATAATTAACTGTTTATTACTCCAACACTCACTGCACACAGTGTTGGGAGGAGCACAGTGATGAAGCATAGAGCAGTCTGGGGGGGTCTTGTTTCTGTGGCCTGTATCACCTAGCAATTCAGCCTTGTGCAACACAAGTTGGAGCTGTGTGACATTATAACCCAGGGGCTCCATGTTGTGTGTTTCCTCGCTATATTGTCACCAGCTCAGCCTGTAACAGACTAGTGCTGGTTGCTGTATTTGCGTATTGTTGTCCTCTCACACCCAGTGGTTGTTTGAGATTAAGCCAACTGTCTAGAACCATCAACGTCCGTAACACCAAGGCTCAGCTCTCTGCCATCGCGATCGTCAGAAGTTCTCCTCTTGGAAAAGTGTTACGTAAAGTCCTTGGGCCACCTGAACATGGTCAATGCACAATTCCTTCAATGCTCTCCCACATTTTGTCAAACAGAAAATGTAAGACTCCATGGCCAAGGCCCTGGGCGACCTCCCACGGCTGTCACCTCTCCAGGAAACGCTGCCTCAATGCCTCCTTTGCCTTAGACCTTAAACATGCTCCATCTGGATATTTTCCTTAATATGGATGACTGCAATTCTCTGGAATCTCGCTCCTCCTGCTTTTGGAATGCTGGGGGCTAATTGGATACTTGTACAGACTCTGGTGGATACAGAATTGTGCCATTCTCAGACTGGGATGATAGAGTTGTACAAACCACCTTCCATGTGGCCTATAAGGAAGAACACAAATGGTCATGAACTGTATTTCTACATTTGACCTCTGACAATCCAGCACGACTATGCACTACAATCTTGCTTCCAGTAGGCGGCAGTTCTCTGCCTCACAAAAGGTAGCTGGAAAGATGGTGAGGTCATCACATCATGGATTGACCTCATAAGGTGATCCAGGGCTCCAGAAAGCAGGTGGAGGGTTCTTCTTCAATGGACGTCCCGTCAACCTCACATCAGTAGACATGTACAAGATTGGCCAGGGTCTTCAGGAGCTACACACTCTCCTTCACTGCTGCAGTCTCCAGCAGTAATTCAGGGGCTTGGAGTAGTAATCTAACTGATGGTAGCCAAGAGACTGGACTGGCCCTCCCTTGCTGCAGCCTCAGGAGAGGAACTGGTGGACTCATAAGTTTAACTCCTAGGATGCCTGTTACACTAATGCATCATCCATTAACATGCTCACAACCCATCCTTTATTGACCAGTGAGCCAACCCCATGCTCCAAACCCAGTTCAGGACCCCTCATCCTAGCTACAATAAGCTATGGGGTTATCTAGTTCTTTTGTGGGAGAATAATATTTTGCAGCCCCCATGAAGCACAAAACAAGAGTCCCCCTCTTTAAATATCATTTAAATAATTTTGTCCTTCAAAGTGGACGCAAAATAAGGAGTAAGAGTAGCTACCCTGTATGCAGCTAGGGGTGTGCAGTCCGCCCAGCTACTCCAATCCATGTGCTTCCCATTAAAATGGAACATTTGCACAAAAATAGGCACGTGATGTTGCAAAATGTAGTTTGGGCTGTAAATCCACATCTCTGTACTTCCATAAATGGCCTCCAGGACCTGTAGAGGTTTATTGCTAAAGATCTTGTCTACAATAAAAAGGATTTAGTGTCTTTTTCTTAACATTTGGGTCCCTGGTATGTCTGAGAGTAACGGGTATCGCCTACATGCCAGTACTATGTCTAATCGTCCATCAGCTCTTGCTCATATTGAACATTTTTTTAGGCATTTTCTCTTCGTGATGGAAGAACAAAAGTCAATATAAATCAGACAGATAGTCAATGTCTGATAGATGGATCTCCCGACTGAGCATTTGGATGTTCTGTTGGTTTTCACAGCCAACATTTTTCATTTTGAAGCTTTTCTGTTGTGAAGTGCAGTTCAAACAATTATCTGAAATACTTGTCTTGTGGAGATTAATAATTTCTATATAAAATGTTGGGAAACTTGCAGAGGAAAAGTATCATGACCGGACCACATCCCAAAAATCTGCTATGTGTAGGTGACCCTGCTGTATTGTAACACGAATGTCTGATACAATGAGTTTATGTATAAACATTGCACTTCAGATCCTGCACAACTTATAGTGTAAATCAAAAAATGTAAACTTAGGTTACAGTTATCTCAGCAGGAGGGGATGAAATGTCAATTTATTCTATTTAGTCAGACGAGTTCCTGGCCAGTTAAGGAATTCAAGTGTAATGGCCTCCAGTAAAGCCAGGTTATAAATTAGTGAGATATTATTAGGTAGAATGTGAGAGGCTCAAGGATTCTGGGAAGCAACAGGTAACATGTATCAAATCCAATATATGAATATCTTGGAGCAGACAGTAAAACTGTAGCCTGGAACAAGCCGAGGTCATGAACTGGAGAGGTGAACATAGTCACAAACAAAACAAGGTCAAAAGCACAAAGAAGCAGGATTCCAGGATAATAATTTATCACCATCATGATGATTGTTTTGCTTTAAAAGTAATATTAATAGTAATAATTGCACACAAGAAACATAACAAAAAGCAACCGCCACCAAAAACAACTCCGCCAACACCAGCTAACTACAACGTAAGCGTTTCCACGTTTGTGTTTTCCATACGTCCTCTGTTTCATCCAACCCTTTCCTAACTCTCCTGTACCATTAATAATTCAGTCCCAACTTCCCCAAAACCATTCTTACAGCCTTTCACTTCTCTCACCTTTTCCCATATACATATATATTCCTTATATGTCTTATGCCATGAACAGCCATAGCACTCTCACATTTACTTCCCCAAATGCCCCATCCCAAACAAAGCTATCTCTCATGACATAATCCCCCAACCAGAGAACAGCTGACCTCTTCTGTCCTTCATTATCACAATGATAACAATATGTAATACACACTCTCCCACCACACCCCATTCTAGGACCCTCATCCATCCTTTCACCCCAGTTTCTGCCACTCCTCAGTCACCTCCCCCGTCCTCAGCGAATCGGTATTATAGATGATCTCTCCACTATACAACACTTTCAGAACTTTATTTATCCCTTTAAAATTCTCCTTTCATATCCAATTAAATAATTCTTCATGATGAATCTCTCAGTCACATCATATCACATGCGCCTCCCAAACACCCTCTTACCCCACCCCCATCCTCCTGTACAGAAGTTATCCTTCCTCTGGTTCACATTCAGGGACATGGCATTACCTGGAGTATTGGGTAAACTTCTCCACCATATAATAAAGTTTATTTTTCCGCACTGTCCTCTTTTTAATGCCACACCCCCCAAAAAATGACATAACTCCCCAAATTTCTCCACTTCTTCTTTTAAATACTTAGAACCTGGGGAGTTACTTTGGCTGGAAGACACAGGGGGGGATGTCAGGACGTGATCTTCTATCCATTAGTTCTGGACTTAGAAAGGAGAAACTGTTCTTTACCGCAACTGCTAGAGAGACTCAATCATTTAATTCTATTGATCTAAAATTCAGATGTGAATAAAAATAAATCCTTCGCTTTCAGGCACAACCCTATAAAAGCCTATTGAACAATGCAGCAAAATTATGCTGCATTCCTGCTCTGTGGCAGAATAAATATCCGCAGAATCACAGCCATAAACATCAGCATAATGGAAAACATTCTGCTGCTTTTCAAGTCAATTGTCCGCTCAGTTTTGCTTTTCAACATTCAACGTTAGATTTCAAAGAATTTGCCACCGATCAACAGACCTCTGTATGGATATTTGTCCGACCTACAGAAAAAGACCCGGGGTGACTCAATATGGTGACTTCATTGAAGCCATTTGGGATCATTATAACATTTAAGGCAAATAGCTTAGCTTGTTATATTTCCTTTCAATCCCCTCATATGTTCCGGATGAATGGGGTTCATGGTATGTGAGCAATCTCCACTTATTTTATTTGTGCTTCGGGGGAACATACTGCAACGTACAGTTACAGAATACAGGTTTGAACTATATTGAACTCTGGAGAGAGAAGTTTGCAGGAGAAATTTGGCTTCCTGTAGGTCAATGGTGTAAGGGGAAGTTACGTTTTTTTAAATGCTCTGGACATTTATCATCTATATTACTCTGTAACTAACGGAGAATTCATAAGTATTGTATACAAAGTTTTGTTTGCAGAAGTTCGCCCATTTGTCTGCCTGGTGCATACTAAGGAACACTGTCTGGGTAATGAAGCTCTCAGGGGGAGATTCATTTCAGCTTGTGTTGTCTCTGGAACATCCATATAGACACATTGTGCTGATCCTACGGCAGGACTCTGCATTCAATTTTCCTCGCACTCCATAGAGGTGCGCAAATATATGAGTGGTGATTCCTACCGCAATGGCTGCCAATGCGCGCATCCGGGCATCACGGTGATATCCGTGCGGTACACCGGCAGCAACTGAATCTCCCCCTTAAAATATAAACAAGAATTCAAAGTGTTTGTTACTGTTACTATAGGAACACCCCTTATTCAATTATAACAGATACATTTTTTCCTAAAATACTGGTTGTTAGAGCCTCATTCATGTCGGTCATAGGGTAATATGCAAATACTTCAGAGTTATCTCCAGGTCCCGGATTCCCAGAGTGTATCAAACAGATGACAAGAAGATCATTTCTTCTTTTAATAATATCTGTAATAAAGCTAATAATTACCTAAGAAATGTGTCTGTGTTTTTGTTTTATTATTGTGACCCCCATAAATAGTTTTTGTGGGATCTTCTGTGGATCCCAGGAGCAATAATCTGAATTTGTATCTTTTCAGGATGCAGTTTTAGTGGTGGAAGGGCAGCATGGCGGATATCAATTCCGGATTTTCAGCGATTGTGGAAACAAACTACAATTCCCATCAGCCATTACATGCAGCCAACTAGCAGAACTAAACTCTATGGGCCTGATTCACCAAGGAAAGTAAAGCAAAGAAATGAGTAACTTTGAACCTTGGCAAAACCATGTTACAATGCAAGGGGGTGCAAATTAGTTTATTGTTTTGCACATAAGGAAAATACTGTCTGTTTTTTTATGTAGGACACACATACTTGATACCTTTATGTTTACACTGATATTTAAAACTGATCTTGGACATGCCTTACCCCAACTATAAATCTGTTCCCACATTTTAAACTTACCTCCCCTCCAATGCAACATTGTTTTGCCCAGGTGCAATGTTACTCCTTTTTTTTTTGCTTTCCTTTCCTTAATGAATCAGGCCCTATGAGGCTCACTTAGAGGTGTGCACCGTAGCGAAAAGCCACGGTTAAAAAAAGAAAAAAAAGTACAAAGTATAATAATGTAATGAAGTGTCCTATACACAGGAGAGAATAAGGTTTGGATAGTTATTAATAAATGTGAAAGTGTCATATAAAATGTAATTAAATATTAACAAAAAAATAAAAATGAAATTAAATACAAAACATCTGTGGTTTTTCCCCCTTTAAAATTCAATTGGGAATTTTCAATCTTGCGGTGTTCCAGATGGAAATGTCAATTAAGTAATCCAAAGAGACAGCAGCTACTTTCCTTAATATATCCGCAAGGCTTTTTCTTTTACATGCCCCCAAACCCAGAATACCTGTTCTGTGGCACAATAAATATCTGCAGAATCACAGCTGTAAACATCAACATAATGACAAATGTTCTGCTGCGATTCTTAAGTCGATTCTCTGCTCAGCTTTGTTCGTTCAACATCAGACTTCAAAGAATTTGCTACCGATAAATAGTCCTCAGTACGGATATTTGTCTGACATACAGTAGGAGCCCTGGTGAGACTGAACAAGGTGACGTCATTGGAACATTTTGGGGTCATTATAACATTTAAGGCAAATAGCTTAGCTTGTTACATTCCCTTTCAAACTCCAGCTGAATGGAGTTCACGGCATGTGAGCAATGAACGGGGGAACATACTGCAACATAGAGTTACAGAAGAAAATACTGACCTCTTGGAGAATAACGCTCTCTTCCTATAGGACAATGGAGTAAGCAAAAGTGAAGTCTTTTAAATGCTCTGAACATTTATCAGTTATATCACTCTGTAACTATCAGACAGTTCATAAGTATTGTGCACAAAGTTGCCAAAAGTTGGATGCTCAGCAAAATTTGTTTGAAGAAGTTCACCCGTTTGTCTGCCTGGTGCATACCAAGGTGCACAAAGATATCCCCCCATGTAAACACTCTACACAACCATCTGCGGCACTGCAGGAAAAGATGACACATTTTACATATTTAAAGCACCTTGCTTCCTAACTTTAGGACCAGTGACTTCATTTATTATAATGTTTACATTATGTTACTAAAATGCTGGTTATTACAGAGTCTCATTCATGTCGGTCAGAGGGTAACATGTGAACACGTTAATGTAATTGTCAGGTGCTGGATTCCCAGGTCGCAGCAGGCGAATAAAAGTTAGTTTTATCTTTAAATAATATCTGCAATAAAGCTCTAGAAATCTGTGTGGTTTTTACATTAATATTGTGATCAGTGAAATGCGTTTGGCTTTGTATCTTTTCAAATTGCAGTGATTTCTTTTTTTAGAGGAGGGGGGTTCAGAAGCAGTTTTTGGGCAGCTTATAGTGACATCACTTCTCAGTCTGCAGTAACTGTGGAAATAAACTACAACCCCCATCGGCCATTATAGGAATCTAATAGCACCGCTAAATACTATGGGATTCATTCAGAGATAATGCATCCATAATGTGCCTAGGTCGGGTACATCTCAGTATGCCACCAGCTCACAAACAGTAGCATTTGCGTCAGGTGTATTGAGTGTGTAAATTAACGCCACACAATAGCATAGAGATAGCGTAGACAGTGTTAGTAGTAAATGCTAACATCCAATTACCCTATTTGTACACAATATAATCATGTGATGAAATGTTATATACACCAAACTTACCAACTTTCTCGGAATGTCCGGGAGCCTCCCGAATTCTTGGTAGGTCTCCCGGACTCCTGGGAGTGTAGCACATACTCCCGCATCTGCCTACTCTGTCCACTCTACTAGTGAAGTGGGCTGGATTAGAGCCACTATGACGCGATTCTCCAGAAGGGGCGTCATTTTGGCCCCAACCCCTACTTTAAACTGCAGCGTAAGCATCATTACTTCAATGGGGGCAGGGGCAAAACATTACAAGATTTGCCTAGCCTCGCCCCCTCCACACCCCCCCCCCCCCCTCCTCTCCACTGGAAACTCCTGGAGGCCAAAATCATAAAGTTGGCAAGTATGATATGCACTAGAGAGAAAAGCGTTAATGACAGTGTTATCAATAAATACTAAAGTCACATTTTCCATAAAAAAGTAATTAAATACAAACTGAATTAAATTGAGTTCAATTAAATACAAACATCTTTAAATTTTCCTTGTCAAAATTCAACGGCAATCTTTTTTCCGCAGTAGAATAAATGCCAATAACATTTATGTAATGGCGATAGAAAGCCGCGATTTGGGAGGTGTGTGAAAACTAGGGAAGTACATATTCTACTGTATGTGAGAATTATACAGTACAACATATACAGTGTAACTATTGCAAACACTGTCTCACAGGTTATGTTTACTGTGAATTCTGCACAGTATAATGTGTTGGCTCATGTTGTGTATAATAATCATGGTGTTATAATGTGTTGGCTCACGTTGTGTATAATAGCCATGATATATTTCAGCCTAAATTATCAAGAGCGACACTATGAAAACGGTGACATTTGTGCAGGAGGAAAGAATTACAGAGGTGACAGCAGAAATCTCCCGCTCCAGTGCGCCCCTAGTGGAAGGTGAGTGATGGTGCAATAGCAATACATCATCACTAAGCAGAGAAAATCACAATACCCAGCTATGGAGCACAGAAATTCTAAGCGCTGATTCGGGATGCTCTAAATCAATGCCCTGCAATGCCTGATAATCAGAGGTTCCTAGTAATGGATATCACTCCCTCTTCTTCCTAGTTACCTGCCTATAACAGGCCGGACTGGCAAACGGGCAGCTCTGGCACTTTCCATAGCAGCTGTTTTGCTTGACAGCATTAGTGGACTGACCTTGGCGCCCGCAGATCTGCTAACATCAGTTCGGCAGCCTCCCAGACCCGGTGCCCAGCATTAAGCTGAGTAAACAAGAAAGTTTTGAGTGTTTGGGAGGCACATACTCACAATTAGGCTGTTAGTATGCCAGGGCTGGTGATTAGACCCAGTCCAGTGCTGCCTTATAGCTGCATCCTACATAGACCCACTTGTCCTCTCCTTAATCCATTAACTTTATCTTTCTCTACTCAAAGATGAAACATTGTAGCTGGATCTTATTGCACAGGACTATACATGAAATATTTGCATTTTCTGTAAGACAGGAGTCTATAGTTTGGACTGTTTAATATGTCCAAAGCCTCTCGTCCTCCCCTACAGCCACGATAATATGCCAGTGTAACCAACAGGGCGATGTGCCACATAACATTCCTTGTCACATCAGTTCATACAATGTTACACCCTGCGCCGTTCATACAACGTAACACCCTGCGCCCGTGAGACCGTGGGCACAGAAAATTTATCAGTGATCAGTAACAACTCCACATCTCACCCAGGGTCATAAATCACCTCTCAGTCAACCTGTCATTTCATATAGAACAAGACAGATGGATACAACTCGGCTATTATTTATGTTAGATAACAATATATTACAGAAATGAAGCAGATTGAAGTATCAGAGAATGTTGCAATTTATGTTTGGCACAATCCTGACCCCTAGAGGTGTCTACAGGAATTTTTCCTGCCATATTTTGCATGTATTATTTCATACGTAGACATTATTCACTCAATATTCCATCATGATAAGGTTAAACTACATTTTAAATTATTTATTTTCATATTTTTACTTAACATTAATTTTCATGAGTTTATATAAAACAATTATAATTCAGAAAAACGTTCTTAGCTCCTATCCAATAAGACGGAATCTGTTCATGATATGATCGGGGGAAATACAAAGACTTATATCTGTAAACATGTTTGAGATGCTACAATCCCCTTCATATAATGTGTACTGCACTTGTAATAATGTCATTTCCTTTTATTTCTAATTCTCCCCTTCCATCAATTAATGTATAAAGCCCAGTGGTTAGGAGCAGATAGAGAAAATTGCATTAAATATACAAAATAAAATGTTATATATTGTGCAGTTGATCGATATTTATAATTAGGGGCATTTTGTAACAAGGGACACATCCTTAAAATCTGTGATTGTGGCTGAAAATAGTGACAGTTATGCATTAGTTTTGTTTTGTTTTTTAAAAAAACATTTTCTAATGCTCTCATTTTTTTATTTGGTTATTCCTGAAGAGCGGATGTGTCCAGTCATCTCGCTGCCTGAGGCAGGGACTGTAATTATGTTCTTCTTATCTTATACTAACAACCATTATCAGAAGAGCATAGGGGGCGTGTCTCCGGAGCAGTGAGAAGATTATCAGCCATCGCCCCCAAAAATATATCTATTGGGCCCAGTAACTGATAGTTACACCCCTAACATACTCTAATAAAGTTTAAAAAAATATATTTATAGAAAATGTTTTATATACATTCTGTGACCATATCTGCAAACATTCTCATCGTTCTTACCCCCCCCCCCCCCGTATGCTAAATGTTACTCTAAATACGACCAGGTCTGGACAATCAAGCCCACACTGGACAATCAAGCCTGTCACCTTTTGGGGGGTTCACATATTGGGGACAGCCCTGCTGGAATCATTAATTTGGGCAGGAATGCCACTCATGCCTGCTCGTTGCCATAGTCTCCCACAGAAATGTCTTTTACCAAACTTAGATCATAATATATACAATATTTTCCCATTTAATGTCCTGTACACAACACTGAGAAAAATGATGGTTAGTTTCTCTTGAAGACTTTGCTAAACTTTCTGCTACATTGTAAACACATCCACAAAAGTTAAGGACAACAGTGCCATCTAGTGGGCATTATATAAATGGAAGATCTGTTCAAATTACTGTATATCCTAACATCTGCAATTCAGCATTGCAACAACAATATTTTAATTTATTATCAGATAGGAGCAACACCATATCGGTCATGTGTTTTAGATACATCAGCAGACTGAGAAAGGCGGGTGAATCTTCTGCCAGCTTTAGAGAAGGTTATAAAAAAGAAAATTGATTTATGAGCAGATATTGTGATCCGTTAAAATAAATAGTAGTGTCTCAAATATCATATAGTCAACAACGATTATGGTGTAAAATTAATCAGAGCAAAATTGACAGTGATCAAACAGAACTACTGTGAAAGATAAGAAAATATATTTATTAGTACAATATATAAAAACAACAGGGGGAATGTAATCGAGTTACCACCAGATACTAACTCCTTAAAAATTATAATTGTGCACTAACATCCCATTACTCTTGATGCATAATAGTCAATGCATTTGTCCGTTTAACACACACATTGTACTCTGTGACTCATAGGTGTCTGAAACACATAAGTATATCTGTGCCTTACTGTGAGCATCTTTGCACATATGTCTGATCAAAGTTCTCTGAAAGTGGCTAATAACAGGTTTAGGGGTCAAAGCAACAGTTGCATATAAAACGTGGACATCCAGTGACATCCCCTCGAAATGTATAAAGCTTTTATTTGTAAAACTGAAGGACCTGTTTTTCGTATAAGAGAAACATTCTCCATCATGTTTTCAATGCCACTAACCTTAAAAAACCAGATGATGACAATGTAACATTCACAAGAATATATATAACACTTTCCATCCC
The DNA here is from genome assembly GCF_038048845.1 of Mixophyes fleayi. Lineage (NCBI taxonomy): Eukaryota > Metazoa > Chordata > Amphibia > Anura > Limnodynastidae > Mixophyes > Mixophyes fleayi. The sequence goes on along the minus strand of NC_134413.1, from coordinate 3,175,226 downwards.
ATGAAACGCAGGTGATTGATATTATAAGTATCCTTATTACTCAGCTCGCTGCATATAATGACTAGTGGGTTATGTTTAGACATACATAGGTCCAGTTTGCATAGTGTAAATTGCGCAAATTTGCACTGCAGATGCCCACAAAAAGTACAGACGTTACACCAATGCAGACTTGTGCGTATCTGGCACTCGCCTCTCCGTACGAGTTGAGAGGCAGAAAATCAGAGGGGAGTGTAAACGTGTTCATGCAAATGCGGCTCATGCAGCCCTGCAGAAATACGCATATATGCAGTTTTTTAACAGTAATTTAAGCACATTTTGCAACCTGGCATCAGCCCCATAATGTGCAGGACCATGACATAAAATGTGCTTCAGTTGGAGCTGGTCCTGTTTAACTCCTTCACTTCAGTGTCACATTCCACATTCTCACCCAGATTCCCTGCAACTTTTCACATTTTCACACTTTGTTTAACCTTGTATTTGTATGTTTTGATTTAACCAATTACAGTTCTCAGCCCAATTACCCAGTTACCACCTACTGTGTCATTTTGGCCTCTGCAATACAACAACTGCAGCAGAATCTCAGACTAGTGTGAATTTCTCCACCGTGAAAAAAAACGTGGAAGTGAAAATAGTCTAATGTTAAAACACAAGGGGGGGGGATTAATGTGTGCGTGATGTGCCGCAACGCACCTCCGTAAAGGTTTGCAAAGACACTGGCAGCGATGGAAGGCATGAAATCTACATTTATTTGTGCTCACACCTCCCTGAGGTACAAGTAAATTCTAAGCGAATATTTCAGAGTCGTGTTAAGTGGACGTGGGCCCAGCTGGACGTCGCGGTGATGTCCAGTGGCCCATGGTGCACAAGTGAATCTAACCCACGCTGTCTTCTACAAAGTAACATTTACAATTTGTAAAAGTTTTCATTTCTTGACAGAATTTGAGATGTTCAACAGTTCACAGTATTTATTCTGCAGGGAAAACATTTGTGCAAAAGGAAAATATCTCTTCTCATGATCACATATGTCAAATGTCTTCAGTTCGCATATATATATATATATATATATATACATGTCTAGGAATGTTATAAGTAGCTCTTTTATTAAATCTGACTTGTATTTTATGATCTTTGAAACATGTAAGGTTAACATACAACTTGTTTTCGCAACATTGCCGTAACAACACCGTCCAAAGAATTGCATCAAATTCAATAAAAATGGCAATATTGACATGTGACGAATGCCACTAATTCAGTATATTTGTCAAGCGATGACCTAATTTTTAGAAGGGTTCCTAATCTATAAATACTCTTCTTTTTTACACGGCTCAGAGATTGCTGACATCTGTAGTTCTGTGTGGCCAGACGATTCAGATTGAGGGTAGCAGCAGTGGATTACAGCTTTTGCATCGGCCCTACCGGTCTCACTCACGAAGCAGTAGAGCAAGGGGTCGGCCAGACAGTTAATACTTGATAAAGCAAAGGTCAGTTTGTATGGGGTAAATATCTTATGCGCAAAGCCGCAGTTTTTTGGCTCCATTATACTCCGAATCAACAGTACAATGTGATAGGGAGTGAAGCTCAGTATAAAAGTCACTACGATGACAAAGAGTAAGTGTTTAATCTTCTGCTTGTCTCGGTCTACCGTGGCCTGATTACTCTTCACCGCTAAGTAGATCCTGTAGTAGCAAAACACCATGATGACCAACGGCATGAAATGCCCGATGACGACATTAAAAATGTTGAAATTAGATTTCCATTCTTCCATGGGGTAATTGTCATAACATAACAAATCATTCGTATTGTTGAATATCTCTTTCTCTATCAAGATGACGATGTTTGATGCGATTTGTATGATCCACAGCACCAGACTGATGAACGTCGCCATTCTCCTTGTTCGGAGGTGATGGAATCTTAGAGGATAGACCACAGCGAGGTACCTGTCCAGGGATATGCAGGTCAGGAACCCGGCACTGCTGTATAGATTTGTGTGCATAAGAAAGGCACTTAGGGAGCAAAGCCAACTGGGAAAACGCCAGTTATCATGTTGCAGACTAAAATCGATCCAAAGAGGCAATACAAGGATATAGAGGAGGTCAGAGATAGACAAGTTAAACAGGTAGATACCTAACTCATTCTTCTTTACCACCTGTAGGTAGGAAACATACAGGGATATAAGGTTGGCTGGGACTCCGACCACAAAAACAATTATATAAATGATAGGAAATATATATTGATCTATATCATGCAATGGCAAGCAATCATCACTAGCATTAGTTCCATTAATTGACATTATAATAACGATGAGATAGGTCTAGTATGTTGTGCCGTGACCCGCCATGTCAATCCACTAGGGAGTGATCCGGTTTATCGATGACATTTTTCCGCTCTTATTGGCTCTTTGTCTTTGTTTATCTTCTGATTTGTGTAGACGTTGTTCTTTCCGGGGATTCTGTCCAAGGTTTCTAGATTCAAATAAATACAGTTATTCAGACGCAATTAAATAAGACCCAATTATTTTGCATCTATTTATTAAGAGATTAACAAAAACAACTCGCATAGAGAAAGACTCTCTAATGTTGCTCTAACAGTTTGTTTTACAAGCTTTCTGGCTATATAAATAATAACAGAATAGAATACTCTCTGTGATTACAGTCATTCATGTAGACATCACTGAGTACTGCGTTGAGCTCTGCAGCTGCAGTGGAAATGATAATTACACCCGCAGACTTCTGCTGATTACTCATAACTGTCATTAAGAGATTTCTTTAGAAAGGACAACAAAATCCAAAATGTGACATTTTCAAAAAGCAAAGTAAAATTGCCCTGCAGCTCTGTTCAAGGCCATTATTATGTAAACTATGTTTAATTCTTATTTATGTTTAAACAAAGCGTTTTGGACAGTATAGCTGTTATATAGACAAAAAGCCGACATTTGTTACTGGTCCCCACATAGTAGAGCTGCAATAATCTTGTTATATTTGTAGCTTTTGTGCCGTAAGATAGACACACACGGGCCACACACACAGGATGCCAATTGGATCATAGTTGTTGCCTCTTAGTCTGGTTTTCAGGTGACCACAGATCAATGCCAATAGCAGTCATCTGTAGTCATTTTCCCATTACATGTACTAAAATGACAAATAATGATAATTTTTGGACCACACCTACTGCGGTATCGCAGTATGTGTAGTCAGCAAATCAAAGCTAGGAAAGTTGACTGCAGGGGGGGGGAGCTGTTAACTGCAACATGACAAATATATTTTTTTTCTAGAGGAAATATCAAAATTGTTCCAATTTTGCAAATGCTATAACTGGAGAGATTAATCTTATATTTTGTCTTTGATTTCATTACATTTGTTATTTTTATTTTAACATTGATTACAGCAAATTAAGGTAATGTATAGTTAAATACACACTATTACACATCAGCTATTTATATAGCGCCACTAATTACACTTGACACTCTCTGTAGATTGAGAGAAGTAATGTAGCGTATAAAATTATAAAGCTGGGCAAATACACAAAAGTCATACAATTCTCTGTACAGTGTAACAAAATGCAACAAAATAAATAAAAAGTGTGCAATAATTATCTTTCTAGATTCAACTAACATCCAGTAATTGATATTCAAATTTGACTTTAAAGACATGAAAAGGATTTACCTGAAAACTACAAGCATTGCAACATAATTGGAAAGTTCCGAAATGTGATCATAATACAAATAACCTTCGTCCTTAGTACAGTGGAATAAAACAAATTATATGTCGCACTTAATTAACTTTTTTGACCCGTGACATGGTGTATTCTAGGGATCATAAATTATTACAGTCGTCTGTTATACAGACAACATTTCACACTGAAAAATAAAGTCTCCATTTAAAATGTCTATTAGTGATAGATATTACCTATGCAAAATTATCTCTCTAGATGTCTCATATATACTTTATTGGAAAGATAATGAAAGCACCTACTGTATCCTACCGTCTCCCTGTCATTATGAAACTTGTCTGTCACAAAACTTCTCTGTTTCGGTTTTTTTAAACTTGGGCAAATGCTTGCGACACAGAGGAAGTGACAGCAAGGGGAACTCACAGCCAGAAAATATCACCACAAATCTATCATTTCATTCAGTCACAGTCAATCTGTACTCTGTATGAAAAAACAGGGAATCTTAGTTGTGCATACTGCCATATATGTTAAGCTGACCAGCTCACACCAAAGTCTTCCCATTCAGTCGTGCGCTAATTATAAACATTCATTTAATCAGAGTTTCAGCATGATCAGTAGGGCTGGACAGAGGGGGAAGACTTTGGCGTAAGCTGGTCAGTTTAACATATATTGTAATAGGGGGAACTAACTAATACAGAATAGAGACTGAAACTTGTTGTAGCTATAATAGTAATAATGTCTTGGGGGGTGCAGAGGATTAATGGATTTTTGTTTACCAGTCAGTAGGACAGAGGAATCCAGAATATTACCTTTAGGGACATTATCAAGAACCCCGGTTCTCTGGACAAAGTCTTTCTTTCTTTGTATGTGTCCGATGCAGTTATTATCTTATAATTATGATTTGTAGCAAGGTGGTTGGTAACATGTTGCTGAATAAAATATTGTTACATTTTTACTTTGACTTGGTGTGACTTCCTTTTGGCACTAAGTACAGAATCCACTCCCTTGATTTATTCAGAAATTCTTAACACTGATAAACATAACATACTCTGTAAAGTCAAATAAAATAACGACAAATGAAAAACAGTCCAAAATTATTTACATAAGTTACCCCCCCCCACCCCCTTGTTTAATAACAGCTTTGTATATCTGACACTGCAATTTCCACAACTCCATCTATGGACGTGGGCCGTTGATGAACAGCAATTTTCATAAATCACTGTTGCATCCTATAAGAAGCTTGGCATTTACCTTGATTTATTTCTTTAGGCTGCTATTACTAATTTATTATTCTGTACCGTTTCCACAGTGTCAGGTGACTACTGCGGCAACCACAGTCACGTAGCACATGATGGAGTGAGCAAAGAGGCTTTAGGACGCCCATTTGAGCTCTATCTGCACTGCAAATTCTCCCCCTCTGCCAACACATGATCTGCTGAGAGTCTGAGTGTGTGTGGCTGGCAGCTATACTTGACTGCTGTCAATAGAGGCTTTGAAAATAAGATAATGATTTGTAGGAAAACATCTAAATAGATTCATGCTTAAAACGTACTTAACTTGCTACTTAAAGAAAAAACAAACAATGACTTTTATTTCAACAAAACTACAACATGACCAGTAAACCGAGTACAAAAATAAAATTGTAAATTAAAAAAAAAACAAAACACGTATCCGTTGTTGTTTCTCTTGAACTGTAAGTTTTATATATTGAAATAAAATGGAAGACGAAGGGAAGGGGAAAATGGGACAATATTAAATTATAATATTATATAATCTTTATTATATATATATATATAGGGGCAGATTCAATTGATAAAAGAGCGCAATCCGCGTTACTTCTTACAGTAACGCGGATTGTGCACTATTACCGTTATTACGGCAATAGTGCACTTAATTACCGTTATTATGATAACTTCAATGCCGGCTTTTTGCTCTGATCCGCGAGCAGAGATCCGGGTAAAATTTACCGTAATAACGGTAGTACATTTATTGCGGCGCTATTCTGGGGGGAATTGAATTCCCCCCATAATGTATTATATATTTTTCAAATCAGATACCCGCAGTGCACTTCTTTGGGGCCTTCCACCTCCCGACAAACCTTTTAGTTTGTATTGGCGGCTTCTGAGATAGGAAAGTACGGGAGTATTTTGAAGTGTGCTAAATCGACCATTTAAGAGCGCAAAACCAATGTGTTATGCAGCGCGCATCTAGTAACAATGGGTCTCTATGTACAAACATGTTCAGTTTCTACAATGCTTCTTCACCAGAATGGAATTGTGTCCACAACACATGTGTCTATGTTACAGTAGATATTTGTGTATTTTTGAGTCATTCACGGCCCCTACGAAGAATCAGAGAGCCGGATGAATAACACAAAACTAGAAAGACTGGACCATCGGCTCAATGTTTGCACCCAAACAGCCCAGCTCCCTGTGGGTGCAAGAGGACGCCCGACTATCCTCTCCACAACCTGCACAGCACAAAAAAGACCACCCCCCCTCCTACAAAAACCCAAAGCCACTGCACTTGAGAACTCTCCACCCCAACTGTTGGAGGATAACCCCCCCGCTTTCCTTTGAACATCAGGAGTGACGAGTGTGTATCCTTACACACTATTATAATATAATGATAGCGTAGACAGTGTTAATATAATAATATAATGAATGCTGCACTAATGAAGTATTATCAGCTTGGAGGGGTCAATAAGCAATCAGTCAATCAGAAAAAAGCTAGATAGAGATCCCAGAAGATCACATAATGAGATAACCCAAATCTTGAATCCGAGTTACGAAACATCAGGGATATAATGGCGGACACGGCGCCCGGTCGCGCTATATTAACATTGGATAATGGAGGTCACAAGGTTTCCTTCCTGTATCTAGAATAACTGTTAAAATTAGCAGAAATGCAGACGTGTATTCCAGATACCCATCCTCTTTCTACAAATTGTGCAGGACATGTGAAAACTTCCCCCCCTTCACCCACTTCCATACTTGACCAATTTTGTAATATTGCACTTAATAGTCTTACTAAGAGGTTCCTCAATTCACATCACTGCTGCGAGAGATTCCCCTGGGTATAGTTACTAGTTTCTTCTGGTATTTGCAGTCAGATGTGGATTAACCTATACAACGCTGCACTCTAATTCTATATTATAAGTATGTATTCCCCGTCTACCTACTACCTGAATGTAGGTCTCACATGTATCTGTACAATATCTTGCTGCTTACTATCCCCTCCCAGTCTTATTTTCTGTACCGTCATCCTCAAATTTAAATTAAATATTGAAATTTACATTTTTTGTTTATTTCATTTTCTTTGCTGTTCCTATTAATTTTAATCTAACATGTAAAGCAAAGCAATAAAAAGCAGAGCTAATGAGCAAAGTAGCAGGTGAAACTACACTTGGCTAGGTTTACATAGCCATAGTATAAGATGTTAGTGTCAGGCAGTGGTTTTTGTTTGCAGCTATATAATTAGCTTTTAAATATGCAAATAATGAATGAAAACCAAAGTAATTGCAATATTTTAAAAGTCTCAAAAGAAAACATGAGATAACAACCATAAAACACAAAAAAACTGGCTGTTATTTGGCAATATAACAATGTTATAAAATAGTTTGAGAAAGTTGAAAGGGAACCTAATCCACTCACCCAGAAACAGCAGCCGACTTCTCATTTCTCAGTGAACCAGTTTAGTTGTGTTAAAATGACGTCTTGCAAACTTTTTATTAAGAGAAGAGGCTAAATTTCACAATCACAAGCTGCACTGTGCAGTTACGACAGCCTCAAGTCACCGGCAGAAAATGAAACATTGCATATAATTTGGAACACGAAATACTGTTAGCTCAGAGTTAGAACTTACCAGGTTCTCGTGTGCCTTGTGTTTAAGTGAGAGCAGAAATGTCAATTTCCTCTTTAGGATTGTTTTTCTAGGTTATTATTAAGTGACGAAGTTAAACCACAGGCCATCATTCTTCTTCTCCATGACAGCTCACAACAGCCCATCAATCATCCTCCTGAGCTTACAATTTACAGTCAATGAATCCTCTCTCTAAACACAACTGAAGGGGACCCCCCAATAATCCTATTCTCACTGGACGCAACTGAACTCATTATCAGTGCAGCCACTCGGTGTATTTGCTACAATGCAGATCTCTCATCTTAAAGATGAAATCACAAGGCTCATGCGTTGTGATATCTGCCCTATATTCTCCTGCGAGAACTTGAGCTGTATGGAGAGGAGCCAAATCTAGTTCTTGCAACCTCACATCAAGCAGATAACAGATCAGCTGTCAGAAGACAGTTTTTTATGCATAGTGAAATATTCACAACCGGTTTTTGAGAAATAGCTTATTTCTGGATAATAAACAAATCTAAAATTTAAAAGAGATTAGTCATCTGCATTTATTTGGAAGAAAGAGATATACATTTGACAAATAAATGGAGAAATTGTGACTGAGCACAGAAGGCAGCCGGGGTGAATGTCTAATGTGAGTTAGAACCAGGTCGCTTTATAAATAATTACCAATAAAACATGATTTGTAATGGCCTTTTGAGCATTTTTGCAAACTGGCGCTAATTTATTTATAAGTGCGTTCACTTGGACAACCAACAGCACAAACTATTTTATCTCTAAATTTTCTAGTTCTGTGGACCTCATTTACCGTTAAGCATAAAAAAGGAACATATTTTGTTGAAGTCGTATAATTGGATGAACGAAAGTATATTGGTTAATATTGTTTAACCGTGCGATTGCGATCAGTACGCCACGTAACACGTGCACGGCGCGATAGCACGGTAAAATACTCACGCATACACTCGCACTCCCACATTCATTTATTTATATATTTCATATTTATAATGGTTCCATTCTACAGTCGTTTATGAGCAGATGATATTTGGTTTATAGTTATTTATACACTTTAGTGATACTTAAGGTTCCCGTTACAGGAAACATGTCATGTTTAGTATCATTTTAACCCCCTATTCATCAGCAGCTGTCCGGTTTATTCGCCCGAAGGGGTCGCACATTGCATACTCTAGTTAGTGATGTTAGAGAATAAATGTTTAAACTGTTACTGACTGTGTATTGTAAATAGACTAGCCTAAACTGGTTTCTGGGTGGGAGAATCATCTGGAATGTTGACCCTCACCCTCGGAGGGGGTTGTTTGAACTGGCCTTTGACCTGTTTACACTGGACCCTCCTGAAGCCTGGACCTATAGAAGTAAGCCACGTCATCTGCATTGATTTCTCTGCAACACTGAGTGTACAAGCTACCTGGGACCAGCTGCAGTCATCTCTGACCACAGTCTTCTGGAGTGAAGTACTGTAGCTGGTACCAGCGGAGCGCAGCGAGCACAATGGGCGTGGCGGTATGTATGTATTTGGTATCGGCTGTACTGTATTATAATTATGCATTGAACTGCTAAAACTTTTGCATCTGCTAAATAAATTGTTTGTGCTTTGGAAACACAAGAAATCGCTTAGACAATGCTTATTGGAAAACAATGTAATTACTTTAATAATTTGCTCCTGGACAAACTATGTTGCAATACAAGGCGGGTAAATACATTTATTTTTTTGCATGCAATAAAATGCTGTTTTTGCATGAAGCCCGCTGCATGGGCAGCTATATTTTTACACTGCAATTTAGAGGTGAGCGAGGACACGCCCCCCCTAAATCAGCCCACACATTTTAATCCCTCCCCCCCCCCATTTGCAGTGCAACATGCAGGGTGCAATTTTGCTTTTTTTTTTGCTTTGATTCTATATAAATGACATCTGTTGTGTTTTAAATTCATCCTAAAGTAAATAATTTCACATTTCAAATGTTTGTACCAGTCTGTTTTGTGGTATTGCCAAATTAGTAACAACGCCCTAAATGCACACTTCCTAACGTTCATAAGAGTTTCATGTCTGGTTAAAAACAAACAAACATTCATTTGCATTTAGGAGCAGGTACATTACTGCAGTTAGCGCTTGTTCGGATAGTAACTCCCCGATCCGCTTAGCTCCTCCCATCACAACCCAGACCCACTATCTCATGTCCTCACTTGCACAAAAAATAAGCGCTTAATGATACAAGGATAAAGAACGGGGCTTACGCTGTGGGCCCGCGGGCTTCCATATTTGCTAGGTCAGGATGCATATATACAGTTTGACAAGGGCATAATATAATATTCCTATGTGCTCTGGGGTACAGTGGGGTCACCCATAAATAGCACAAAGCTGGCTCCCAGCGTTCTCTTACAGTAAGGCTATGCTTGTGATATGTCGTGTAATCATGTCAGACGCAATCTCATCGTAACATTGAATCAGCAACGAGAAGACAGCGATATGCTAAGACCGGAGTCTAGATTGGAAGCAGAGCTGCGAACTACAGAGCAATTAGGTACATTACAACTTATTCTTGGGGTAATAGTTAGTGGTTGGTGTTTTCAGTAAGAACAGCGAAAATCCATATTCATCTAAAATACTGGTGAGTGTGATGTGTCAGGAATTGTCTGATGTGATACATTCTTACTTCCCAACATTCCGGAAAATAAAAAAATCAGGAGAAGATTGGCATTGGTTGGGTTGGCCGGGTCATGTGCCGATTCATCCAGATATGACCCTACTTCACATGGTAGCCCCCTTAAATTAGGCCATGCCCCTTTTGGATACTTTAAATCATGACTGTCTCAACACAAATTTAAAACGTTATTACCGTGAAGTTATTAGGCCCAAATTCTTTATCGTATTACAGCAGGAATCTGGCAGCATATTATTATAAAAGTACAAGCGCTGTATACTGATCCCTCCATTGGTTCATCCATCGTCAGATCTCAAGGGCAGCCAGTCCCAAGGTCTTCGCTGTTTTCCTCGTCCTTTCTTAATTACCCAATTATCCCGGCTCGGATTACCTCTGGAAAATGTCTCTGCGGTATGAACTCACCCTGAAAGAAACCTACAAGGTATTTATTCTTGAGAAGTGAACTCGCAGACCCCTGTCATGAAGGAAAGTCAAACAAGAGAGAAGATCACTCACTTCACCAGCTAGAGGAGCCAGGACATGGGGAGCACACATACAGCAGAGGGCGAGGTGTTGAAAATGAGTTAAATTTCCATGTTACCACAAGAACCATAAGTCTAGATCACAGGCGAGTATATAATGCAGTCGGTGAGCAGACAGGAAATTAAATTTAATGCAGAGAAAGGTTTCCTAGTTCTGCAGCAAGTACGCTCTGTTATATACAAAGTATTTTAATTATTAAAAGGACATTATAGTGATTTTTTTACAATGTTATGCATTTAAATGTAGGTCCTAAACTAGAAATAGAGACGGCAAAATTATATCCACACAAAGCAGTTATCAAATAGCGCAGCGCTGTACAGAGAATATTCGTCACTTATATCAGTCTCTGCCCCATTGGAGCTTACAGTCTAAGTCCAATAATGAACACAAAGAGGGTTAATTTGTCAATTAGATAGTATGTTTTTGGAGTGTGGGTGGAAACCCACACAAACACAGAGGGAACTTACAAACATCACACAGATTACGCCCAGTTTGGGAATCGAACTCACGACCCCAGTAACTTTGTACTTAATTTCACGGAAATAAAAACCCCCACGTAAATTCTGCTCTATGTATTGACTTATAATCTTCCTCCTCCCTAGTATTTTGTTAGGTCTGCGTTTTTTATAACCTGTGGGGGGCATTGCTAGTACTGTTGTCCGTAAATGGGGTTTAGTCTGTGACTAACGGCTCCACAAATAGCAACATACTAAAATATAATAAAATAACAGAGGAGCTTTCAATAAAATAAACTGTTATTTGTCCCATGGTATAACAGTCCTTATAACCAGCTTTAATGTGCTTGTCCTTTTACAACATTTATTCCTCATAATGTTACAAATAAAATATATTGATTATGATGATGATGGTGATAATGACAATGGTTATGGTGATGATGATGATGATGATGACATTGAAGAAGATGATGACGTTGGTGATGATGATGGAGATAATGATGGTGATGATGAAGATGATGATGGTGATGACGTTGATGATGATGATCATGATGAAGATAATGATGATGAAGATGATGATGATGACGTTGGTGATGATGACGACGTTGGTGAAGAAGATGATGACGTTGGTGATGATGATGAAGATAATGATGGTGATGATGTTGATGACGTTGATGATGATGATCATGATGAAGATAATGATGGTGATGATGAAGATGATGATGATGATGACGTTGGTGATAATGATGATGACGTTGGTGATAATGATGATGACGTTGGTGATGATGATGAAGATAACGATGGTGATGAAGATAATGATGGTGATGATGTTGATGACGTTGATGATGATGATGAAGATAATGATGGTGATGATGAAGATGATGATGTTGATGACGTTGGTGATGATGAAGATGATGATAGTGATGATGACGTTGGTGATGATGATGATGAAGATAATGATGGTGATGATGATGCTGATGGTTATGATGTTGATGATGATGATGATGTTGGTGATGATGAGGATAATGATGGTGATGACGTTGGTGATGATGATGATGAGGATAATGATGGTGATAATGACGTTGGTGATGATGATGAGGATAATGATGGTGATGATGAGGACAGTGCCGTAACTAGCCATTTTAGTGCCCTGGGCGAGATAGGGAAGCGGCGCCCCCCATCTAAGTGGGAGTGTCAATTGTCGAGTGGGCGTGGTCAACCTACTGTGGGGGGCGTAGCTAGCTCTTTACAAGTTCTAGACCGCACTGAAACCACCTCCCTCCCCATTCTCCACGGTCTGGCTTTGTAAGGATCTTTATGTAATGAGCCTCCATAGATCAAAGTACTTTAAATGCAGCTATCACATGCTAGCTGTATAACAAATGAATTGGTTATTGAAATAAAACTCACTGAAACAAATTAAAACAAATGTAACAGTACCATCTGTATCACACTGCCCCTTCATCACAGTTTCTCCTTTATCACACCGTGCCATGGAGCCAACTTTATCCCATCGTGCCCCCTTATCACCATCGCACGAAATGAATATATATATATATATATATATATATATATATATATATATATACATACATACACACACACATACACACATACAATATAAAGAGCCTCCTAGTGTCCGCCATACCTTACAGAGAGTATTCCTGTGACCACCATACAATACAGAGAGCATTCCTATGACCGCCATACTATACAGAGAGCATTCCTGTGACCACCATACAATACAGAGAGCATTCCTGTGACCGCCATACTATACAGAGAGCATTCCTGTGACCGCCATACAATACAGAGAGCATTCCTATGACCGCCATACTATACAGAAAGCATTCCTATGACCGCCATACTATACAGAGAGCATTCCTATGACCGCCATACTATACAGAGAGCATTCCTATGACTGCCATACTATACAGAGAGCATTCCTATGACCGCCATACTATACAGAGAGCATTCCTATGACCGCCATACTATACAGAGAGCATTCCTATGACTGCCATACTATACAGAGAGCATTCCTATGACCACCATACAATACAGAGAGCATTCTTGTGACTGCAAAACAGATAAATACCTAACCTGAAATTAATAGACCCTACCATTAAAATAAAAAGCCCCAACAATAAATTTAATTGACCCACCAGCACCCCACAAATAAAATAGTACCCATTAAATAATTAGCCCCCACCTAAACGTCACCATTAAATTAATAGCCTACCTCCCACCCATGTACTAAGACACCTAACCTCCCTACCCTCATATCACACATTAATACATCCCCCCCTTCCCTCACACATTATGGCAGCATACTCCCCCTTCCCTCATAAAGCATAGCAGCATCTCCCCTCCATAATAGCAAGATGCAGCACACATTCCTCCCCTCCATAATAGCAGCACACCCCCCCTCCCTAATAGCAGCTCACATCCCCCCTCCTTAATAGCAGCTCACATCCCCTCCCTCCATAATAGCAGCTTACATGCCCCCCTCCCTCCATAATAGCAACTCACATGCCCACCTCCCTCCATAATAGCAGCTCACATCCCCCCCTCCCCTCCATAATAGCAGCTCACATCCCCCCCTCCCCTCCCTCCATAATAGCAGCTCACATCCCCCCCCTCCCCTCCCTCCATAATAGCAGCTCACATCCCCCCCCTCCCCTCCCTCCATAATAGCAACACACATCCCCTTTCCCCTGCTTTTAAACTTACTTTTTTCCTCTTTCTTCCTGTCTAGCCGTCGCTGCCTGGCTCCTCTCTGGTTCTCTGCTCCTCTGTTGCCTAGCAACGTCATGAGGCAGAGGGCAGAGTTCAGAAGGGGGTGGAGCCGGGTGCCGGCCGCCATTTTGGATGCGCCGGGCGGCCGGCAGTCTGAATCTGAGGTCTGTTTAATTTTTATTTTTTTTCACTCCTCACACAGAGGCAGGTGCGGGCGGCCATTGCGCCCCCTTGGGACTGCGCCCGGGGCGGCGGCACCGCCCGCACCGGCCTCGTTACGGCTCTGGATGAGGATAATGATGGTGATGATGAGGATAATGATGGTGATGATGATGGTGATGATAACGTTGGTGATGATGATGATGATGATTATGATGGTGATGGTGATGATAATGATGATAATGATGTTGGTGATGATGATGATGATGAAGATAATGATGATGATGATGATGATGAGGATAATGATGGTGATGACGTTGGTGATGATGATAATGAAGATAATGATGGTGATGACGTTGGTGATGATGATGATGATGAGGATAATGATGGTGATGAAGATAATGATGTTGGTGATGATGATGATGAAGATAATGATGGTGATGATGATGATGAGGATAATGATGGTGATGACGTTGGTGATGATGATGATGATGATGATGAGGATAATGATGGTGATGACGTTGGTGATGATGATGATGATGAGGATAATGATGGTGATGACGTTGGTGATGATGATGATGATGAGGATAATGATGGTGATGACGTTGGTGATGATGATGATGATGAGGAGGATAATGATGGTGATGACGTTGGTGATGATGATGAGGATAATGATGGTGATGACGTTGGTGATGATGATGATGAAGATAATGATGGTGATGACGTTGGTGATGATGATGATGATGAAGGTGATGATGATGATGATGATTATGATGAAGATAATGATGGTGATGGTGATGATGATGATGATAGTGATGGTGATGATGAAGTAGATGATGACGTTGGTGATGATGAGGATAATGATGGTGATGACGTTGGTGATGATGATGATGATGAGGATAATGATGGTGATGACGTTGGTGATGATGATGATGATGAGGATAATGATGGTGATGACGTTGGTGATGATGATGATGATGAGGAGGATAATGATGGTGATGACGTTGGTGATGATGATGAGGATAATGATGGTGATGACGTTGGTGATGATGATGATGAAGATAATGATGGTGATGACGTTGGTGATGATGATGATGATGAAGGTGATGATGATGATGATGATTATGATGAAGATAATGATGGTGATGGTGATGATGATGATGATAGTGATGGTGATGATGAAGTAGATGATGACGTTGGTGATGATGATGATTATGATGAAGATAATGATGGTGATGATGATGATGATGATAGTGATGGTGATGATGAAGAAGATGATGACATTGGTGATGAAGATAATGATGATGATAATGAGGATAATGATGGTGATGACGTTGGTGATGATGATGATGATGAGGATAATGATGATGAAGATAATGATAGTGATGATGATGGTCACACACAATATTGATACTGAAACCAATAATGCTGTATGAGGTGATCCTCACATCCTGGTGTGTTTTACCTTCATCATAGACCTTGTACTTTTATATGGTCGCACAACAGCTCAGCGACTTACAGTAAATAATATATTATTCCCATTGTATTTTGTATGAATAACCACTAAATGCCAACAAAAAGCAACATTGTGAATGAACAGTAAGAATTTCATATTGCGACTAAATTGTGTCATGAATTTCCCACTTAACCAGTAAACAGAACTTAGCAGAACGAACATCAAAATATAATATAAAAATGTATAAGATGACAAATAATTGACAAATAATTGAATATTGCATATGATTTCTTTAACAACATGGATATAGTTGTGATTATACATAATGACGTGTTGTGATGCTTCTGCTCTTTACTTTGGTGTTAAATGTGTAAATGGTTTTTAAACATTTCTCACACAAACTCATTATCAGCATGAACCCAGTGTTACGCACATGTAATAACATTACATACATATTATTCATCATTTCTGATATTGAAATGTTTACACAGAGAGGAAAAGTAACAGACATGAAGGTAAAATGATTAAAGAATTAGAGTTTTTAATTAGCTTTGAAGGTTGTCAAACAAGTAGAATCGGTGCAAGAAATCCCAGACTGTAAACTGTAAATGTTCCAGGACCTGTAATGGGGGAGTGAACACTCCTCTCATATGGAGCCCACTGGAGAGAAGTTAAAGTATTCCTGTTGAGATTAGTTTCTCTATCGATAATCAGATTATGTTACTTAAGCGTACATTATGTCATCATAACATACAAAGGTAATAAGATGGTTTGAGCCAGTGTTACAATATTACTTACAGGTATGTACTATCTACAAGACAAATAGTGTAGAGAGAATTGGTAAATAGTGAATCTAGAGTATATTGTGATTACTTTTTACATAACTGCACCATTCAGCAAAAGAATGGATAGATAATACAAATTGTAGTAAAATGATAAGCGTGCGATTGTCTGCGTAGAATGTCCCAATCATCATCATTCCATTTGACTTTCAAATATTCCGGCAGGACAATTAAAAAGAATTGGACGGATTTATTCTGGATTTTATCTATTATCACATGGAGAAGCATTAATGGGACAATTTTTAGAAAGAGCCTATACAAATAGTGGACAAAGCGTTCAATGAGGTGATAGATCAGAACAGAGAATCTCTGTTCACGTACAAAACAAGAGACACAGAGAAACACAATACTAGCAAAGTATATTTCATTACACAATATTCAGATTCCACCCAAAAGATCCGTCACATCTTAAGAAAGCATTAGTATATTCTCCTCTGTTTTGCCTTGAGAAGGCAATTTGCAGCGAAACGCGTGTCGCCCTATATACGTTGTCCCACTTTGCTTCGATTTTGAATTTATAGGTGATTTATGTGGCCCATATTACACAGATCAGACAATGCAGGATTAGGATGCGTCACCGTGTCCATGATGGAATGAAGACTCCGTATACGACACACTTATATATTATAGACGGACACCTAAGAACACAGTGTAACCACATTCAACTACTGAAACTGCTTCTTATGGGATTAGAGTGCAACAATTACCTGCAATTTTCTACTAAATAAATGGAAAATTTACAATAGCTTGCTGATACTATATGACAATATGTGTGAATATAGGAATCAGTATATGGACTGATAGATTCTGAGTTACACAAGTCATAACCATGAAAGGTAACTCGCTACTTAATAAATGGAACATTATAAGAATAGACCTTATACTATAATATCCCCGAATATACAGGGTGTTATAAGGGAGAGGCAAAGATCTCTTTTCCGCTTGGTGACACGTTATCAAATTGGAAGAATTTAATGAGAATGAGCAACTAAGTGGAAGAGACAAGTTCTGAAGAGATAACTACATAACATCACCAACCTCTGATCTGTATTGAGACAAACGATACGTTCACAATATCAGCTAAACTGGAATTGTTCATATTCGTGAGAACAAATGAGGAACAATATTATTAAACAATAATGAGATATCATCGTAACACTCAGCGTATAATTCGTTTAAATCATTAACACATTTGAAATGTTCATTATTTTGCTGGTTTCTTTTATTAGAATGGATTATTATATTAGCAATTTTTGCTAAATTATTAATAAGGGCCTGATTTTAATACAGAGAAGATTCATAACGTATCCCTATGGAATCATTGTGAGAGTTATATAGAATTAACTCTTGGGGCTAAGTTTACTAAACTGCGGGTTTGAAAAAGTGGATATGTTGCCTATAGCAACCATTCAGATTCTAGCTGTCCTTTTGTTGAATGTACTAAATAAATGACAGCTAGAATCTGATTGGTTGCTATAGGTAACATCTCCACTTTTTCAAACCCGCAGTTTAGTAAATATACCCCTTGGTCTTCCGGTTGTGTAAAATGTACTAGGTACAGTAGGTTTGCAAAGTTACAATATGCCTTCTATATGTATGTATTTAAAAATAATTATAAAATTGTGGAGCTAAAGGTATTTTTTTCCACATTTGGTGGGAGTGTCCAGTAATCCGCGACTTCTGGGACCTTACCCTAGAGATCATTCACCAAACCACTGGAGTGCGTATCCCTAGAGAACCATCACCACTTCTACTCAAACCAACCAATCCCCGGTCTCAGCAAACCCATTGAATGCCTCCTTGCACACATTAGTCAGGCCTCTAAACGGCCCACTCCCCCCTCGAGGTCAGAACTAATCAACCGCATATGGTATATCTCCTCTATGGAGTATATAACTGCCCTCAATAATACTGTACTCAAATATCAAGCGGTTTGGACACTGTGGTTCCACAATCACCACTCTCCGGTCCCAGGTAGGACCTGCTAAAGACACTACACCCCCCCTCCAGCCCTCCCATCCAAACACCCCCTCACATAAACCCAAAAATCTCTGTCCCACCTTGACTACCTCTCTTTCTAAGTTTGCACATGTTGGTCTGTTTTGCAGCCTGTCGATATACTTGAAATAAAGGAATCACTTTATTGTACTTGATTGCAATGTTTATGATCTTGTAATATGTCAACTGAATATTCCTTCTTTTTGTTTTGTACTTTTATACACTGTTTATGACACGGTTTTAAAAAATAAAAAGTTAAAAAAATAAAAAAAATAACTATAAATACAATGGGCGTTCAATCACAAACCACCTCTCACAATATGCCATCCGGCCCAGGGGATTTCTGCATCTGCATCTTGTTTAGATATCTCACCACTTCCTGTAATCTATTGGTGAACGGGGTTTGTACTATACATTATCCAACACTCTGCCCTTCTCTGTGACTGGTAAATAGAATGTATTTAAGAGATCAGCTTTATCTATCTCCACAAATCAATCCCCCTCTCTGTTTGTAAGAAACTCGATACTATACACTTTATTTCCTTTTCCCCCTGTACTTGTAGTTTTACACTTACTGTATGTAGTAATCTGTTTTTTTCAGTTGCTACTCTGATTTATTGGTTACTTTCCCTGAATTCACTTAATCCTCTGTAGTCCCTTCTAGTGTTCTATCTTTATTTTATGTAACACTTCTAACATTTCCTTTTTTAATTGCATTGGTTTCTTTTTATTCATAGTGTTTGTTGCCTTTGTACTACATTTATCCTTTCTGAAATTCATGTTTCTGATAGTCCTCTAATAAAACGTCTTCCTAATACTCAGGTCAAACGTTATCATATTGCGATCACTATTATCCAAACTCCCCTTTACCTGGACTTTAGATATATTATCACTTATATTAGTTATTACTAAGACAAGTAGTTATCCTGCAATTGGTTTTTCTTTCATCAGTGGGAAAATGTAATTGTGCTGAATGACAGGAATTTGTGTCATTTACCAGAACTACCAGACTTAAGGCCTGATTTTGAGTTAGGAGCAAAAGCAAAGAAAAGAAGCAACTTTGCTCCTGGACAAACTCTGTTACAATTCTAGGGGTACAAAGTGACTTAGTATTTTTCTTGCGTGCAAAATAATATTATTTTTTCATGTAGCACACAAATACTTGTTTTATTTTTACACTAAAATTAAAGTTGATCTAGGACATGACCTATACCAACTATAAATCTGTCCCCATATTTTATATTTATCTCCCCCTTCCATGCAGCATGGTTTTGCCAAGGTGCAAAGTTACTCCTTGTCTTTGCTTTTGCTCCTAACTCAAAATCAGGCCCTTAGTCTCCTGATGTGTTTCTTGGCAATTAAAGCACCAATCCCACATAGAAGGTTATTTTATGTAAATAGCAAGTTGAGCACTATTTAGGCATGCATCTAATAGACATGTTTCTTAGCCATCCTCCTACAAATCATTATCTCCTTTTCAAAAGCTCTCTGGGTGGCACACAAAACACAATTTGCTGCCAGAAACAGACACTTTCCCTGCATGTGGCCTGCATTACAGAAGCTTTTCCTGGGTGAGGAGATATTTGAGAGACCCTTTGGAGAGCCTTGCTGCAGCGTCTGACCTGGAGGGGCAGAGAGGACACCAGAGAGGATGTTATAACCCCAGGGGTGAATAAAGAGGCTACAAGAGGACACTAGTTAGAGTCAGGCTGAGAGTGCATGGGACAGAGAGACTGTCAGAGCCTGCGCAGTGAAGGGGCCAGAGAGCGGGCGGAGTCTAACGCAGCGGCTGGTCTTCTCCAGGAACCCTCGCAAAAAGGTGTGGAATTTAGCGGCTTCCCCTATGCAGGTCGTAGCTCTCAGGAGAGTATGGCGAGATCAGCAGAGTTCAGCGCTAGCGGTAGACTGGGTCACAGGAATGGTGAGCGGAGATCAGCGGACAGCAGGTATTACCACTGAAATAGCGGAGAGATGATCAGCGGACAGCAGGTATTACCAGTGGAATGGCGGAGAGATGATCTGCGGACAGCAGGCATTACCAGTGGAATGGCGGAGAGATGATCTGCGGACAGCAGGCATTGCCACTGAGTAAGAGAAACTATAAAAATACATTGTGTGTACAATGTGAATTAAGAACATCCTGATGTATGTAAGAGTTATATCATCATCATCATGTTATTTATATAGCGCCACTAATTCCGCAGCGCTGTACAGAGAACTCACTCACATCAGTCCCTGCCCCATTGGAGCTTACAGTCTAAATTCCCTAACACACACACACACACACACAGACAGACAGAGACTAGGGTCAATTTGTTAGCAGCCAATTAACCTACCAGTTTGTTTTTGGAGTGTGGTAGAAAACCGGAGCACCCGGAGGAAACCCACGCAAACACGGGAAGAACATACAAACTGTACACAGATAAGGCCACGGTCTGGAATCGAACTCATGACCCCAGTGCTGAGAGACTTCATTACTTAATTAAGGAGAAGCCAGTGAAAGGGAGACATTTAAAGAAGATTCCATTTGTTTTTAATACTTATTTTAATTTGTGTGCTGACACAGTGGTGGTGGATATTTGTGAAATGATTCCCCTCTAAATAGGAAGAATTTAAGTTTTCGCTATCTCCCCAGCCCAGCTGGTGCTCATCAGTAGAGGTCAACTCTCACCGCTGTTTTGGCAACAGAAGTAAAGTTTTGTAGACACTTAATATTTATTACTTGTATGAACTCTACCAGGTCACCCCCAGAGCCATCAAACATCATCATCATCATCATCATCATTTATTTATATAGCGCCACTAATTCCGCAGCGCTGTACAGAGAACTCATTCACATCAGTCCCTGCCCCATTGGAGCTTACAGTCTAAATTCCCTAATATATACACACACTCACACAAAGACAGACAGAGAGGGAGACAGACAGAGACTAGGGTCAATTTTTTGATTGCAGCCAATTAACCTACCAGTATGTTTTTGGAGTGTGGGAGGAAACCGGAGCACCCGGAGGAAACCCACGCAAACACAGGGAGAACATACAAACTCCACACAGATAAGGCCATGGTCGGGAATCGAACTCATGACCCCAGTGCTGTGAGGCAGATGTGCTAACCACTAGGCCACTGAACTGTAATAAATAGTTTGCTTAACCAAATATAGTGAAGACTGATATAATAAATACTGGTGGCAAAGAAAACTATCCGCTTAATGAATCTAATTGTACTTTTAAGAGTAATGTCCAAACATGATGCAGTTTAACTAAATTCAAACGTTACAATATTATCAGCATGGACATTCTGACTTTATTGACACTAGGGGGGAATTTAATTGGCCGCGTAATTGTAAAAAGTAATGCGGCCTGCGCACTATCACTGTTATTGCGGTAATAGTGCGCCTAAATACCGTTATTACGATAAATTCAATGCCGGCTTTTTGCTCGCAGCTCAGCTGGGTTAAAATTAACGTAATAACTGTAATAGGTTTAACGCTGCGCTGCTTTGGGGGGAATTCAATTCCCCCCCAAATGTCTTGAATTTGTTATTGGAGAAAGTTAGTGAGAACATATCTATGAAAGTTTTTGTTCGCTATGTTAAGTTGTTTGTTAGGTCTAAAAAACTGATGAGCTGTTTTAGCTATTTCTATATTAAACAAATCAGAATTTAGTGGAATTTTCTTTTTTTTTGGCAAAGGTTAATGCTGGTTAATTGTGGAGAATGTTTATGTTTAGCTCTGTTTATACCGTCACCTACAATGTGGTCAGGGGAGGGATGGCATATTTTAGCCCGGGGGCCAAGCCTGCCCCTGAATGTGGTCACACTTAGCTGTAGATTTTTTCCTATTCTCACGGTGACAGCTCAGAGTGTAGCTAGATAGGATATTTTGTATCTGTTTTGTGTAATTGCAATAAAGATACCTATACTAAAATACATTGTACATGCTTTACCTGTAAAGAAAAACAAGACAGTATTTGTGGGCTACATGAAAAAACAAAATAAAAATAAAATTGGCGCCATACTTGTCCATTCTCCCTGAATGTCTGGGAGACTTTCGTCTAGTTCTCCCGGACCACAGGGTGAGCAGGCCTTCCTAGTGAAGTGGGCGGGATTAAGATTTGCCACGCCTCCCCTCGGAGACATCCTGGAGGGGAGAGTTGTAAATTTGGCAGATATGATTTGTACCTCACAACATGTTTGTCCAGGTGCTGATTTGCCCCCTTTATCTGGATTTTCTCCTAAATTTCAATGAGGTCCATAAATTTACACTCACATATACAGCCCTGTAGGTGATGTGATTATCTATAGAATTTTAGGACAGAAAATAAACTACAGCTCAATATACTATGTTCTGGGGCGGGGGGGGGGGGGGCTTTTTTAACAATAGTTATCTGTTTGTCCCACCCATTATTGAATTAAATTACTGTTTGGGTCCCCACCCAAGCTGGGAGACTACGCCATGGATCTATCACCCTCTCTGTCCTTACGTCACCTTCCAGTCTTACCCCCTCTAATTTCACAGAGTGACACCTTGTTCTAGAATTCCTCCTGTTTATATGAATACGTCTTGATCTCTATTGATACCTCTGATACATTTGAATGTTTCTATCATATCAGCACTGAGTTGAGCTCTTAGGGGGAGATTAAATTCCCTGCGTTGTTCTTTAAAACAATGCGGGGCGCGCATCATTACCGTTACTACAGTAATTTATGCGCATTATTACCGTTAGTACCGGTAATTTTTACTCGCAGCTCCCAAAGCCGCGCAGAGAAATCCGTGTTAAAATTACTGTGCTAACGGTAATGATGTGCGCACGCGGGGAACTGAATCTACCCCTTACAGTCATTCCTGAAAGATCATCAATCTATACGGTACCATCCTCAGTACCCAGAGTGAAAAATAGGAAATATTGCTCACTTTACGTTTTTGAAATCAATAAATGTTTAATAGCGACACACTCAGCTAATTAAAGGTCTTGAAGGAATGTCCAAAACGTGTAATAAATAATGAATAAATTCAGTTCAGGTGGGGTCAACGAGGAACGTAAATCGAAACTATAACACTCTCCGTTTACACAAAGTGAATAAAGAAATTGCTTATAGTGAACTCAATGAATAAGCATTGCCTGCACAGTGCTAGATAATACTTGGCACTATATAAAGGATAATAATAATATATTATATAAATGATAATAATAATATAAGAAGTAACTTGCACTTAAGTGTTAGTGATTCAACACATAACTTTCCTGGATGATATTATATAAAATGATACACTTCATCAGTATATTCAAGCTCTTTATCATTAATTATAGCTACATACTTCAACATTTCAATTTTGTCCATATTTATTGTTCCTTATTTCCTATCCCCATGTTCTGAGCAACCAGAAAGTATTTGATATGGTTCTGTAGAAATATTTCAGTAGATGTGAAATTTATCATTGACTAGCAAGAAATATTCTCTTTTCAAATGTGAAAAAAATAATATTGCATCACTGGAACATTAAGGAAGTAAATGGCCTACGGGACACATGACGAGCAGATGTAGTCTGATATCCAGAACCACATCTCTGGCGAATTAATAAACGCCCACAACTGCAAGATAAATTTCTCACTAGTTAATTTCACAATATACAGACGTTTTCATTTTAATTAGGCGCAGAGTATGGTCCACTCTCCACTCAATGTAAACTGTTTAATCTTACGTTGTGTATCTTTATGTTGACCATGTGAATTGATTGCATGTTTAGGAAACTGGGTGTAACTTTAAGGAAGGATCACTAATTATTGAACTTTTAAATTTGGATTTTAAAGGTTTCATATACTATAGATAGCTGAGCACTGTTGCATTTAAGGATATTTTTCAGACTAACAATTAACTCATCCAGACGTCTTTTTGATAGATGTTCTACCGTTCTCTGGTCAAGCAGTTCTGTACGTTAACAGTCTTGTTTTTCTACAAGATTGTCTGATAAGTGTCAGTATGAACACTATAACCACAATAGATATCATCTGTACCAGTAATTACAAAACTCATTGGCCATGTTCCATAGGAAAGATGTTAAAGAGCTTCAACTAAAGAAGAGACTAGTTAGTAATTGCAACTATAATGGAAGAATAATATTTAAACAACTTAGAAATAATAATACTAATATTGTCATTAAACTGGTGGACAAGGGGGAAGGGACAGTTATTTGGAATAAATTAGACTGCAATAAGGAATGATAGGCTTCTGAGTAATGATAGGTCTACATAATCTGTTATGAGTAACATTAAAATGCTTAATGGCTGATACCTTTCCTTACATTATTCTCTTATCGTTTTAACCATAACCATAATAAAGACACGACAACTTAAATGTGAGGAAAGTAACACGGGATTTATTGCCAGGTATGGTGGTGGAGAAAGGAGCAGACCGAGTCGACATCCGCCAGGCCAACCAGGATGCCCCAAGCCTTCCAGGGGGCATCCACAAACGGGGGACAACCACACACCCCAAGGCGCACATATCTACCTCAACGGGGCTACCGCCCCGGGCACTACAGAACCCTCCCCTTTTCTAGGCTAACGGAAGCAACCACAAGTCAACCCGGTCGGGAAGTACTTGGACCGAGACTAATAGCCTATTCCATTTGAAAACAGGTGGGTTAAGCGTGCCCGATACCATCATGTGCCCTTACCACTGGCCGTCGACTTTACTGCGATTTCCGGCCACTGTTATTCCACGATAACCACCACCGCCAAACTGTACCGGTCCCCGATCACCGCAGATGACCATCTTTGTTGATGCATAGGGAGGGAGGGTGGGTAACGTCCAGCAGTGTAAGAGATGGATTCTTCTCCGCCTATCCCATATATAACCTCCGTAACTCCTCCCCATGACTCATCCGGACGTCCTGATCAGACCAGCCCCTTTAACCCCCCAGAGTCCAATACAGTTCAACACAGCCTTAGCTTTTATTATCCCTCGGGCTTATCTCCAGCCCTCTGTTCTTATAAAATGCTTAATGGCTGATACCTTTCCTTACATTATTCTCTTATCGTTTTAACCATAACCATAATAAAGACACGACAACTTAAATGTGAGGAAAGTAACACGGGATTTATTGCCAGGTATGGTGGTGGAGAAAGGAGCAGACCGAGTCGACATCCGCCAGGCCAACCAGGATGCCCCAAGCCTTCCAGGGGGCATCCGCAAACGGGGGACAACCACACACCCCAAGGCGCACATATCTACCTAAACGGGGCTACCGCCCCGGGCACTACAGAACCCTCCCCTTTTCTAGGCTAACGGAAGCAACCACAAGTCAACCCGGTCGGGAAGTACTTGGACCGAGACTAATAGCCTATTCCATTTGAAAACAAGTGGGTTAAGCGTGCCCGATACCATCATGTGCCCTTACCACTGGCCGTCGACTGTACTGCGATTTCCGGCCACGCCCAGGTCCTCCAG
This sequence comes from Mixophyes fleayi, assembly GCF_038048845.1. NCBI lineage: Eukaryota > Metazoa > Chordata > Amphibia > Anura > Limnodynastidae > Mixophyes > Mixophyes fleayi. Next base: position 3,149,407 of record NC_134413.1, on the reverse strand, counting down.
ACCCGCGGCCCGCCACCACACCTAAAGAATTCCCGCTAAGCCTCTATAAATATCCTCAATAAACAAACGCATGCCTTCCTCATTCAGATGAACACCATCAGACCGATATAGCCCAGGACTCTGGAAACGTATAAGAGGATGTTGTATACGGACTCCACCAATCGAGCGAATAAATCGAGCAATCACCGAGTTCACTTTTTTCCGTACCTCGTCAGCCACTCTGCCTTCCTTAAAATATCTCCAAGACAACCTAGGCACTATATCCGACCAGCATATTAACAGGTCAGGCCAGGAGGCACGGACCCAAGCCAACTCCGACTGAATTACGAACTCCAAATCTACGGTCCTACCTATACCCAGGTCATTTCCTCCCAGATGAATAACCAACACATGAGGCACACCCCTTTTAGCAATCTCATTTACTAACAACCTACGAAAACCCGTCCATCTTAAACCCCTCTGACCAATCCACTGAACCACAACCGACCCCGGAATAGCTGAAGTGTCACCTATAGCCCTATGCAAAGCAGCCCAATGCACAAACGAATGTCCCAAAACCCATACCAGCCGCGGGGTCCTGTGCTCTGTAAAGAAGGCAGTGAAAAACAATATATATGTTAACGACAAATACCAGCAAAACTTTTGAGCGGCTGGAAATTAAAAATTAAGAAGAAGAAAAGCAAAGACCAGCATGGCCCCAGGATTCTAACCTGCACACCCATAACAGGCAACTCAGCAGACCACCACACAAGAGGTACACATTCACACAAGTAGCAAAAGGAAACAAAGAGGGGAGCTGAAACACAAGCGAGGGTAAAACCATTAAAACCTCATGGAGCCAACAAGCCAATCATGGCCCCACTTTAGAGGGAAAAAACGGACAATGTTGGCAAACGTACATAAGGAATAAAGATGAGGAACCAAGTCTGCGACCCTAGGCTGGGGCCTGCATGGACTATCCACATATCTGGGCCATGCAGGAATTACAATAATATTAGAGAGTTTTAATATTGCATATATTAAAAAAAGTAATAATCTCAGAGTCTTTTTCATCCAGGTTCATATGACGTGTTATTATTAAATATTTGTGTTTTTGTCAATCTATACATAGCATTTGCCAAGAACTCAATATTATATTTATTAATATATTACATTTTGGGTTATTATGATGTTATTATTATTATTATTATGTTATTATTCTGTACCCCCTGATGTTAGTAATAATGTACAGTACATCTTATGTTGCCCCTACCTCTGTGATGGGACCTGTACCTCCCTTGATGTCTCCTGATACAGACATTGTGAGAGCTGGGATGATACATAATGGGGCACATTTAGAGATTGACGGACATCTATTTTTTGTGTGGAAAGTTTGTGTTTCTGAGCTGCACGTTCCATGCTATGTCATATATACATATTGATGACACGTGTCTCTTTCCATATATACATATTGATGACACGTGTCTCTTTCTGCTTGGACAGGTATATCAGGGGAGGGAAGAAAAAGCATCGGTGAAGTACAGTAAGCGCACGTTCATGTAACTACGACACAATTAGACGTGGACCCATCTGCAGATACGCCTCTTAGGTGGCGCACCTGGAAGGCGAATGCAGCGGGACACAAAGAGCTCGATCTAGCGGCTTCCGATTGGCTGATTGACACCTCACTTGTGCTCATTACTTATTGCCACTTCCACTTGATCTACTGCAGGAAAGAAGATTCCCATTTTATTTTTAAAGGGGAAGACAAAGAGATGCTCATATTTAATTGTTTATATTTGTGTTTAATTTTTATCTTAAATGGAAAATGTGACATTCACCTTTATTAATAACAGCCATTCTCTCCCGTGTATACGACACGTCACTATATTATTATATTGTGCACAAATAGGGTCAAGTAACTTTAGCATTAACACCATACTTACCAACTTTACAATGTTGGTATCCGGGAGCCTGCGGGGGAGGTGGGCGTCATGGGGGGGCGGGCCTCCAAAATCCGTGTCATTTTGGACCCGCCCCCATGACGTCATGACGCAAAATGCGTCATTTGACAGAGGGGGCGGGGCTAAACGCCGCGATTCACCAGGAATCGCGGCGTTTGTGACCTAATTCTGCCCACTTCACTAGGAAGTGGGCAGATCCGGGATTTTGCCACACTCGCCCGGGAGTCCGGGAGACTCTCTCAAAATGCGGGAGTCTCCCGGACATTCCGGGAGAGTTGGCAAGTATGATTAACACTAACACTGTCACTCAGTATATTTATGCTACAATGATTATACAGATCTGTATAATAATATGTGACACAGAGAATCACAGTATACAGGCCAGTCCTAGGAGCTATGTGACTGGGATATAATATACAGTGTATATATATATATATATATATAATAGTATGGGGGCGGAGCAGAGCTGCTTGGAACGCACATGACTGGGTGATGACACTGCGAGGCTTGGACCGCACAGGCCACTCCCCCTTGGTTGAGCTATGATTAGGTCAGGTGACAGGTTGGAACGCACAGGACCCGGGTGGTCTCGTGACTAGGTCAGGTGACAGTGTCAGGAGGAAGCACCGCCGTTATGTGGCTGCTGGTGGCCGCTCTCTGGCTCCAGGGGGTCCGGGCAGAGTATACGCTCAGTGACCGGGGAGGGCTGGGCCGGGAGTTTGACGGGATCGGAGCTGTGAGCGGAGGAGGGGTGAGTAATAGGGGAGAGGAGGCACCGCACCCAGTGCTGCTGACACCTGAGGGGGTGATGGGGCTGCAGGTGTAACCTGGGAGTATGGGGACTGCAGGGGGAGACTGGGCAGGAGGGAGGGGAGATATTGGGGCTGTAGGGGAGACTGGGCATGAGGGAGGGGTAATGTGGGGGCTGTAGGGGAGACTGGGCAGGAGGGGAGATATTGGGGCTGCAGGGGAGACTGGGTAGTATGGGGGGCTCTGGGGGGTTAGTTTGCTGCATCTGCAGAAAGGAGTCTAGTTAGGGAACGATGGGATTGGATCTGTAATGTACATCGCATGAGATGTTCACCCTTGATATGTTTCAGAAAGGAGATGTGAGGTACACATGGAGCATGTTTAGTTGAGAGGAGTGGTGTGGACAGGGTGCAACTGAGAGGTCGTTCATCTGGAAACACCATAAACCTTTATAACCAGTCCTTATGACTAATATTTTCCATTTCCTTTATCTCTTGTTCACCTTTTTAACCTTAGACATTTACCCTCCGTCTGGTGTAACTACATGTCCTGCTCTGGCCAGGGCTTCAAGTCGCCCAAGTCTGCCTCACATTGCATACATGTAGAACTGAATATTGTACTGAATGAAGGTCTGAGCCTGGTGTAATAAGGGACCAGAATCTGGTATCTGCTCAACAATCTCCTATCTGTTCTGTACTTTCTGAAGTGTCTGCTCTGTATTTCTGTGTCGGCTGATCTGTTTGTATTTGTGTTCCAGGCCACGTCCCGCCTGCTTGTTAATTACCCAGAGCCGTACAGAACCCAGATCCTAGACTATCTGTTTAAGGTAAGACGTTTCCTGGTTCAGGGATGACCGAAAAGCTGAATGTTTACTTAAAGCTTCAGTACCGCCTCCTGCTCACACACTGCATCCTGGAGAGATGCCCAGGAACAATAGCTGCTAGTAGCAGTCCCAGGGGCTTGGGGTGGGGTAAGACTGCACCGCCTTCTTTTATTAGGTAGTTGTGCAGCCTATAGTGATTGTAAAGGGGAAACATGAATTAAGTGTATTTAAAATTGTATTAAATCTATCTTAAAAAAATCTGTAACTTTGTTGCTAACATTGTATTGATTTCATGGTATTCCCATTACAGCGACTGTGATGTAATCTCCTTTTCTTGAATAAAATATGTTTTCTATGTCTAAGTTTTACTGAATGTCTATAGGAAAAGTAAAAATAAATGTTTACTGCCAAGTGTGGTATATATTTCTTTACAGTCACTTCTCGGCCTTTTGGCTAAGATCAAGTGAGTACCTGTCTGAGTAAGGCCTCGCCCAACCTGAAAAGACCGTGGGAAAGCTTGGTCTGGCCAGAAGGCCGGTAGCTTGGAAGCCTGAGTTTAAAAAGTGCCCCTGGAGTGGTGACCCAGGGGTGCCGATATCACTTGAGGTTTAAATCATCCTCACTTGACACTAAGGCACAGAGCACAATCTCACTTCCAGCTACCACCACCTTTTCTTGCCCCGGCCTTTTGGCTGGGCAGGAACAATTTTTAACATCTCGGCCGAAAGGCTGGGGCCGTTATGCACGGCACTATTTATTTTCTACACCGTTTTGTCACTTGCCCTTTTTTATGTTTTTGCTCACTTGGATTGGATGGGTTTGCGGCATCCCTTATGGGTCCGATCCCCTGATGATCTAGGGGAGGTGGTGTGGCCCCAGTGGCTCCCATCTCCCTGAACCCCTCTGAGGTCTCCCCTTCTGGGGGGAGGCAGAAGAATTGGTGCCAAGGGGTAAAACCCTTGGCAAAAGGGACCCCCCCTAGCCTTGCGGCGAAGGGGGTCTGAAGACCCTTGCCCCTTAAGGGTCCTTATGGATCCGGGGGTCTGGGATCAAGGGACCCTTCCTCTTCTGAGGAGGGTCTGAACCCGCAACCTTGTGCACGTTTTTTTTTATTTGGGTTTTCTCACTTATTTTTTCGAGCACTAGGACACGAAAGCACGCTCAAGGCTTTCAATAAAAAAAAAAAAATATATATTTCTTTACAGTGTAGTTGTTGAGGCTGACTTTACACTAAGCCATTAACATTAGTGTGTGTGTGTGTATATATATATATATATGTGTGTGTGTGGGAAGCAGCCAAATCTCACCTGCATAAGTGAAGCTCTTTCAGTTAACTTTCGATCCGGCATGGAAGATGGGGTCCCTTACAATAAAACCAACGCGTTTTGCCCTGCAATTATCTTGACTTCATCAGGGCGGATAAATTAGCTGGTTTTCGTATTTTCTACTATTGTTACAATTGAAGTTTTTCCAGAGTCTAAAAGAAGTTCTAATATTCTCGAATAGCAAAGATTGGTATGACTTTGACTTAATCCCTATCTCAACAATTACTCATTGCCCAAAGAAGGACATATATATGTAGCTGTTGTTTCTTTATCCTGAAAGGGACAGATGTCTATTAATGTTCTTTAACTCTATCTCCCTACCTCCCTTAGTACTCTTAGTGGCCTCATTTGGTCTGATTGCCCCACACAGATGCCATGTTTAAATAGAAATGGTGTCACTAGGGATAGTGTCCTCATTACTGATTGGCTTATTAGCTAACTATCATGTGACTCGTGTCAGTAATTGTTTAATTTAGCAACCCAAAGTTTGCACTTATATTCATCAGCCCTGCAATGTTTGGGCAACCGAAACAGAGATCATTCTAGTATAAATCGTGTTGGAAGTCTATGTACCACACAAGATAATGTTTGATAATATTAGTGTTTAGTTATTATGCCAGTTGAGTTAAAAGTGTGTTAGGTTAACAAGATATAATCCTGTAATACAAGCACAGAGAGAGAATGATACTCACAATCTGTGTGTAAGAAAATGATTTAACAATTAATATCACAATTAAAATAACTTCAGTAAGTTGTAAGACAAATATTTTCTTGGATTCCGTGCATGGAGACCCCACATTAAACAAGCAGCCCTCAAGTTGAATCGTGCGTCAAGGAATATAGTAACGGGGGAGATCTGGCATGGCCTTAATAACTCACCAGTGTGGTATAAAGAAGGTCTGAACAGTGCCATTCTTATATAATCCTTTTCCTTACATTAAAGACAATACTAATGCAATACAGGCAGTAGATTAATGTATTATTTGAAGTGTAAGAGCTAGGTTTGCAATGTAAGCAAATACATTCATATGTTTATACAACAAACATTAGAAAGTATAGATGATAATCTACAAATAATCACTATATGGTCTCTGTCTAAATTCAACATTACATTGAGGTGGTAACTAATAGTTGACTGAGTGAAGTTGAAGGTTTGTAGTCTACGAGTTAATTCTACATAGACGCACTGAATTTACTAAAGAGCTGAAACAGCTCTAAAGGTGAGGGAAATATTGTGCAAAAGCAACACAGAACTGGGACTCTGTCCATAAAGAGGCGCAGAAATTGTCCCCTTAAGAGAGCAGCACTGATTACAGAGAATTTGAAACCTGATGAAATACCTGAATATCCATATTAGAGTTCACCATGATATAAATGATACAAATAGTAAAGTAATCTCGGGAAGCAGCGTTTCAGAGTTCACTTTTTATAGCCACTTGAACCCCCCTGAGTAAAATATTTTTTAGTTCACTTTTGCATATTCCTGAATGACGTAATTGGCACAAAAAGCCAGTGAGAAAATTGGGATTACAGTAACGATATATGAAGCTAAAAATATTTAGCTTCACTATTTATTCAATGGGAAATTAGTATGTTATTATGTCCAGCTATAGAGATATGTAGTTAAATGTTCTGTCTTGGGGTGGAGAGGTCTTTAGTATACACTCTAATCATGGTACAGCTATTGCTGTAAATGGATGACACTCAGAAGCTTAAGCAAAGAATTATATGTAATACAGAATCCTTTTTTATATAAATTACCGTGGTAATTACCATTTCCTTGGTTTGTTTCTTCATACTGCTATTAATGATTTTGCTCAGTCTCCACGGTCACACGATGTAGTGAGCAGAGAGGCTTTGGAAGGAAATCTTTCTCTAGTGTTTTTCACAGATTCGTTTTTTCACTTTATTCAGAAGTTGTCAAAAGCTCATTTGCTGACTCACGTCTGTCCCTGTCCTGCCTCACTAAATACATGATATTTCCAGCTCTGAAAACACTCCACTCAAACTCGGAATATACTGTATAGTCTGTCTGTTTATCCCCACATGTTATATTTCACTACCCTTATCCTTTACTTTGGAAGTTATTGTGACCAAGGTCTTAATGGCTCTTATTTCTCCATATATATGGCTTATTGTGCGCTGGAGAATATATTGATGCTGATGTATCATGGGAGGACCTTTGTTTATATTATCTCTTCTATTAATGATGGGCAAACTAGATGGTCCAAGTGGTGCTTATCTGCTGTCAAATTCTGTTTCATTGATTACACTCTATATCTGTGCCCCATAGTGGGTGGAGTTTAGGGTTATTTTCTAGAAATTGTCTTGATGAGGTAACAGGCGTTAAGGCCAATATAACCAGAAAGCTGGGCTGTAATTGTCACGGAGGTGTCTTCTGTCTGATTCTGGAACATTAAGCGTTACATTTATTGATTCTTTTCTTTCCAGCCAAATTTCGGAGCCTCTTTGCACATCTTTAAAGTGGAGATTGGAGGCGATGCCCAGACAACAGGTACAGTAGTAACCTTTGACCCAGATGGGCGCTCTGCAGGAGTATGTGAAGTATATTTCTTCTGTTCTGCATTTTAGACAGTCATTTCCCCTATAACAGATAGGAAAGATTTAATCGCTCTTTTTTTAAACATTTCATTACATGTGTCACCTATGTGTGTTGAATACCTTGATTACATTGCTTGACGTGTGTCTAGAATGTGCTTTACTGGAGGTTGTAAAATGCGTCCCTTTAATTCTAACATTTTGCACAAAATGCTTAAATATATTTGAGAACTATTATTAGATGCTGGAGGAATAGCTCTATGTGTCCATTTCATGCAATAAACCACAACTTCCCTCTGAGGTCAGATACAGACTTGAGAGCGATCTATACAGGAAATAAAATGCTTTACTCTACCCCTTCCTCAGTCTTTATAAGCAGCAATGTGACATTTTCACTGGGCCATAATACGTAATGTCGTTTATTGTATGACGACTGCTTTGGTTTCATTTCCTGAATACATTTCCTTATCATTCCAAAATTATATTTTATATTCTGATTTGTGCATTAAAGGACGTCTTTCATCAGAAACGACCTTGTGTTTAAATGAGACGTCCTAATCCTCTAATCCAGGAAAACTGCGTTTAATGACAAGTGCTTTAAGCCTTGAATTTAAATTCTTTAGTTCCCTATTTGGTGACGTGAGATAGGACAAGTACTGTCCGGACTCTCTCTTGGGCGGAACACAGATCGTTTAGCAGTCAGAAGTAATGACGCTAGACCACGATTAGTGTGTGGCATTTGCTGCAGTTTATACTGACATATACAGAATATATTATGAAGGATATGTATTTTACAGCAATTGGTGATGTATAGGGTGGGACTTCTTAAACCAGTAACAAGTCAGATAGTCACAATTTCCCTCTGTGGAAACAAAGTGGAAAAGTATTGACTTGTTCATAGATATTATTTAAGCAGTGCAGTTATTAACAATATTACTGTATGTCAAAGACTGATGGGAAAATAGTGCTTTCCCCTATGATGCCTTAACCACACAATGGACAGGATTTGTGAGAACCTATACGGTGAAGGAATGAAAACAGAATGTCAGGCCGCAAATAAATCATACTTGTGAACCACGGATGATGGTCATGTTAGTATATTTTGCCGTTGTTCGATGCAGTTAAATATCTTTAACATTTTGTTTTCTTTGAAGAACTTGCGTAACATTCAGTTTTGGGTGGAAGTTACGAAGTTCTATTAAAATGCACATGAACAATTGTGGGGGAAGGGAATCGACAGCACAGATGGGGGCCTGTGAAAGGCTCGCCTTAGCGGCAGACAGCCGAGCGCTAATCCGCTGGAGCCTCTGCGGGACCAGCTCGGCCACGGTGATCGTTTCACCACGCGATAGAACTTTGTGAGCATTACAAAAAACTATGCTTTGGGTGGAGCCCTTCTCTAAGTAATGATTCAGAGTTTGCTTAATACCACAAACCATCAGAGCTTGAAATAAAGTATAGTTGTGGCTGATTTTGTGCCCCAGTTTTATATGATGAAATTGTGTTTAAATAGACAGCGTTGGCGTTTCACATCATGGAATTGTGACATGTACGTGGTGTGAAAAGAGATGATCAGATATAAACCCACTAAACGGCAGATTACACTTTAAAGAGAAAGTGTCTCACTCTGCAGTTTTATATTAATGTTATATTAAAGTATATTCAAGTAAAGCTTCCTCTATACAGTGAGCTTTATCCCCCTCCATAATTGCATTTTGATATCTTTAAAAACCTCAAATAAGCATTTATCGTGTGGATTGTGCATTAAAGACCTAAAGGAAGTTGTACAATGACGCATAAAATGCGTTAAGAACCATCACTAGTTTTCCACAAACAGAATGTTACTAAGTCAACCTCCTCCCGGTAATGCCTTCTGTACAGGTGACAGTGATATAACTGTTTCCTTTCTAAGCCTCTCATGTACATCTTTATTTGGTTTTCTCTGCTATTGAAGAGCGTAGACTGATGCCAAGTCCTCTATCTCATCAGATGGCACCGAACCCTCCCACATGCACTATCCTGATGACCAGAACTATTTTCGGGGGTACGAGTGGTGGCTGATGAAAGAGGCCAAGAAGAGGAACCCAAAGATTAAACTTGTTGGTAAGACTGAGATTATGAACCCAACAGTGTAATTATAGTGGTTTCTGGGAACAGTCTGACGCAGCTCGCAATATTGGGGTCAATCTATGCCTTGTTTTACACTCTAAGATGAAACGCGTTGTGCTGAACTCTTACTATAGCACCGGAGACTCTGGAACTCTGGGACGTGACCCACCAAAGGGTGAAAGTCTTGTTTGAGGGAGATCCCAGCTTATATCAGCCGATTTCTCCACCGCGTCCCCATTATTTTGTAAAATATCTCCACCTTCTTTTCCCGTCGCCTCGCTTCCAAGGCAGTGGTCCCCGCACTATCATTATTGGCCCTGGGACCTTGAACATCAACATTGTAAGAGCTTCATTACAGTGCAAAGAAGGGATTTTAGGTGGAAAACTTCACCACACATGTAAGGTGGAGGTAACTTGGGGTTGTGGCAACTTGCTAAAAGAAAAATAATGTATATTATAGTATAAGAAAGGGGTGTGGGGGGGATTATCCTTTAATACGATTGGCTTTGTATCTGAATATTAACTCTTGGTTTAAGGAGTCCTTTAAATTCCAGAACAAGGACACATGGTGTAAAATTTGGAGCAAACTTCCATTAGCTGTTGTTGAAGAAACCGTAGTAAAATAAACGAATCATTCTTGGGATTCTGCTTGTAAGTGGTCGGCTTAGAAGATCAATTGGTCTCTTATATACCGGTGATATTCTGTCTGCCCATATAACAGGCCTGCCCTGGGCGTTTCCTGGTTGGATCGGTGACGGCTACAACTGGCCCTATTACTATCCTGATGTAACCGCGTACTATGTTGTCTCCTGGATCATTGGCGCCAAGCAGTACCATGATTTGGATATAGACTATGTTGGGGTGAGTTGGATACTCTGTCATCACAGCAGGAGGGGCACTCTTGTCCCTGTGACATCCTTCAAGCCAAAGACATACCTATGTATACTATATACTATTCTGGGGTTAACATATTTGAAGGAGTGTCCTTTACCCCTTAGTGACCAGACTCTTTTTGCAAAGTGAAAACATAAAGGGGAATTTTTCTAAAGATGGGCAAGCCCCTTTTATATCAGCCAAGAAAGGCTTCCAGCTGCTGGCTTTAGGTAACTGAGAGCATGACCTATTGCTACAGGAGGGGCCAGATCATAATGAGACGGGGTGGCATTCTCAGTGATGTCACTGGTTCCTAGGGACTGGATAGGCTGCATTCTCAGGGATGTCACTGGTTCCTAGTGACTGGATAGGCTGCATTCTTAGTGATGTCACTGGTTCCTAGTGACTGGATAGGCTGCACTCTCAGTGATGTCACTGGTTCCTAGTGACTGGATAGGCTGCACTCTCAGTGAAGTTAATAATCCGTATGTGTATTATCGTGTTATGTAGCCTGTCCTGTATAATGTCTGCATTTGTTTGTTTCTCAGATATGGAATGAGAGAGCCTTTGATGCTAAATACATAAAGGTAGGAGACGGATACAATGCATGTTACATTGTATCCGTGTATCTGTGTATTGTGCGTTTTTCTGCCTCCTCTGTGTCGTCTTATTCTGTGATGTAATTACTGAATAATTAAAAAAACAAATAGCTTTCATTAACATGAACCAGACGTGTAGACACCCCTGCCTGAAGAGCTTACAATCAGAAAGCTTATTGCACAACAGTACGCTAAGCCGTCTAGTGAAAGCTAAATGCCTGCACACACCACACCATATGAAGGCTGGCGCACATCTAACCACTCTGTATACGGTGCTGCCTGTATGTGTCTATGGTGGTAGATCTAGTGCACATGTGTTCCCTGTGGAGAGCGGGTACTGGGTGCAGATGCAGTTGGTGGTAACATTTAAACTCTATTCTTGAGGTTCTCCGACACACTTTGGACAGGCTGGGGCTAGAGAACGTTGGCATCATCGCTGCAGATGGACATTGGGAGATTGCACACGACATGATAGTTGATCCCTACCTTAATGCTGCTGTGCAGATCATAGGGTAAGTGCATCCTAGGGGTAGGATGGTGAAGGCTAAACTGCCCTGCAGCCCTGACTGTATCTCCCACCATCCTCTTCTCTATATAACTGTCCCATATATGGATTTCTTAGTAATTCTACATCACCATTGAGAGGGAATCTGTGTACAATAACCTACTGGTGATGAGAAGTGTTACTCCCAAGGATTGGAGGATGTAGAGTGCATTTAATCTAGTCTGTGAGCAGTATTGTCCACATCAGAGAGGAGATAATGACATAAGTGTAATAGGACAGGCGGAGATCATTACGTGACAGGGTCAGGGTGTGATTGGTAGATTTACAGTAGATTCTGGAGAATATGGGTTTTAGTTTGTAATGTCTGTGTACTGCCTGGAAATTACAGCGTTACGTACATTGTTGGCGCTTTATAAATACTTGATGATGTTGAATTTGTACACAGCCATATGAATGCGCCAGCAAGTATAAAAACAGGTACGTACTAACCAGATCTGTGCCGTGTTGAAATCGCAGCGGAGCGTGAAGTCAGTGATCCGGACACAGAGTCTGTACACACCGATGGGAATCCCTCCAATCAGAATATAGTGAAGTGACCACATTCAGTGTTAATATCACTGGTGCTGAACAGGACAATCTTACACTCCTGACCTTAGTGGAAGAACATAACTCAGCTTGTTGGAGCAGGGAGACAGTATATACAGTATTTTGCCTCAATACCTGTTACAGAAGTTGCATAGATCGCCTCTGTTTTGTTTGTAGATCCCTCTTTCACCCAGTGATCCCTATTAGAAAATCTTTGGAGTCCAGGATTATTAAATGGGACAAGGCTCTGACACAGTGAATGTGGCCCTCTGTACACTGGGATTTAGATGGTGGAGAGATCGGAGAATGCGTTTTGTATTTAGGAATATATTTTAAATTTGACAGTTAGATTTCTGTGTACCTTGTGAAAGTTCCTGTGTTTATTATAGAATGACACTTGTGTCCGTAAACTGAAATGATTGAGGAGAAAGCTAATGCAGCCGACCTTCCCAGCATGAACTTTTATTTGTAATAATTTAAAAATTCAGTTGTTGCTTTTGCATCTCAAAACTTTGAAAAAAAAAAAAAAAAAAAATTGATTGGAAAATATATATATTTGCATACCTGCAATTCCTGCCACTTCTGACCCAGTGTCCCCTCCCCCCTTTATTGTCCTGGGCAGGAGACCCTCTAGGCTGCTTGGGGTGTCTTTTTTTTTTTTTTTTTTTTTTTTTTTTTATATTGATTTCAATACTTCTTACGCCTCTTCCCTGTGTGCTAATGATGAAGACTGATCCTTCTAAAGCTCAACTACAGATTCTTTGTTCTTAAAGCAGACATTCACCTTTTATATTCTATTTAATGGTGCATTCTGCTATTGGTGGTGGTTTTGTCCATGTAATTCTATACTTGGTGCCAAACAAGCTGTATAGATTAAACCACCATCTATGTATAGTAGATTAACCACTTAATGAAATAAAGAATAAGTTGGAGACTTTAAACATTGAATGAAAATCGGTCTCTTAGATTGTCAGCTCTCCAGGTTAGTTGATCATGTGCTTGTTCATTGTACGCCTAATCATTGCTGTGCTGTCACACAATCCAGCTTCTTGTGCTACGTCTAGTTTGTCTCTCACCGCTTGTATTCTCTGCATTTAATATGTACTTTATGTTCATCCTTTTTCTTTCTCTTTTTACTCTCCGATCTCAAAACAAAATTCTTTTACTTTTGTTAAATAAACTGCGCAGCAAGTTCTGAACAATTCTACAGTATCGCTGAAGGATTAGATCCAATTTCCAGCTAAAGATAGTGTCGCACAGGCTCAAGTTTTAATGCACTTGCAGCGTTTGATCTCCTCCTACAGATATGAATAAGCTTCCTGAAATCATGTCTGATTATTCCAGCTTGTAGAAATAAGGTGTTATTCAGTCTGCTTCCGGAGCTCCGCATTCAGTAGAGAGCCATGCTTTTAGTCTCGATCATTGTTACCATCTTTTTATATATAATGTTCTTACATATTGTGCAGCATGGAACATCGAGGGGATCATAACGCAACAAATTTCATACAGTGACATGAAACAGAAGGTGAAAATGGTCCTGGCCAAATAAGCTTCCAATCTAACAATGTCAAAATCTTATGTCCTTCCAGAATATTGTTCGTGTTTGATAATGTCCCCGCAAACTGTCGCAGTGGGTGTGACTTTGGGACACTGGATGGGATTATATATTTGGGTGTCTCACAAATATTGATCATAAAGGGCCTTAACAGTGCTGTTATTTGTCCTAGTACAGTGTGGTCACAATTTTTGGTTCAATCTAGAAAATGTTTGTAGGTGTTGAGCTCCGATTTATTGTACCGGAGTATATATATGCCATTGTTTTATGCTGTAGCTTTGTAGAGCATGGGGGCAAATTAGGGTTTTCTAGTTACCTCCCTATTTTTTGGGACATCAGCACCATGATGTCATCCTAGACTCCAAAGAAATTAGAACTGTCCATGCCACTAGGCCACTCCCCTAACTTGTCTTATGTGAGTATTATTACACATGAAAAATTGAAAGGTGAAGTTCAGGGCATTATGGGATAGAGACATAAATTGTGGCTCTGCTGGCAACATGAGCTCCGCAAGCAGACTTGGTAACACCCTTATGGAAACTAGGAAAATTATTGCTGAGCCGGTCGGTCGCTGAGCCAGTCGGTCGCTGAGTCCGTGCAAAGAGGGGAAAAAAGAATTAATGTACGGACCAGTAGGAAACTTCATGATCTGCACTTTGTCTTCTCTTCTGCTTTACGCTCTTTCCTGCCAAGTTATTGCGCTACACCCTGGATAAAAGTGGTTTGGAGCGAGTGAGGATCATAGCCAGTGATAACCTTTGGCAGCCCATCTCTTACCGAATGCTGCGAGACGCCGAGCTCCTCGGGGCGGTCGACGTCATAGGGTAAGAAACACAGAGCGAGTAATGAAAGGGAGTCTCGGACGTATGAACGGCCCAAGCAAATCAGAAATATTCACTTAGAAATCAATATTCCTGGTGTACTCAGACTTTGTGAACAAATATCATTGTCGATGTTTTATGTGGTAATTTATATATTTTAGAGAACCAACAAACTAAAAACAAAATACAAGCTAATGAAATGCAAATGGTCATATAATAATATATGAATATATATATATATATATATATATATATATATATATATATATATATATATATATAATGTGTGTAAAACTTTTCCTACACCTATAAAACAGATATTTATGATTATAATCAGCTGCGAGTTAGTCTACGCTGTTTGCCTCTCTTGCAAACAGCGTAGACGAACTTGCAGCTGAGCCTTCAGAGAACTGGAACACTTGGGGAGTTCATACTTTATTGGACGAGAACAGGAATTTGACTGATACCATGGCTATCCAATCACACGCCACATTCACTCACACACCTCCTAGCCTCAGACAAATCTCTGAGACCTCTAGTGGTGCCGTTTCTCCGCTCTCCTCTCTTGCAAATGGTGTACTCTTTCTCCGATTCTCAGGTAATGGTGGGTGTACAGAACAATGTATCACTGGGAGACCATAATTAAAGTGGTCTGGTTCTCCCAAAACAAACGGCCATTCTGAAAAAGTTTAAATGTGAGCACTGATCTGATTTGGACCTGTATGTTAGGTACACTTTAAAGCTGTGTCTTTTCTTAAAGGGACAGTAACTTTTTTTTTTTTTTTTTTTTTAATTGCATATTCACATGGGATTAAATATACTAGCTATAGTTTCCTCTAAGCTGGCTATGGACAAACTCAGATATTTGTGTCTGACGCCACCTATCCTATTCGTTGTCCTATTTCCAGACCTTTGCAGACTTGTCCACATCCAAGTGATGTCATAACTTGACCCTCATGACATTGCATGTAACCTTTGCCTCTAGGGTGGGCCCCCAAGCTATTGTAATGTCAGGAATATTGCACCTTAGTTATATTGGCAGGCAAGCTTTGGGAGGAGAGTAGGGAATCCTGGGGAAGAGAGAGCAAATAATGGAACTGTACTACATGAGCTCAACAAGCAGACTTACTAGCACCATGGCAGAAACTAGGTAACAAGATTTTTTTGCATACAGTCTTGCTTTTAAAATTCACATTCGACAAATGCAACAGAGACAAAATTGTAAAGTTACCGTCAGTTTGGCGTCGCAAGCAGGTAAAAGGCTCCTAACCTGTAGGAGAACAAAAGGAAAGAAAACCAGTGTGGTTGTTTAAAGGGACATATTTAAATAGTGATTAAATATTTTATGTACAATGTGTTTTATTGAGTTTTTCTTGCTGGAGAGTACAAAGGGCTGAACGATGTTTATCCAGAACTGATTGCTTTGTCTTGCCAAGCAAATATTCTGGATCGTTTTACAATTAATTTGGCCTCTAGGGGCGCTGTTTCTTTGGAGGTGATGGACAGTATTTGATATGGCCCCGAAGCGTCTCCTTAAACAAAACTTATAGTGACATTTTTGTTTTTGTTTAACTGAGACTCACCCAAATGTTAAAAGGAGGCTCTGCTTACATAAGGGCTATTTATGTGGCATTAAGGTACATCTTCGTAACAATTGGTGTATATAGACTGTTACTGCATAGGAAACAGTGTTTCCTATGTGGTGGTTAGTGACTCCTTGTGTGAACGTAGCTCTTCAAAGCAGTATAAATATTGCTCGTGTAAATGGGGCCTAATATGTGATTTTGTTATCTTTAATGTAATTAGATGGCAGTGGTAATGATTAGCATGGTGTATGACAAGTGTGCAATATGGCATCGTGTACGGGCCAACTGTGACCTCAGTCCCCATGAATGATCAATAGGGGGCCTTGTAGAAATAACTGCTAAAAGATGACCACCAATAGCCTCTTTTGGCTGGTGTGTGGTATCCTCTTTTGACAAGTCTAAAACTGTGATACGGCTGCTCTGACCCTGGGCCAAGCCGATGAATTTCCTCTTATTTGGCCTCCCGCTCTCTGGGCAAAATTCAACAATAATCCCATTGAGCGGCAGAATCGCCTGTGTGTTGCCAGATATACTTTTTTACTTTTCACCCGTTCTATGATTGACTGTAGCGACCAACATCCTGGACAGTTTAGAGATTTCCTCATCAGACGTATTGTAGATTTTTAAATTCTAATTTTACATTGCAAATTTTAATAATGAGATATAGTCTCGCTACAAACTTTGAAGTGCAGCTGTTGCCTGCACACAGTGGAGGCCGCCATTTTGTGGTTGAAACCAAATTTATGAGAATGTGTAGAGCTATTGATATCACTGGGGCACTGAACAGTGAGTGCAGCCAGCACTGAGGCACTCTGGGACACGGTGATGTCAACAGTTCCTAATGAATTGATAGGCTGGTCTCACGGGAATAATAGTTCAGCCTACAAGATGGCTGCCAGGTGAACTCTGAACTTTAGTAACCATGACTCCAGGTGAATAGAGATTTATGTATATAGCTGCTGAGGGAGGTCGCCCCTCAGCCCTAATTTTACATCCTGCTTGTTTCCAATACAGAGCCCACTATCCTGGCACCTACACCATAGAGGACGCGGTATCTACAGGGAAGAAGCTGTGGTCCTCGGAGGATTACAGCACCTACAATGACGAGGTCGGCGGAGGCTGTTGGGCTCGAATCCTGAACCAGAATTATGTCAATGGCAACATGACGTCGTGAGTTCTCCTCGTACAGTTTGTGATTCTCTCGTATTTTTCTACCAATGTTTGTAAGTTGACATTGTGAAAGAATATCGCAGTCAGCTCTGTGATCAATTTCACCACAAGAGCTTATAATCTAGTAGCCCTCTCTTACAGCTCTGTAGAAAATCCTGTTCGTTATAGGGAAGCATAAGAAAATACAAGAAGCAGTGTCAATGCAGAACACTACTTATATTCATTCTAAGGGGCATATTCAGTTAGGATTCCGGTCCGCGGTAACGGGTGTTACTGTGAAAAGAGAGCGGTACTGACGGTAATACGGTACCGCAATAACGCATATTTTCCTTCGCAACTCTATGGGGTGTGCACGAAAATCCACGTTGTTGCGGTACCGTGGATTGCCTTCGCGGCCCGCTACGGCGCGTTTCCGGATACCTTATTGAATATGCCCCTGAGAGCATTAAACCAACTACAAAAATCCATTTCAATGAGTTATTGCTGCCAGAGCCACAATTCCAGATTCATAGTTATCAGTTAGGACTCATATTTAATATGTGAAATTAGAGCTCTGCGTTTGTCAGTCAGTATTTGGTGGATTTCTAAAATCTGAGTTGAGTGCATTTATACTTCAATGTTGTTCCCATATTTGAAACTTTTCTTTAATACATAATACAATCATTTTGTGTTTGTTTTTATCCAGTTTTTCTGGTTTCTCTGCTTATCACACGTTGACTTGTCATTGCTTTATAGTGGTCTACAATACAGTCCTTTTACCCGATCACAATCTGCTTGGACTCCTTTAATAAGGCTGGTGGGAATATGTGGTCACGGGCACTTTCCCTTGTGAGGCTAAATTGGCCACTGTCAAATTGGGGGTTTAGTTTTGCCATTCTCTGGGCAATTATAATTTATGACCAATCGAACTTGATGGACCTGTTTTGGTTTTTCAACCTTAGGGGCCGATACAGTTGTCAGCGTTGTGGGGCCGAACGTCACCAGGTACTGTCGTACTCCACATCGCGGATTTTACGGCACTCATCTATGGGGTCCAAAGCAAACTGCACTGTGATGCATCGCTGCGTACCGCCCCTACGAACGTTCCGCTGTCATTCTCCGGCTCATCGCCGAGAACTGTATCGGTTCCTTAGAATCTATGTGTAACTTTGTAACTGTGTGTTACTGATATATTGGGTAACAAAGTTACATGGAAATAGTTCATTATGTTACAAAGTACAGATGTTTGAACAATAAAAAATACATTTTGTGTTTCCATCTAATAACAGACAATGAATAATATTTATGTTGGAATGAAGTTTGATATCATCACCCAGATTAATGTTTTACATCAGTCTTCTGCTCCTATTCTGGTCTCGTCCTTTAGGACCATTTCGTGGAATCTTGTGGCTAGTTACTATGAGCAGCTGCCGTTTGGTCTGGAAGGACTAATGACCGCTAAGGAGCCATGGAGCGGCAACTACGTGGTGTCTTCTCCTATTTGGGCTACAGGTAACTCTCCGCTCACCTGGAGGCTGTGTGTTCCCATCACGCAGATCTGGAGCGTTTGCTGTGTGCGGCTTTTAATGTTCAGTCTATTCTGAGCTGTGTGAGGGTCTACAAAGATGGTCTGTACTGTCCAGTTATACAGAGCATCTACTTCACTTTCCAAACTGACAGTTTGTATCTTATCAGTTTACTGACTGCCCCGCCCCTGCTCTGTGCCCCTGCTCTGTGCCCCGCCCCGCTCCTCACGTTTCCCATCCTTTGTAGCCTTGTTCTTTGAGGGAGAACCGGTCATATTGGTTAACTAGAAAAATATTTCTATTTTCAAAGCAAATAATCTCTTCTCCAATGTTATCGCTCATTGGCACACAAGGGGTTGCCCACATTTGGGCCATCACCCTAATATAACCAGTCTCCCCTCCCAAGGGCACCCCAAATTCCTCCGACTGGACAGAATGAGTATTACAATGCTGTTAGCTGCAGCGCTATCTGGTTTCAGGAAACGGGAGAAATTCTGGGGACCCCTTCAGTTTGTGACATGGGGAGGGGGGCAGGTTATAATATGGGGCGTTAACAAAATAGTGAAAGCTGAATGTGTTAAAGGGACTGTCTACTTTTGGTTAAGTGTTTTGAATCTGTCCATCTCGACACAGAAATCTCTTCTATCACAACAGACAGGATAAGAGGACGCAAATGTAATAAGCTCTAATTAGTAATATGCAAGCATCCACAATAAGTGATAAGTGATGTGGGATTAACGTTCACAGAAATATGACAGCTTGCAGTGAGCAATTTCTGTGTTTATCTGAATGCACCTAATTGTCCTGACATTAGAGGATAAACAGCCGTTTAGGCTTTGTACTTGTAAGAGGCTGATCTGATCCCCTTATAGAACATGGTACACGTTGCGTATCTCCCCACGGAGAAGTGTGAGTGACCGGCCCTCCGTTTTCTTCCTTCTTGTGTTCCAGCTCATACCACTCAGTTCACCCAACCGGGGTGGTTCTACCTCAGGACCGTCGGTCACTTAGAGAAAGGCGGGAGCTATGTGGCCCTCACGGACAGACTGGGGAACCTCACGATTATTATAGAGACCATGGTAAGGAGCTGCCAGCCTCCAGAACACATGAACTCCTGTATGTAATCCACAGAGCCTGTAATAATCACCTAAAATATGTGTCGCTGTATATGATAAAACTGCTAATAACATTCACAGGTATATGTAAAGGTTTCCATACCTTGACAGAACTTAAGATGTTTGTCATTGTGTTTCACTATCATTGCTTTCTATTTTCTATAGTGTTTTCAAAACATATATGGATTTCTTTTGCTACCTTATTGAAATAGCGTTTTATTTTACATTCTTTATCTTTGGTGAAAAAAAGACAAAAATAAATAAATACTTTGTCTTGTGTGCTGTATAAGCAGTCACCTGTTTGGGTGTCTTGTATAAGGGATCACCAGGGTCTAATCACCTGCTCGATATCTCTCCAGTCTCACGACCATTCCATCTGTATCCGTCCTCCGCTACCAAAATTCAACGTCTCTGCGCAGAACGCCACCTTCCAGCTGGACGGATCCTTTGTAAGTATCAAATCTCTTATAGTGGCGGGTTCTATTTATTTATAAAGCATTTCACAATATCTGAAAACCTTTATCTGACACACAACTACTTACACCCTCATCCTTTCCTGTTTGGATTATTGTAATCCCCGGTCCTGTGTAAAGCCTCTCTCACTCTGCTGATGGTAATCTCCGCAGTATTCGTCTGAGAGTCTAGAATACAGTTTCTTCATCTGTCCCATTATCACTAGCCATAGGCAGAGCAGGCTTGCTGGGGCTTTTAGTTCCTTAAGAGGTGGAAAGCTGCAGGTTGCTTAAATTTGCTTTAGGAGAGCATTTATACCACATGAACACCACTTTGTCATAAAGTAAACAAAGCATTTAAATGACTGGCCCATGGTAATGAGTCTGTTTGTACTTCACCATCATCATCATCATCTATTTATTTATATAGCACCACTAATTCCGTAGAGCTGTACAGAGAACTCGCTCACATCAGTCCCTGCCCCATTGGGGTTTAAAATCGACAATCCCCTAACATACACACACAGACACGGGTCAATTTAATAGCAGACAATTAACCTACCAGTATGTTTTTGGAGTGTGGGAGGAAACCGGAGCACCTGGAGGAAACCCACGCAAACACGGGGAGAACATACAAACTCCTCACAGATAAGGCCATGGTCGGGAATCAAACTCACGACCCCAGTGCTGTGAGGCAGAAGTACTAACCACTGAGCCACTGTGCTGCCCAACCTTCGACTTGGTCATCTTTACTTCTATACTGCAATATGTTTAACTAACTGTGTTCATCTTGCCTTCCGTGTCACTAATTGTATCCACAATAGTCACTCATTACTTTTTATCATTTAATATTACATGATATTAGTGTGACTATATTTTTTTTCTTTATCTGCTATTTTTTCCGTTGTAGAACAATCTGGACACGCTGCAGGTCTGGTATTCCAAGCTGGATGTAAACGCCACTAAGCCCGTCTTGTTTAAGAAGACATCCACAATAACGGTAGGTGGTTATTATGTCAGGAAATACCAGAGTAGTCGCTGAATTATAGAGCAAACAAATTCACTGCATTAATCCTGAGCTCGCCGACTAAACCAACATTATCCAACTAATGTTTTCAACTCTTATTTCACCAATATTTTTTTCTTGTTTTGGGGTGTTAGCCAGTAGTGTTATCAGACCAGAGCAATTCACATAAAGTAAAATAAAGATAAACCCCCATTTTTAGAGTTGACCCTTGTTTAATTGTAATGTATAGTACCACTTCTCCTGTTCTGTATGCTGGGATATGTGATCACTGCATAGTGCCACTTCTGTTCTGTATGCTGGGATATGTGGTCACTGCATAGTGCCACTTCTGTTCTGTATGCTGGGATATATGATGGCTGCATAGTACCACTTCTGTTCTGTATGCTGGGATATGTGATAGCTGCATAGTACCACTTCTGTTCTGTATGCTGGGATATGTGATAGCTGCATAGTACCACTTCTGTTCTGTATGCTGGGATATGTGATAGCTGCATAGTACCACTTCTGTTCTGTATGCTGGGATATGTGATAGCTGCATAGCACCACTTCTGTTCTGTATGCTGGGATATGTGATAGCTGCATAGTACCACTTCTGTTCTGTATGCTGGGATATGTGATAACTGGATAGTACCACTTCTGTTCTGTATGCTGGGATATGTGATGGCTGCATAGTACCACTTCTCATGTTCTGTATGCTGGGATATGTGATAACTGCATAGTACCACTTCTCATGTTCTGTATGCTTGGATATGTGATAACTGCATAGTACCACTTCCTCATGTTCTGTATGCTTCGATATGTGATCACTGCATAGTACCACTTCTCATGTTCTGTATGCTTCGATATGTGATCACTGCATAGTACCACTTCTCATGTTCTGTATGCTTCGATATGTGATCACTGCATAGTACCACTTCTCATGTTCGGTTCTCATTAAGTGGTCATCGCTTTAAAGAATTGTGCATTCTGGGAGGATAGAGATCTTACCTCAGGCATTCTTTGCAGAGAGAATTGTATATCATTGTGTTTAATTCTTGACTTTTCTCACTTTATAAGTTTGTGGTCTGCACTGTAATCTAATAATTTTTGGCGACAATGTTGCTATTTAGGAAAAAATTAATTTCAGGGCCCATTGAAAGACAATCCCTGGAATCTGTGAGGAACAGGCCGTTCCCTTGTGTGAAATATCTTCATCATGAGGTTTATTTCGCTGAGTTCTCACTGTGGTCTCGGGGGAATCCTGGTGATAAACGATAGGAATAAATCTTCTGCAGCAGAGCGGAGACAGAAGTGGAGACATTGTGAAATAAAACCGGCCACACGCAGATCGACGCTGCCGTCTGGCGCGGGTTCCGGGCGATGGGCTTAATGTCCAAATTGACAGCTGACCGCACACTTTCGGTGTCATTGGGGTTGTTGCAGTCAGGAGATGAGTAGAAGCCATCTGACCACATTCACAGACCTATCCGATGATTCCGAGTTGCGGCTGGTCTCAGGCCATGTGCTGCACTATAGGACATTAGCGCTTCAGATGCGTTTATACAACACCGGTGACGTTACCGACCTCCTGTCGTGTTTTTCAGGTTAAAAGTGGATCCTTTACCCTGGAGCTCGGTGTGGATGAAATTTACACTTTGACAACCCTCAAGACGGGTCAGAAAGGCTCCTATCCAGACCCCCCCAAATCTCAGCCTTTCCCTGTGAAATACAAGGACGACTTCAATATCCGTAAGTCACAGGACGATATGGCGTATAGGCGGATAGACCGCGTGGTGCCCAACATCAGACCCGCCGGTAGTCTTATGTCTGAGAGATACTGGTTTGTTTAACCAGCTGTTGTCCAAGAAAATGTGCCCACTGGGGGCCCTTGCCTATTTTTTGGCTGATATTTCATTATAATTCACCAGTCACATGAATATGTGATGTATCCTGTAAAACATATCCATATTTGGTGAGTGGTGATGTCACAGCTGTAAGATTATGTGGTTATATTTGGTTAGCAGTGATGTCACTTGTCACATGACTAAGTGTTCCGTGATA
This sequence comes from Mixophyes fleayi, assembly GCF_038048845.1. Lineage (NCBI taxonomy): Eukaryota > Metazoa > Chordata > Amphibia > Anura > Limnodynastidae > Mixophyes > Mixophyes fleayi. The sequence continues at coordinate 3,126,065 of NC_134413.1, read as the reverse complement.
GAATAAACAAGGTGCTCCTAACATCCAGGTTCTACGCATGTGGCCTCATGTCATTATATGGTCATGTGACTCCTCAGTGGCTAATAACCATATAATTTACAGTAGGTGGTACATTATTCCCTCTAAATTTTAACAGAGCGATCGGTATGGAGCCCCCGTTCTTATTAACGTACAATCCTGCAGATACAAGGTATTTATCTGTATTTACTAGAAATAAATCCATCTTGCAGACATGGCTTGTTTGTTCTCTGTGCCCAGGTAACCCCCCGTTCAGCGAGGCCCCATACTTCGCAGACCAGTCCGGCGTCTTTGAGTATTTCACAAACACCTCGGACACCGGAGATCACGTCTTCACTTTCCGTCAGGTGCTGACTCAGCGACCGATCACCTGGGCGTCCGACGCCGATCAGGCGATAAGTGTGATTGGTGACCACACATGGTGAGCGGTTTCATATTCACTGCTGGCACTGTAGATTGCGGGTAAAAGCATCATATCATGGATGTTATACTGTGACCTATTAGGGCCCCCTAGTGTGCCTGCACTGCCACCTCCACCCCTGGGGCTCCGTCTGGAATATGTGCGAGGATTTGGGGGTTTGTAGGGGGACCAATGAAAAGCACAGACATCGGGGCTCCTTATTGGTCCTTCTGCTAAGACACCCCTTCTACAGATAATGTTCATCACTTCAGGTAGTAATGTAGTATTAAAGGGACACTGTTATAAAGTAAGTTGTATTATGAACTTCGTTTTATATAGAGGTGTGTTTGAGGCCACAGTCTTCCAGCATTATTCAAGGAAGAGCCTCGCATCAGTCCTGTCAGCTTGTGGACCCTGCCCCACTCCTCTATTTAACGCACCTCTGTTCCCCTCCTCATACTATCATGCAGCCCTGTGCTCACTAACATATCAATTATCTACTGATATACTCTGTGCTGCTGGGGCACCCTGCTCCTTCCACTATATAATTCTGTCTGTGACTTCCTGTTGCCTCCATTCCCCTCCTCACATCAGGTCACTGCCCCCGTTACATGCAGCCCTGTCCTCACTAACATCACGACAAGCCACTGCCTCCCATAGTATCTGCACACTTACCCCCTAAATACTCATAAAATAATCTGTGCTGCTCTGAAAGTTCTGATTGGCTAGTAAACCATATACACAGGGACAAGCATGTTCTTGTTTTAACATTGATATCAAACAATGTCCTCTATCAGGGTTTCCCAGATCCAGTCCTCAGGGAGCCCTAACAGTGCATGTTTTCCAGATCTCCTGGCTGGAGCACAGGTGCAGTCATTACTGAGTGACACAATGTAACAGATCCACAGGTGGTAGAATTATCTCACTGGTCACCTGGAAACGAAAATAGCTGCAGCTTTTCCAATAAAACAGTAACAAATTCAGACTTTTGGGGCAAAATTTTGTTTAGACCTGAAATTCAAAGGTTATTTTAAATATAAATTTTAAGTTCTACAATCTTGATATCACCCTTTAAACCATCGTCCTGTTCAGCCGTGAGGCCTCTTCACTGAGCGCTGCTGTTCTGTGTAGTACGTAACACTCCTCCACCCAGTAACTGTATCCAGCGTTGTGACACCAGATGTCCGTCCTCACAGGTCCAACGTTACCGTAACCTGCGACATCTACATCGAGACCCCGGACACGGGCGGAGTGTTTATTGCCGCCAGAGTGGATCAAGGTGGATCGCCCACTCACTTGGCTAAAGGGATCTATTTCTGGGTGTTCGCTGACGGTACTTACAAGGTCACCGGGGATTTAAGTAAGTGCCGATAAACTGTATTTATAGAGTTATGTGTTAAGAGAGTGTCTTAAATATTGTCAAACTTTGTTTCTACTCCTTCTTCTTGGGTTTGTGGTATCGGCCCCCAAGCATGAGATGCATGTAGATACTAATATAATATTGTCACCCTACCTATAATCAGCATGTAATCATTATCTTACTATGTTGTCGTGTCTTATGTCTTAAACACTTCAGACTCGTCCATCTATCATCCATCCAATATCCCACCCTCTCGCCACATATTATCCTTCTTCCTTCACTGTTGCCATTATACAATACCCACCCAAAATAACTTATTAAAAAAAGACTTTACCTAGGAAAAACAAATGGCAGATTTAATCTGGACCAATCGTGAAGGCGGCCATTTTGCAGGCCAGGGGCGCAGCCTATCGCATCCCCAGGTGCCGGTGGACTCAGAGACAATTGACCGTCTCACTTGAGGAGTTGTGACTTGATACTGTGACCTTGTGTTCCAATAACTGATTTTTGTTAACAGTTGGGAAGATTGTTCTGCTTAAGGGTCAGTCGGGGGTCCGGGTGCGGAGCTGGCACACACTCACCCTGCACGTGGAGGTAAGCGTGGCCTCACTATTACACACTCCAGTGTACCTGTCTCCTCTTCCTTTCCCCCATGTTTTTCTTTGTAAACCCAGAATAAAGTGGGCGGCAGCCGGTCCTATCAGACATAGGAGCCTATCAGAAATGGCTGTAGATAAAGGTGTAATCCCGGGAGAGTGATTCTCCCCACTCACAGCAGACTTAGTCAGTAACTACACTGCTGATAACAGAGAGCAATAACCTGCATTCAGCTGCTCGGCCATGTAAATAGAATGTTAGATCTCAAGTTCTGTCAAGGGATGGAAACTTTTATATATATTTGTGATTTGTTATCAGCAACTCTTTTATAGAAGACCCATTTTATACCTTCAGTCTAGTGGTGCTTTAAGTATAGTAGTGTGACCACGTTGGTGACTCTACAAGCACGTGGCCTCTGTAATCTTTCAGTGATCCTGGGAATGTTTGTGTGTCTGTCTTGGTGACTATTCTTCCCTGGAAAGTCCAATATCACCATTTCACTCCTTTATCACTCAGGGTTTTACTGCTTATGGTCTACTGAACGGTAACCCCTTGTGGAAGGACGTCATCACGCTCGGACCTGTGCGCGGCTGGGCAGCCATAGGGACCAGCTCTTTGGAATTTGCGCAATTTGATAACTTCATGATTGAGGCTGAAGTAACCTCGTAACTGAAGCCCGGGTCGTGGCCTTACTGTGATATTCACTCTCCTGTACTGCCAGCCAACCAGAAGGTTAAGAGATTGTCTCCTGTTTAATTTATGTCTCTAATACGACTGTGGCCTGTGGCAGACGGGGAAGAGAATGACATCTCGTCTTTTCCTAAAAACGCTGAATGCAGCATTACTGTAAGAGGGCCTGTGCACTAATCAACTGTAAGTACAGCGTGTTTCATGCTGCTTCAGAACGCAAAACGTGTGGTCGCAGGAGATTGACAATGCTGCGTTGTTCTTGGTGTTCTGAAATAGCAGCGTAACCTCACTCAATAATGTTTCTGGTCACCGTTCATATTGTAAGCAAATTATTTAAATGAAAGCTGGGAAATTATATATTCAGAGCATACGAAGAGCCCCACAGCCCCCCCTCCTGGGGTTTATCCAGCCCCGATCCCTTTGATTTACTTTCTTGATAGCACTTAACAATATCAACCGTCTTAATGTTGTAATTCAACCTAGCGGGAGAATAATTTTGCATTGAACGTTCTTATTACTTACAGTACAAACGTCGCCTACAGCGGATGCAGCCATATTGTGGCCTTAATGCGGTCTGTCTGTTCCCTAGCAACCAGTGACATCACTGACACACGGCCCCTTGTGTCTGCGTTATTGCCGGGTCCTAGTGAATCGATTGGCTACGATCTCATGAATGTTGTCAGACCAATGAGACGGCTGTCTCCAGTATGTAGGTGCGACCTGCGCTTTAAGACGTGTGTTTGTTTTGTTTTCAATTAAATTGATTCAGTAGAAGGTACTTCCTCCCCCTCCTCTGCTTAAATTCATGATTCTTTAGGAAATCTCCTATGTTGTACTGTTGTATTTATGAACTATGCATAACATTGTGATTGAATGTAAGAAGATGACATTCCCTTTTATATCTATATATATATTTTTACATAATTGTTTGGAATGATTTAAACTCAGGATTTAATAGGACTCTATGGAATTATGGATGTGATTTACTAATGCGGAGACTCTTGTATGTCCGGCCTGTAAATAGGGGATCTCTGTATGGATTTATCCAACTTACATAACTAATAACTAGGAGTCGTAATATATTATATGGAGACCTGGACTTTGGGGCCTAGCCACAGGTAGATTTACTTTTTCATATGAAATAAAAATATATTCCCGTACAGAATGGAGAATTTCACTTTTCTTTTTGTCTGAATCACAGTTGGCGCTGATATGAAGATTATATTCAATAAATACATTCACCCCAGTTACTACTTTCATTTACTTGACTTTATAAAATGCACTTTTTCTTCATAACTGTTTTAGAGGAAAGTTCACAAATAAGGAAAATTAAGAATGATTGAGCATCTATGTTAATTACTGTTGAGCGTTGAACGCACCATTTTATATGTCCATAAATCTACCAGACAACGTCCGATTATAGTAATAGAACCAGACTTCTCCTGAAGATCAATAATTATCGGCAACGGCATCATAGTTTATTTATAACCGCTGACAGATGCAGAGATAAAACTGGCACCATCGCTACAACTTATCCTGCAGCTTGAGCGGTGTTCAGCTGAGCTGGTTGTTTGAGATTTGCAGAGCGGTTTATGCACCGCAAGCAGCTCAAGAGGAGTGTTTAAGTGCACTAAATATGAAGCCAGATTCTCTGTACCAGACATAGGAGCGATAGCAAAAACGATAATCAAATGTGTCATGTTAGAGCAGGCTGACCGGACAGCGGATTGTGGGTAGGGTTTAAAATCCAAAATCTATAGAGGTACGTCTGCCCTGAATGATGAACCTATACACTGATTAATATTCTTGACTATTTGGTTCTTGTCTTGCCTAATAACTCACCATTGTTGCCTGTTTGGGGTTTGTGCTGTTCTGCAATAATGTGATAATGCAAAAAAAAATTTTTGTTCTTTTTCTTTTGTTATAAATTCCTTTTGCCTTTTCGGTTTTTCTTTTGTGATTTGACTGGGTTGATGTAATGATTAACGTAAAGGAAGGATTAATAAAAACATTAAATGTGTTAATATTGAAGTCTGTGTTTTATTATATCCGTCTCCATGTATAAAGCTGCAGTGTTCTGACTTGTGGAATTCTGGGTGATGCAGATACTTTGTATCATGTCTTACAACAGGAGAGAAGGAAGAAGTCGAACATCAGAGTATGTCAGTCACAAACAAAGGGCCACGCATCCTAAATATGTCTGCGTACAAGTATCCGTTCTACCCCCCTCCCCCTGCTCTCTATCACATATGTTGTATGGCTTCATTAATAACAGTATAATTAAAACTTCCACAAATAGCTCATTGATCTCCATGGTGAGACACTGTCTGTGCACGTGGATAATTTCTTGCATAGTACTGTCCCAGAGTAGTGATGATAGAGGAGAACAATACTGAGAGTTCTAGTCCTTGGACCAGATATTCTACAAGAAAAAACAAGAAGCCGTCTGGTTATGGACAGTCACCGTTGGTATAAAACACAAGCACTTGTGTATAGTATCACTGCGCGGCACTTGTAACAACAGGAAGATGATTCATCACTGATTATGTTTTAAATTGGTTGAAACTTTGGGGAAAAAAAGTGTAACTGGTTACATTCTGTATGTTATCCATGCATTAAGATGTCACCTTGATACCGCTAATATCCTTATTATGTCCGTCTATATGCACCCACTTGCCAAAAGGAGATTTTGTTTTGCAAGATTAAAATATTGAGATGAGATCTAAGTGGGGAGAAGGTGCATTTGGCAAAATCCGGGCTATAGACGTCCAACTGTGAATAGGCCTTTGTGCAAAGTGAAAAGCTCTTTCACAGTAGTACACAGACATAGCCAATAGCCACACACTATCATAGCCAGAAATATGTGCTTCCAACTTTGTGGCAATGGTTTGGGTAAGACCCCTTCTTTATAATAAACCATGTGCACAAAGCTAGGTCTATTTAAAAAAATTAAATAATAATAATTAAAATAAATGGCCTCCCGGGTTTGGTGTGGAAGACCTTGACTGGCCTGCGCAGAGCCCTGATCTCAGCCCCATCAAACACCTTTGGGATGAATGGGAACACCGACTTATCGCCCAACATGAGTGCCCGTCCCCACCAATGCTCTTGTGGCTGAGTGGATCCTGGCAGCTATGTTCCAAAATCTAGTGGAAATCCTTCACAGAAGAGTGCTAGCGATTAGTTTATAATATTAGCCTTATGAACTGTATATTTATAAATTGTGATACAGTTTCTGGATCCAGCCCCTCAGATCAGCAGTGACTGTTGCACGTTGTCTGCTCAACACAAAGTTGCCCACGTCTCCGGCACAAGACCAACAATGAGGTTTGGCAGACACAGGAGCAGTCTTTAAAAAAATATCAGCTCTGAGCTTGTTGATCCAAAAAAATGTATGAATCTAACAGTTACCGACCTTTAATTTATTCTGATGCGTTTTACAGTTTCAGATCACACAACTTATGAGTGGACTTTCAATTCAAGTTCCCATCCTTGTTAATAAAGGTTCTGTGTGCCTAATAAATAGCTTTTATATTTAATGTGAGCAGGGCTCTTAGAGCACTATACACACGCTCTACCTTCACCATTACAACTCTCCACTCTACAAGCTTTTAATGACATTCATCTGAATAGGATTGTTGTCTCAGAGATGGGTTCTAGTGGGCGTTGGATATTTTTTCTTATTGTGCGCTTTGGCTAAACATCTGAAAATGTGAAGATCTCTTCGTACTATTGCATTTTAAAAGCAGCAAAACGTGGTAATGTAGAGTGTAACCTACATATACTACAATCTTTGTTTCAGAACAGCCTTGAAAGTTGAGACACCATCACTCGGGATCCATAAAGACGTGCTCCAGCCTGCACGTGATTTATCAGAGTGGTTATTGTAGCCTTGCAATAATAGCGCACAATACAGAAAGATGATCTTTGTTGTCCGCTCGCCAACTACTTTGTGTCTTGGTAAAGATGCCAATTTGTTTCATTTACCTAAATATCCTGTAGAGATCTAAATTAATGTTTGTATATGAGACAAGCTCTAGCTGGGCTTGGGGAACAATAGAGAATTACATTATTTACATTATTTTTCAGCATTTGCAAATTTTCACTTTTTGATTTATCAAAGGAAAAGTGGAGGTGTTGCCCATAGCAACCAATCAGATTCCAGTTATGTCACGAGCCGCGGCGGTACGCCGCATCCTGGTGTGAGATAGCAGCTGAGCACGTGCAATGCACTGTTATATTTGTGGCATCGAGTAGGAGGGTGCAGGGACATCCTCCAACTCCAGGGGGAGCCCTCGCATGATTCTATTTGTCATTTATACATGTTCCTGGTTTGTGATATGACCTATGCTAGTTCCCAGCTAGTAATTAATTAGCAGCCTCCTGAGGCTGATTGTCAGCCCTGTCCTCCTCCTTTCTGATTTGTCAATCATAGTATTTAAGGCAGTGAGGACTGGGCCTTACTGCCGGTTATAGTTCCTGCTCTGTTCCCCTTCTCTGCCTTTGGATTGATCTTGCCGTGTATGACCTTGGACCGTGTACTGGACTCTGCTGTATTGCCTGTGACCTCGATCTCTGCCTGTTACCTGGATTCGTTGTTTGTCGCCATCCCTGACCTTTTGCCTGGACTATACCACTGCTGCACCCCTTGACCTTGGCCTGTTTGGACTTTGCTATTCTTCCACCTGGCCCTCGTCTGCGCTGCGGTAGGGTTATAAACTTGTACTACTTTGAGCTTAAGACCTGGGGGCATCCGAGTACCTGTGAGCACGTTCAGCTCTACGGGAAAGGCGGCTGCTATAGGCGAAGACCTCTGTGACCTGTTCTACAAGTTTACGACACTTGTCGTCAGCCCTAACAAGTTGTCACTTATCTGGTACATTCTAGAAAATATGTAGAATCTGGTTGCTATGGGCAACACCTCCACTTTTTCATTTTCGGTTTGATTAATCTCCTTGGGAGTCACAAACTCCCCTTTAGAACCATAGGGCATGTTATAGATAATGTCTGATAATATTTGTTTTTGAGAAAAGAAACATCCTACTGAAATCGCGGACTTGGATTGGGAGTAGAAACTGCCTCGCTAGCATCTTCACTGTATGTTTTAGTCTGCTGTCAATTTGGGTTTTCTTTCAATTTCAGAATTTTGTAAATGGCATAATATTGATATCGGTAAAACAGTACATGCTGCACACTACCATCTGTTTTCAGAGAGACCTTTACATCTGATCCAAGTCCACAAAGCTGATAGTTGAATTGATGGCATTTGTTGCAATGTATTGCAAGCTGAAGCGTGAACGTTTCTTAGTGAAATGATTGCTGTGTTCTTATATTGCTTCAGCTGATAAAACCACATCCATTATGTGTATAAACCTCAGGAAAATAACTATTTCTAATAAAGGGTATTTTTTTTATTTTTAAAGTAGACTTCTACCAGCAAACTGTTAATAGCATTAGTGGGGGGGGTTAAAATATATCTGTCTATTTTGTCAAAACACACCTAATAAAATTAAAACTGGCCTTAGATGTGGGGGATGTATCCAACCGTGCATAAATTAGCTTAGCCAGTCCACATTGCCCCCTATTTTGTCCTGGGCTCAAAGCCACACTGGTCAGGTGACCCAGGGGGATTGTTGGAACACCGATCTGCGTTACGGCCATTGTGGTGAGAAAATTACCAGCAAACTCTTTTCTAAGCCAGTGTGAGGGATTAGGAGATTGACCTGGGAGCCAACTAAAGGCATAAACTGAGATGCGGCTGTGTATAACATGATCAATCAGATCTGCACGCGGCATTTTATTTATACTCCTTAAATTTGTTTGGTAAATGAGTTGCCCTTTTATCATCCTTTTTATGGTTTGTTTACATAGCGCCAATCATTGCGTAGCGCTGTATAGAGAATATCTATTATTTACATCAGTCCCTGCACCGTTGGAGCTTACAGTCTAAATTTCCTAACATGTAAGAAGCTAATAAACGGCAAGTTTTTTGGAATGTGGTAAAGAACCAGAGTACCCGAAGGAAACCCCACATCATTTTACTATTGTCTGCGTGGATTGTCAGTGTCTACTTGATGGGGCTTTTCCCAGCATGCTTTGCCAGTAGATAGCAGCCGATATCTGTCAGGGAATGCTGGGATTTGTAGTTTCACAACACCTGGAGAGTCACAGCTTGGCCAGGCCTGCACTAGGAGCTAGTTCTATGACTGAGGCATAAGTCTTCAAGTGCCTTGTGCCTCACTGATGCTCATAGTGTATTAATGACTGCCTTCGCCGTGTGTAGGCCACTGGTCCATTTTAATATCTCACTGCACCAGAATCTGTTTCTCGCCCACCTCGCAGCAAGATGCCAATCTCTCCGATAATGTGTTGTTTTTTTTCTTCACACCCCCATATACAACAGCTTCTTAGCCTTGACTGCAAACAGATAAACCAGAGTCGTACCATCGCAGTTCATTAAATGAAATCTGCAGTCTTTGAAGGCACGAGTTGAAGAAGTCAGGAGGGCGTAGCCTCATACTTCAGCTGACAAAAATAGGAAAAAAAAAACCTCATTACAGACAGCCTGATCCGTGCTCAGGAAAAATCCGTAGAGGTATCGCCGAGATTGGTTTCCAAATGAAAAATAGAAGCGTGTCATGACCGTCCTTACGTTTTATCACTGATGACAAGTTCATGATGAAGGTAGAATAACTGTGTACGTTCCACCGCAGCGACCACTGGAGGGCAGCATTGCCACACGCCAGTCCAGGCCCATCTTCCCCGTTCAGATGCCGTCTATTGTTTCTGGTAGGGAGTTGAGAATGGAGCACAATGGCTGAAATAAATGGAGGTCATCCACTCAGAAGGTTCAATTCGCACACAGTCGTTTGTGTTAAAAGAAACATCTCCATTTACTATCTGCTCTAAACAGATTGGCTGCAACAATGGATGGCTTAAGAACTCCTCTCCTTTTTTATATTTTTTTTTTATTCTGAAGCAACATCCATCTGAGTGGTTGGACGAGGTCTAGGTCAACACCAGGGGGGAGGGAGGAAAGATTAAAAGAAATCCAGAGAGATATTTTAAGATTGAAACAGGTCCTTCTAGTGCATTGCCATTATAACTACTTTTTTTTTAATGACCACAGTAATAGAGTTATTGACTCATCTATACTTCACGTCTTGCTCCCATTCTTGTCATTTTCTTGCTCTGGCAGCTGAAGGAGACTCGGGACATGAGTCGGTTGTTCTGTGATGAATCTCATGGTGGAACTCTTGTCACTTGGCGTCATCAACCAGAGAGAGGGGAATAAACTGACATCTTTTCTCTCCAATTCTCTAGGACCCAGTAAACTGGGCTGCATACCAAGGGACGGAGGGAAACGTTCTCTTTTGCTGGTAGACAGAAATGTAGGATTATTTTTTATTTAGTACAAAACAGCAAAACTATAGAACTGTTACTTTTAATAGCAAACTTATGTTATAGGCGTCGTAAGCTCAGGGTACAAAGATAACGTCTCCAAGGAAGGTATAGGAAGATCAGTGGAAATTATGTGTCGTATTTATACAGAGTTGAGTAACTCCATGAAATTTGCTGAAATTATATATTGACATTATACATACCCCTCAGGCTGTCCCCCGGATCAGGACTTCTGTCCCGAATCCAGCACTTTGGGGGCACCCTTTGTAGTGATGTGGGTATGCCCTGTTTAGGCGTTAACAGGCACATTGTTCTGCTAAAAATTGGGAGGAGAGATCCAGGTAAAAATCTTTCAGGGGTTGTGAAAAAATGTTCCACCTTAAGAGAACTTTAATTTATTGGCTTGCACATTCTTGTAAATAGTTTTTTCTCTCTTGCATCTGTCTGTGCTTTTTACCATTTTCCTACTATCATCAGGCAGAGTGTCTTTTATTTCCCTTAGAGATAACACAAAGTTGCTACTTAGATACAAATGTATCAATCCAGAGAACAGGGCACGGTTGTCTGGTATCCCAGGCAATGCAATAAAGTTCTCTGCCTCACAATACTAAGGCTAAAGAGCACAGAAGAGATAGCAAGACAAAGCAATGTATTTACTAAAGACTACAGGAGAATGTGAGGATGTCTATATAGTAAAATCATCTAAAGTGGACAATTGGACAAATGCACATTTTTGGTTCAGGTTATTAAAACCAGCCATTGCCTCTTGATCGCTTGGAGTGTCTGTGAAATTAGTTATCTATTTTTCCAGCACATGTTAGCATCTGTTATCGCTGTACCCATCTTGACTACATTGTAGTTAGGAAATATTATTAAATGCTCATTCAAGACAACATCATCTCATCAACACTGGAGATTGAGTTTCACAGTTGTAGAATTCTGGAGAGAAAATAAAAAAAACACATTGATGTTAAAAGCAAAATTCCCACAGAATACAATGTAATTGCATTCACAAGTGGGAACATTTGATTAATATCTCCCACCACATCTGAATGGATTTGATTAATGTTCACACCCGGTGAAGGCTCAGGGATTATAAAGGTGGCGGTTTATGTATCGTAATGTATATCTATTTTATTGTGTCAGCTCCTGAGAGTCGGAACATTGATAACCTGGTTATCCCATCAGTGCCAACAAATTGCATTTTTGCATCAGGGCTCATGGGTAAAAATTCTAAATAAAAACAATTCTGCTTTTACTTGTCTGTGATGGGCAATATCATTCTTTATTAACAGATAAAGGCTCACCTCCACCTGGAGACAATACAAGAGGGCGTCCATGTGACTGCCATACAAGACTGAGAGCATCCTAGTGACCGCCATACAACACAAAGAACATCCTAGTGACCCCAATACAAGACAGAGAGCATCCTAGTGACCCCAATACAAGACAGAGCATCCTAGTGACCCCAATACAAGACAGAGAGCATCCTAGCGACCGCCATGCAAGACAGAGAGCATCCTAGTGACCCCAATACAAGACAGAGAGCATCCTAGTGACCTCAATACAAGACAGAGAGCATCCTAGTGACCCCAATACAAGACAGAGAGCATCCTAGCGACCGCCATGCAAGACAGAGAGCATCCTAGTGACCCCAATACAAAACAGAGAGCATCCTAGTGACCCCAATACAAGACAGAGAGCATCCTAGTGACCCCAATACAAGACAGAGAGCATCCTAGCGACCGCCATGCAAGACAGAGAGCATCCTAGTGACCGCCATACAACACAAAGAACATCCTAGTGACTGTCATACAAGATAGAGGGCATCCTAGCGACCGCCATGCAAGACAGAGAGCATCCTAGTGACCCCAATACAAGACAGAGAGCATCCTAGTGACCCCAATACAAGACAGAGAGCATCCTAGCGACCGCCATGCAAGACAGAGAGCATCCTAGTGACCCCAATACAAGACAGAGAGCATCCTAGTGACCCCAATACAAGACAGAGAGCATCCTAGTGACCCCAATACAAGACAGAGAGCATCCTAGTGACCCCAATACAAGACAGAGAGCATCCTAGCGACCGCCATGCAAGACAGAGAGCATCCTAGTGACCCCAATACAAGACAGAGAGCATCCTAGTGACCCCAATACAAGACAGAGAGCATCCTAGTGACCCCAATACAAGACAGAGAGCATCCTAGTGACCGCCATAAAAATATTTTTCATAAAGATAAACACATGAATTAAATTAAGATGGAAACTGAAAGAAATGGTTGATATAGTAACCTTTTCTCATTCATTAGCACATGATGACTACATGATATTCTATTCCAGAACAACTTGCATTTCAATTCATGAACCTCCTAATTGTTTCCTTTCTTGCTATTGCTGCAGCCGTTCCTTGGTGCTAGTGGCAATCTATGCAAATGATCAACCAGGAGAAAATCAAGGTCAAAACAGGCACAAAGGTCAGGGCAGGCAGCAGTAACAATGGACAGGTGAAGGTCAATAATGTATCCAATAGACAATAACAGCCAGGGTAGGAAGCAAAAACCTTTAATGAGTGTCTAAGTGATTCCAGGCCTGGATGATCACTCTATAAAGACGCCCTTTAGCGTATTAGACACATTTCAGGATCCATTCAGTTGTTGTCTTCGGCTGGGACATTAAACTATTCATGGTTCACTAGAATTTCCACAGTGATATTTGTGTTTTGTCTGTCTTCAAATTTAGGATCATTGTTCACAAATAAATTGCTCTAGAGAGTTTCTGATCCCAGGCCTGATCTAATGGGACTTTCATAGCTACGAAAACATTCTTTGGTATTCCAACGATTCTCTGACGGAAGGATGTGGGGACTGTAGTTGTGGCAGGTGTATGATGAACCAAATTCCTTTGTGAGGCTCTCCTGTAAAAAAGAGCAAAGTTTTCAAAACTGTTGAGTGAAATATTCGACTCATGCTAAACGTTTCACCGGCAGCTCTAAGGGGCACATTTATCAATATTCACATAAAGTGAAAAGTAGTTTTCAATCCTTATCGCAATGATAAGGATTGAACTACTGCTCACATTTATGTACAGCTCTGCACAGAAACAGCAGTTCCGAAAAACTGCTGTTTCAGTGATAAAAAAAATCATACTTACCCCCCTCTTCGGAAGCGCTGTCTCCGGGTCTTCTCTTCACTCTTCAATTACGCATGTCCAGTTCCAAGAACTGGACATGCGCACACAGATCCCCTCTCTGTCGTTGCAGAGAGAGCTCGCTGAGTGACAGGGAGGGATCATGTGATCAGTGACAGGAAGGGATCATGTGATCAGTGACAGGGAGGGATCATGCGATCCCTCCACACATGCGCTGTCCAGCTCTGCTCTTCGGAGCAGAGCTGACAGCATTAGATTTCTTCCATTCTGATGATGTACGCCAGCCTCAGCTGGTACATTAACATGACAAGTTCCCGAAAAAACTTTTCGGGACTTGTTAGATTGCGGCCAGGAGCAGTCACCATTCTATTGAATGGTGACTGCTCCCAAAAACAAAGAGGAATGCAAAGCAACAGATATCCATGATATCTGCTGCGATGCCCCCTTAATAAATTTGCGGAGGACACTGTGGGACCTTAATGACCCGTTAAAAGCACTATCGTGCTTTATTAAATATGCCCCTAAGTGTTCTATATCCTCTTCTATTCACACCGCACAGCAGAATGATTTAACTATAGTCATCCCAACTCTATACAGATGATAAATTCTGCAAAACGCTAATTTAGAAGCTCAGCGCGGAAAATACGAGGTGTAAGCGGAACTCAAAGATTGCATCGCTGAAACTGTGCCTCTCTCGCAGCCTATTCCAGCGCAAATCTCGATGCCTGAGAAATTGTGCCGCAACTTTGTTCATCTCTGCTCTTCTGCTGCAGTTTAGAGAGCGTTTGCTGGCTGTAATTGTAGGCCAGGCAGCCGCCCAAGAAGAGGAGATAAAGTGTGAATGTGCAATTCGTTTTAGATCAGAATCCTGAAGCATCTGATGGCTGGAGTGCGGCTGTGCCAGTCTGCACATCCCGTGAATTATAGAGCAGGGAGGGACAGATAACACCCGGATCTCATTTCAGATTACAGCAGGATTTTGTGTGGTCAGCGCACTGAGAAAGTTTAGCTTTTTGAAAATCAGACAGTTTGGTACTTAACTCATCCACTGCATCAAGCTTGTAGCATTATTTGGTGTGTAATAAAAGAACTAGACAAACACTATTTATTTTTTATTTTTAAAGGAAATCCTCATCCACGCTCATCTTCTAGGCCTGTCGGAGTAGTAGACATGCTCGGATCTTCCTCTGTTCTGCCGCTTCATATCCCCCACACCCTCAGGGGCTTAGGAGTATGTTTTTATGGGTTAAATATTCAAATATAGCCCCTATACTGCATCTACTGGTATCTAGCTACCTACGCTCTTTAGAAGGGCGTATCTAGCCCATACCTAGCACTGCTGCAGAGTCTTAGGACTTGAGTGGAATGCAATCGTAGGTGTAACTTGCGATGGACAAAGTCGCAAACAAGTGTTTGTGTATGTATGCCGTATTCAGAGTTGACGATGCGTCAGAGTAACTACAGACTCACCCGTCCAGTGTCGGACTGGCCCACAGGACTACCGGAAAAATCACCGGTAGGTCCCTCTGCCTTACGGCCACACCCCCTTCTAGAAGTGGGCGGAGCCCATTCAGCTCACATGTTCGGTATCCCTGCTGCCCTCCCCGGCGTCCCTGCTGCTGTGTGTACAGAGTTCATCTCATCTGCTTGTTATAAACCTTTGTAATCATTCTCACTGCCGACCTGGTGTGGAGAGTTCCCCAATCACAATCCTGATATCACCCGTGTTACACGCAGTACGTGTGCCCAGATCCTGCCAGCGTGTTAGACAATGGAGCGTGTGCCTGCTGGGAGACCAGGTCCATGGATTCTTGTCAGATATTTCCAGATAAGGTTTGACCACAGGGAACAGTTCCCCCTACGCACATCAGACTTCTTGTCAGTAAGTGTGTTACACACAAACTGTCTGAGCGTGAGCGGAATAATAAAGGGAATACTCGTAGAATATTTAACTTAAACCAGGAATTAATGTATGGCTGCTGAACATACGTATCCTGTCATCCAGCTGGCAGCCACGTTCTGGATCAAAGGGGTGGGGGGGGGGTCAGCTCACCTGGTGATCGGTATCCTTCCTTCTACAGGGGCTTGTAGTTTCACAACACCTGGAGTGCCACAGGTTAGCCAAGCCTGGTTTACTGGAACAATCCCAATTTTTGGTGACTGTTCTACCCAATCTAAGGGGCAGGTCAAGACTGTGTACTCTATATACACACTGCATTCTTTATATACTACACTATGGTACTAGCTGTCCTTCGTGAGCTGACCACTCCCCCTCTAGTGTCTGGTCCCGCCTCTATGATGGCTGGCCACACCCCCACTGGTGGGCCCCTAGCATTGCAGTCCCCCGGTGGGCCCTTCATGCCCCAGTCCGACACTGCACCCGTCAGTCACTTACGTCCAACTTGCGAACATGTACAAAATACCTTTTATATGTTACGGACGCAATTTATTTTTTTATCTTTGCCATTTGCAAATGAGACTCCTTTTTTGTGTTTAGTGAGCAAGATGACAGTGTTTGCGGTAGAACCACAGTTTGCAGCCTCTGATGATAAGAGCTGAGCACAGATTGCGTTTTCCGAGTGCGGATTTGGTGCAGCAATGAGCCTAGTTTTGCAGAGAAGTACAAAAACTAGATTTCATTTTGCAACACAAGATTATTGAGATAAAGGAGCGGAAAGGGCGCATTTTAGTGGTGATCCTTCCTGCGCTCCATGTACATAATATACACACGTATGTCCATTCCCTTCTGGAGAAGACAGATATATTTTATGCTGTCACTAGATCTGATGAAACAAACTATTAAACTTTTCCTGTGCCTGTCAGTGGGGTGTGACAGAACAGTACAACTTTTCCCGTACCTCAATAAATCCTGGTAGGGATGCGAGTTATTTAAATGGACCTGCAAATTTACCTTGGACTTTACGACTCAGGCTGGTGGCTGTAGTAATGGTGCACGCAGGCTGCTCTCATTGTACAGTTGTCACCAGATGAAAGACTGTGGCCGCTCTCTGTTGGGCTTATACACATGTGTAATCAATTGGGAAAGACGTTTATGACTATGAGGATGCTCCGCATCCCTTCGGCTGAATTTATGAGCTGTGCAGCGATGCTAGAGGGAAACGCACGGTGCGCCCAGGCCAGCAGCCTGCACTTTGAGGTTACCTCATAAGACGGCCTCGGGCCATTAATTCAATGCACAAACCTTCCAGGAAGTGGGGTGCAGCGCGCTGTGAAATTGGAAAAAGTTGCTAATATCGTAGCCTCATTGAGCTTCCAGGGACGCACACAAGCAAATTGTCCCTGGAGGATGTACTAATCCTCTTCATGTACAAAGACTGCTGACTGCCCCCAGTATTACTCCTAAGAGGGGATTAGAACTCGGGCCGCTCTGTTTAACCCTAATACTGCCAGTAGCTTCTGCATCATAAGATAGATGTAGAAGGGGTAATGTGATTGGGAACTATTCCTCATTTGCACAAAGGAAACAATTAGCCAGTGGAAAGCCCTTAAGCAGATATAATTTATATACATATATTTTACCACGGACGAGTTGTCTTTACATTACTTTTTTATTTTGTACCATTTTAACCAGCCTGTGTCATTGTGTTAAAATTCTGACGTCATTGTTGCACGAGAACATATTTGCGCAGTGTATACCGAAATTTTGCTGCCTTTACACATGGAATACATATCTTTCTGGTCATGGTGCTATAGACATGAAATATCTTTGTAGCTTCAAGACGGAACTCCCCTGTCCGAGAGACGTATTCTGCTTTATCCAGCTGAATGAGACAGGACCGACCTGGGGAGCTCTTAGGAAAAAACTGCTTCAGTGCCCAGCAGCCATGGCTCCACCAAGGGGGTAGGAGTAGATCAGTAAGTCAGACTGTAACAGTGGCCCCTCAGTGGATATTACACAGGGACACGTATTTGAAAAGGACAAACCTTGGTAGGAGACTGGTGGCAGATTGTGGGGTGGGAGACTGGTGGCAGATTGTGGAGGGGGAGACTGGAGGTAGAGAGTGGTGTTGGAGACTGGAGGCTGACTGTTGGGTAGAATACTGGAGGAAGATTTTGAGGTGGAAGACAGGAGGCAGATTTTGGAGGGGGAAGACTAGAGGCAGATTGTGTGGTGGGACTGGAGACTACAGGCAGATTATGGAGGGGGGCTGGACTGGATGCAGATAAGGCGGCGGAAGAGTGGGGGAATTTTGTGAGCTAGGAGACAGATTGTGGAAGGGAGAGGGACGGGGGAGACAGATTAGGGGATGGGAGTCCTGGAGCAGATTGTGAGGTTGGAGATCGGAGGCAGATTGTGGCATTGGCGAAAAGAGGTAGATTGTGGGGTGGGGGTGATTCACCTTCCTATACATTCCCTCCAGTCTTTTCTCCATCAAGGAAGCCCATTACTCATTGCTACCTTGTGAAACAGAAATTAGTGGCATATTGTATTAGAGTAAATTATATTTTATTAGCTTTCAGTCTCTGATTTAGCCCCATTACACCAGCAAGTTGCAAGTAGCGCTCATAATTAGAAGTGTGTGCCATTTCCAATGGTCATAAGATGCCGGGATAGTATCTTGTTCATATAGAAATCAGGAGATGTATATGGAGCCGGGTGACATTATGGGGGTCTATTTACCAACCACCGCAACATATGATTGAAACTTTTCAATCCTCATCGCATAGATGCGGATTGAAAAGTTTCTCATATGTATCAAAAAATCAAAACAGGAACAGCCGTTCCGATAAACGGCTGCTCCTGGGAAGATTAACACTTACCTTTCACTTGGGTCTTCTCTTCTCCTCCCTCTGCGGTGCTGCTCGCCCCTCTTTCAATCCCTGTGCGCATGCGCCGACCGGTAAACCCGGGCATGCGTACAGAGATCCCCGAATGAAGGAACCTGAGGCATGTGACAGGGAGGGATCACATGATCCCTCCACACATGCGCGCAGAGCTGTTTTCAGTGAAAGTTTTCAATCATGGTAATGTACGCCAGCTTCCGATGGCGTATCTGTCATCGGTCATTGATACATAGCGTTACTGAGCACTTCCCATACACTGTTATGGGGAGTGCTCAGTAAAACGATGAGAGAAGCAAAGCAGCAGATATCTGAGATATCTGCTGCAATGCTAGAATAATACATAGTAATTTACTGGTAAATCCACAAAAATAGGGGATTTACCTCTAAATTACAGGGGGGAGATCTTTGATAAATAGGCCCCTAAATGAGATGTGGAAGTTGAACGAAGAGAAAGGAATTGCTGAAATCTTCCTATATACTCTCAGTATCCAGGAACCAATTAATGAGTCCGTACGACAGAAACGAGATGGTTCTATATAATCTCCGGTGTGAACATAACTTTCCCTACAGCGTGATCCGTACTCAACTGTATCATATTATAATATTAATATCCTTGTACATCTGATTCTAAGTTCCTCAGTTAGCAAACGGTAGAATACATCCATAGATTTATATCAACATAACACTTACAGCTAAAAGATAGGATCATCAGCAAGTCAAAACTTTGATGAGAGGTGCCCTAAGTCTATTTAGGGTGAGGAGTCTTGTGGTATATAGCACATGTGGATAAATCCATTTTACTTTCTTGTTATTTTGCTGCAAATTGTAATTGTAGGTAATAGAAAGGGGAACGTGTTGATGCAGTATAGTTACATTTTAGGAGAACTTAGATGCTTGTATACATATTGAATATATTACCATTAGAGATGCTTGAAGGCCACATTTCAATTCATAAACTGGTTCTAAAATATAGAAATTTCTTGAATTTTAGATCAATTAAATAAAGCTAAATTTACAAGGCAGCCCCTCTTTAAATTTAAGCTGCGAAGATGCCAAACTCGCGGGAGTTAACAAAACCGGGGTATGATACATTTACCCCCGAGAGAGACTAAGGGCAATTTAATAGCAGCCAATTAACCTACCAGTATGTTTTTGGAGTGTGGGAGGAAACCGGAGCATCCAGAGGAAACCCACTCAAACACTGGGAGAACATACAAACTCCTCACAGATAAGGCCATGGTCGGGAATTGAACTCATGACCCCAGTGCTGTGAGGTAGAAGTGCTACCCACTGAGCCACCGTGCTGCGTACCGGTTTGATTGAAAGAGACTTCAGGTGCCCATGTAATTCCTCAGGGTAGAGGTAAACGCTATATCTATATCACAAATCCACAATGCTGAAGAGGAGACAATCTCGCCTCTAACCTGACCATCTTTCTGTAATCCAGAGCTCGAGGTGTCTACGGTTCACCCTCCTGGGTCCCAGTATATGTAAATACTACTGTGAAGTAGTTCAGTGCAGTGACCTCAGTTTTTATATTGGAAATAATTTATACATGGGGGATTCAGCGGACTTGTTATTCATTAAAGTTTCATCTTAGCAGGGTCTGCTGGAGAGGGGAGCAAAGGATAGGTCTACGTTAAAGCTGGCCGTGTTTTATCTGTTGGAATAAAACTGTTACAAGTTAAAGGTGAAGGGTGATGATTTGTATATCTCCTTCTACAGGCTCCTGAATTCCCTGGTTCTCTGTACTCTTGTTATGGCCGCAGCCTTCTGTACTTACAGCGTTCCTGTCGCCCACTGATCAATATTCACCAGAATGCAGAAGATCACTTTATGGCGCCAGAGATATCACTGACGCAATGGACACTCTTATTTTTAAGACAATCAATTCCCAAAGCTCTCATTAACTTCTTGAACAGAATAAATTGCTTAAAAGACATTTTATAGGGGTTTTCAACCTGCAGATGAATTTAATTAAATGGCTTATATACGCCCTCCTGTAACCTTTGCTATATATATATATATATATATATATATTGGGCTTCAGTAATTTCAGAGGGGTAGCACAGAATCCTCATTGGAGGAGTCGAGAGGCACAAAAATGAACGGATCAAGAAGACAGAGTTTGCGCAAGAGCAGAAGTTTGCCGCAGCCAGTGGGAGGGGGGAGGGGGGGGGGGGGTAGTTGTACAGAGCATTGCAGAAATTAGATTTTATTTTGTGGAGTGAGATTATCGAAATGAGATCTCGAAAGTGACACCTGGAACGAAGAGAGTCCTGATGGCCTTTCACCTCTCATGGTTAATTGATGTCTTTATTGAACCTAAATCTAGCAGTATTTTCAAATAAATATAGTGAAAGGGGTGGTACTAAGGTGGTAGAAGTTGGGCATTGATGTGTTATACTCTTGCACAGTATGCCACCTTTTGGCCTACCTAGTCGTACTCCTAATTTGTTGAGACGTCTCCTGAGAGTTGGGGGGCACATTGAAACGTTCACCTCTACAAAACTAAACCATTAGACGCTGTGCATTGGGCTTGTGTCATAAATTAAGTCCATCGCTTTTCCTTGCTATCGTTCTTCAACGCGTTTCACGGTGTCCTTCAGGATTGACTCCTTCTTCCAGGTATTTGGGTTGGATCATTTCCAGTTCTTCTCCATCCAGAGATACCAGTCAGTCTGACACCTTCAGTGGCTCTCTCTAATTACCTTAAGATGCCCCCTCCAATACATATAACTAATCTACACCGCCTGTATCTCCACCTTCTAATAAAAGAGATGCGTCAGTCTCTTATTGAAGGATTCAGGGCACAAGGGAAATTTTGGAGGAAGCCAGTCTTAGTCTCATGAAATTCTTATTAACCCTCAGCAACAACCAACGTCTCCACCAGCTGCCAGAGCAGATACTAAGAACAGTAAAGAATAAAAGTAAGTTGCATACAGGTGCAGGTTTTATGTGTCCGCTCCATCTCCTCAAATCGTGTTACGTGCGGGATGATTTACAGCCCAATTAGTCATTCATGAAATTCCAGGAAAATATTTCTTTGCAGTAAAAATGTAGCTGATGACACCCGCGTTTGGGATGAAGGAGAGAACTTTTCGCCAACTAACCAATATAATTTCATTGGATTTTATTCTTTACATCTGTGTGAAAACCTACTTTGTTCGCCTGGACGGTCGGCCATGACATCACACGTCTTTTTTTGACCACTGTGTCAACGTAACATCATTTTATAAGATTGGGCTGTTGACTGCGTCTACTGAGGAACAGTCTCATTCTGGCTATTTATTTGATCCAAGTGTTTACATGAAGAGAGCTGTATGTTCTATCTAGGACAAATACTGTTGCAAAGGGTCATACAATTGAGTTTACAGTGCTAGATCCCGCATGATAGCTGCAGATTAGATATCCTTGTGCAACCAATCAGACTCTGACTGTCATTTTTGGGTACAGTTTACAAAATAGAAGCAAGCACGTGATTAGTTAATGTGAACAACACCAACTTTTTTATTCAGTTAAGTGAGTCTTCATAATTGTGTGTTGGTTCTGGGTGTTTAGAAGATGCAAATATCATCACCGTTGTCTCCCAGAAAGAGATACAAACATCTGGGACTGAGTCATATTAGAGGCAGATAGCTGACCCCAGCTTCAGCATGAGCTTAGATATCACTGATACCTATACTCAGTTTATTCTATGTAACACATACATCAATTAAAGTAGAAAAAAATTAAAAATGCACTAATAGAAATATTTTATGCTGAGTCTTTAATAATCCGGTCAACTAATTTCAAGTAATATTCACATCAACACCGTTACCCATCTTCATGATTTTCACACTGGGTATTCCAGTAAAACACCCCGGGCCTGATTCATTAAGGACGCAAAATGGGCGTAAATTGTCCTGTTTTTTTTTTTAAACGCATCTATTTTGTTCATACGCACGTCATTATTCAACTAGATCTGAAGAAACGTCTGTGCAGGAAACGTCCGATACATATGTGGAATATAAAGTCCTAGCAGAATAAAACAGTAAATAAATGCAATTATCGTCACCTGTTAGTAATTAATGATAAAAAAATGTTTTTTTCTTTCAATAAAATATATTTATCAGGATATTATTAAGGTCTACTGTGCATAAAATGCATTTTTCAGCTGCCCTTGATTACAAACACATGTTCTAGCTGTATACACAGCCGTCATCACTTTAACTCGGCACTTGCATCTGCCCTGTAGCTGAAAAATACGTAAAATACGAACCATAGAGATGCCCAGAGCTTGAATGGAACGCTCCACCTCAGCACATCCTTACTGTACAGTGACCTTGTGCATCCACCCATTCCTCTCCCCATTCCACCCTTCAAATCGTAGGCTGTCATTTAACTGCAAACATCAATTGATTTCTTTAGTGTATGTTTAGTGTTTGTGCACGTGCAGAGTAAAAAGACGCAAATTATGCCACAAAAATGGAAACTTCCCTGGTTGGATTTGAACCCATGACTCCAGCGCAGTGAAGTAGCAATGCTAACTACTGTGCCCCCATGGTGCCCAGTGTTGAAACTATTGAAGTAAATATTTGCAATTTATTCACCTTAGAAGACGACTTAGTGCCCATTATTCCCATCATCCATGTTTATCCGCCCCTTCACCTTCCTCATCTACACGGCTCGTTTTATCTATACCACACATGTTTGCAGACGTTTGTCTATTCCGACCCGTATACTGTTAAAGAGAGGAAGAGAAACACCTGGGGGTAAATGTATCAAGCTCTGAGTTTCCTGACGGGTTTGAAAAGTGGAGATGTTGCCTATAGCAACCAATCAGATTCTAGCTGTCATTTATTTAGTACATTCAACAAAATGACAGCTTGAATCTGATTGGTCGCTATAGGCAACGTCTCCGCTTTTCAAACCCGTCAGGAAACTCACAGCTTGATACATTTACCCCCTAGTGGTCAGACTGAGGGCAATACCAGGGAGAAGTGATGGAAGACACCCCACACAGGCAAGGAGAGGGTTACATCGTATTATCATGTGCCCACAATATGTTCTACTTGGCACATGGTGAAACGCCGGCATCACTAAAGCCCATGGCAGAACCGTGTGAAAGGAGCTCTTGAAAGACACTTGAAATTCTCTCAAGTAACTGATTTTTACAAAGGTCTGTGTGTGACCCTCCTTTAGTGAGATGTCACTGGGTAGTGCGGCTAAAAGCTCTCTAAAGCCTCCAGCTCTCGGGCTTAAGTAGTTTGACCTCTCAGCCCAGAAAGAAAAGTATTGTTCATCAGGTAGGTCGTCTGCTTGGCGATGTGTTTCCTGAGAGATGCAGATATGTCATCCGTGCCCACCCTCTTGGGCCATAGTTACCTGCCTGTACTCACTTTTCCCCTCCCTCCCTCTCTTTCATGCTGTGCCTGAGCCCCCAGAGTTATAGTGCTTACTGTTACTTGTACTGTGCTGTTTCACCTTGTACTGTGCCATTGTTTGTCCTTGTACGGCGCTACGGATACTTTGTGGCGCCCTATAAATAAAAATTAATAATAATAATAATAATAATGTGTTGTAATAATGGAAACTGCATTAGCTGCCAGAAAATACAAGTAAATTACTTTTTAGACATTAGTATATTAAAGTATTATGGGCAGCATGGTGGCTCAGTGGTTAGCACTTCTGCCTTACAGCACTGGGATCATGATTTCAATTCCCGACCATGGCCTTATCTGTGTGGAGTTTGTATGTTCTCCCAGTGTTTGAGTGGGTTTCCTCTGGGTGCTCCGGTTTCCTCCCACACTCCAAAAAAACCCATACTGGTAGGTTAATTGGCTGCTAATAAAATGTGTGCGTGCGTTTGTGTGTTAGGGAATTTAGACTGTAAGCCCCAATGATGTGATTGAGTTCTCTGTACAGCACTGCGGAATTAGTGGCACCATATAAATAAATGGTAACAATAAAGTATGTCTATTAGTAAACTAAATATGTATCTGAAGTAGCTGTGTATATGTAAGTGTGTCTTCATAGCCTTCGTAACCGTGGAGGGGTGGGAGAAGTTCTGTTCTCTTCTGTGACTCTAGAAGGGGATAAAAGGAGAGGAAGAGTGCACAAAATACCAGTGTTTCATATGTTTAAGCGATTGGCTTACATTCTCCTAGGTAACATAAATGAATTGTACAGACTGGCAAATTTAAACACAGGGGGCCTGATTAATTAAGGAAATACTTGTCAATACGTGTCGTATATTGCGTAAAATCGCTCTACATATGCTCAGAACCGAACAATACACCAGTGGAAGCAACAACGTCCAAATAATCTCCGAGTGCAATGGACCCTCACTACAGTGTACAAGGATAATGGGCGTATAGACGTAGTCAGTGTACAGTAAGGACGTGCCAAGCTCGAGCGCACGCAGCAGCGTCTGATTCAAGCTTTGGGATTCAAGCTACGGGATTTTTTGTCGTATCACTTGCACCAGCTACAGGTCTGGTGTACGTGCCGACTGATAGTGAGGACGGCTGTGTATACAGCTAGAACATGTGTCTGCAGTCAGAAGTAATTGTAAAAAATTATTTTATGTACAGGAGACATTAACATCCTAATAAATGTATTTTATGGAAGGAGGAGACAAAATAAACTTTTTTTGTTGTTGATGTTTTGTCATAAATGACCATATATTAGGTGACATTAATAGTTTTTTTTCTTCTGTGCGTTCTTTTGTGACTTTATATTCCGCATATATATTGAACGTATCCTGAAATATTGTCTGCTAGAGCAGAGCGGACCTAAACCTGTAAAAAGATCTATCAAACCTTTAAAAAAGGAAGAGTGGAGATGTTACCCATAGCAACCAATCAGATTCAAGCTGTCATTATTTAGAATGTACTGGATATGTGATAGCTAGATACTGAATGGTTGCTATGGGCAACACCTCCACTTTTTCTTTCTAGAAAGTTAGCCCAGGGTGTTCGATCCCAACATTCTAACCTCACTAACTACATGTTATGTCTAGAGCTCACTTGTATTCATGTTTTCCAGGAACAGTCCCTCTTTTTCCCACAATTCAGACTCCCGGGCAACTAAAATAAACAGGCAAACTGTTTTACCTTATTTGAGACCTAAAAGGAAAGATAGGGCAGATGATCTGGCCTTAGAAGACTTCGGGTCACATGGTGTCACATTTATTTAAAAATGATAAAAGCCCTAACTGTATCTCTAAAGCAGGAGTGGGACCTTGTAGTTGTAGTAGTTTGAGCTAGTTTGGGGGGTGCAGGTTAAAGGAATTATCCTAAACATCCCCAGTGTGACTTACAACTTAATTACCAAGAGGACCTGTACCTTAGTATGAGGTTAGATAAACTTATATTAGGTTCATCGCTGCGGTCCCAGGTGTAAGGTCACCGATACCACCTGAGCCTAGTTCACCTTTAAAACGTCTACTTGTCAGTGTTCCCCCATCTCAGCAGAGAATCCGTTGAGACAAAAAATGTTGCTGACTCCACTAATACAGCTCAGATCACTCATACTTTGGCTTATAATAGCGTAAGAAAAGGTTTGTCTTTTTCTTTTTGCAGAATCCACTTTCCTTTGATTCCTCATTTGCATATGCTAACCAACCATATTCATCAGAGAAGTACCATCCGTCAGACAGAACCAGATAACAAATTTTGCTCTCATCCAACCATTGCAAACTCCGGACTTTGCAAATTTGAGAAGGTTTCACAGCTTACTGAGAGGAAAGAGATTGCATATTGTTTAATCGTCAAAATATTTTCCTGGCTTAATGATTTCCATAACTTTCAAACTCCCTTCGGTAATGCAGCAGAAGTGACGGTTGATCACGGGAAACGCTGCTGGGGAATGAGGAGTGCTGTCGTTTTGTTGTTAAATATTAACATGTTTTGGCAGTTGTTGCAAAATAATCATTTATATCGCATGAAGCATCATAAGGTGCTGGGAGCCAAAGTATCCTTCTGGAAATTACTAGAGATATTGATTCAGATTTTTATTTTATGTTGGTTAAAATGGTTTTATCAAGGAAGAATGTAACGTGCGATATTATGTAAAAAAAGGAAACTACTGCACAATTAAAACTTTAAAATATAATAACCAGAAGCTCTTTAGACCTGTAAGTGTATTTCCTGTTTGTAGAAGATTTATTGGTCTTTATAGAATAATGCGCCTTATTGATCACCTCTCTGATCAGTTCAGATTTAGGGGTATATTTACTAAACTGCGGGTTTGAAAAAGAGGAGATGTTGCCTATGGCAACCAATCAGATTCTAGTTGTTATTTTGTAGAATGTACTAAATAAATGATAACTAGAATCTGATTGGTTGCTATAGGCAACATCTCCACTTTTTCAAACCCGCAGTTTAGTAAATCTAGCCCTTAGTTTACATTTACTAAACAGGTAACCTAGGCACATGCTAAGTGCAAAACTGAGATTTGCGTAATCCCAGTGTAGACCCACCATGTTTCCTCTCTGATAATGAGGACAGTCAGTAATGACCAGAACCCTTCCCGATGACCTTTCTGCTAACTGCACCTGCCCATGACATACAGCGAGACATTTATCAAAACAGGTGCACAAGTAACTGTGGATTGCGTTTAATTAATCAGACCCGGCAATATAATCAAGTGCTTACTATAGAGCGGAACATTATTCATTGATTGAACAAACACCTGATTAAAACGACAAAAACAGAGACATATTACTGAAATTGTGATTGCTTGTCTTTCTAATCTGCTGGTACAAGCTCACAATCACATTGCTGTTGTCACATACTGATTAATTTATTTTGATGCGGCTGTCATGAAGCAGAATTAGTTATGGAGATGCCACAAGGTGATTGGTCATAGAGTGCACGCAGGCGTAGGATGTATGAAGCCGCAATAGGATGGTATAACGAGCACCCCGTTATAAGTATCGAGATAAAGCCTGATCCTCGCCAGCTAGGAGCTGCTGACAATTGTTTTTGCAGGGTGAAAATAGTTGTGTTTGTGGCAGTCAGTGTGTAGTGTGTAGGAAAAACAGGTAAAGGATAAATCTGGCAATGCTGCTGTGTTGTATACAGCTGAGTATCATTAGTGTACAGTAGTCTGGGCTACTAACAGATCCAGTCACAGGACGTCCACAGACGTTTTCCCCAGTGCGATCCCGGGAGAATGAGTGTCCAAGGGGCTGTGAGCTGCTTTTATAAGGGGACATGTGACCTTTGTAAATCTATGCTGATTGGCTTCTCTACATTTCATGCACTGTGATTGGCTGGATTCTCCAGTGGGCGTAGTTTATTAGCTGAAATATTTTGTCGATGACAAATCTCTCAAATCCGACCAAATTCCAGGATCACCCAAAACGATTCACCCATTACTACGGTAATCTCAACGCTGATTTTTCCTCGTAGCTTTGTGAGCCACAAGCAAAATCTTCCTGAAAATTAACGTAATACCGGTAATTGTGTACTGACTGCGTTGTTCTTTAGAATAGGGCAAGGAATTTAATTCCCCCCCTGAGAATGAGATAGAACTGACAATGACATCGTTATTGAAGAGGGCAAATTAGCAGCAGTAACAATTTGGCAGAGGTACGTGACCGCACCCTCTAAGATTATTAACAAAGTGTGTTTTCATTTTTTTGGTTTAGTTCCACTTTAAATGTTCTGTTTTTTTGGTCTTTAGCAATCACCTACTTTCCCAGCTAGTATGTTAAAATAGGGGGTGCTGCATAGATTGACACGAACATGTTGGGTGCAGATTTAAGGTATTAACTCACATTGGCTAATGCAACATTAAATCTAGATAGTGCTTGGTTTCCATCCATTGCACTGGAATCGGTGGCTGCTGTTGACAACTAGGCAAAGTCTGGTAAATTTTAGGCTGGATAGTGAGCACCAGTAAATGGTCCGTGGTACTATGGGGGGAGGTATGAGAGATTGTAGCTCTAGGGGTAAACGCAGGATTTGTAGAGGGGGGTTTCCACACCACACCACCAGTGGGCGTGACCAGCATGCATGGGGGAGTGGCTATAATATTACACAGTGCCTGGCAGCTCTCCAACTCTTCCTATCCCCATAATATACATGGACAATGCTGCGTGCACTACTGTTAGGTGCACGCAGCTCTCCCTTTTCAATCAGAGCCGTGTGAAGCGGGGGGCAGGGTCCAGCCACCTCAATTATACAGTACCCCAGGCTTGGAGGGGGTTTCTAGGCACTAGGAAACCCCCCCCCCCCCACTGGTTTGTTTATGAACTCTGTACAACGATAACAGTGAGTGTGATAGTCACTGTGTCCTGACACATCTACATAAGAGTTTATATGGATTACGGAAGCCGGTGAATCGGTTCTATATAATATGCACTTCGGTTGGGCTCTTATTGATTGTGTTCCACAGTGGAGCGCGATCCTGCAGATATAACCCTGCTATGAAATGAGACATCAGAGGAGGTGACAGCGAAGGTTTAATGTGAGTGACCCTGTCAGCTATAAACTACCCAAACAACATAAACTCCAAGAACAAAAAAAAGCAATCTATTCTTCCTTTTATTTCCACAGTTTATGGCCTGTTTGCAACGCCAGTTGGGACACAAATTGTAGTGTTAATTGTCTTATTCTCATTCTCTGTGAGAACGCTGTAAATCTTTCCTCCTGCTGCTCCCAGACAGGGGCTGAGCGATGCCGGAGACACCGAGATCTTATGCAGAAATCCCAGATCTTTCTTTTTACATTGACAGAAAATTAATGAACAGGTGACACAATAGGATGGATCCAGAGTCAGGTTCCGATACTACAATCCTACACCCGGAGGGGCGTACAATAAACCACTTGCACTCAAACTCTACAGGTATTTAAAGTCTGGTAGCCTAGGGGAGGAGAGGGAGATTGGCTGCTCCAAACTTGTGTCAGAGACTTCGGGTAGATTTACTAAAACGTCTAAAAAGGAAAAGAGGGTGTGTTGCTCATAGCAGCCAATCAGATTCTAGCTATCATTTTCTAGAATGTACTAGATACATAATAGCTAGAATTGGTTGCAATGGGCCACGCCTACACTATCCCTTTTTATAAGTTTTTTAGTAAATCTGTCCCTCAGTGTTATACCACTAAAGGGGGTCCTGGGAGGGCTCGGGCTGTGACCCTCGTCCTTCATGCAGCAAACTTCCTTCCAAATATCCAAAATATCATTGTGTTGCTCTTTTTACTGATCCCTTCGCATCGTTCTTGTTATCACTATCACACAATTACACTTATTAGTGAGCTGGTCCTGGTGTAGTTATAGTTGCACACAGTCTGTATGCCTATTGGTTATAATTATTATTATTATCACTTTTGGGACACCAAATGAAATTTGTTGGGACACAACTGTAGAAGATAAAGAGAAAGTTTCTTGTAAATATGCTTTTAATTTGTATTCATAAAGGAGGAAAACATGTCAGGAAATAGATTGTGTAGTAATGACCTATACACACCATAAATCTTGAAAGTCTGATAGTCCCGATGACCATGCAGATTCCTGTGTACACACCTACACGATTTACCGTCACATCTGCGATCTTCATCTCTCATAACCATCTGCTGAAAAGATCCTGACTCTGTACCCTGTACAGATATCTGCCTACACTGCTGGTGGTGAGTGTGTACACACTGCCATATTTGTCTGTTCCATCGCTGATTGTGATTTTTAGGAAGTTTAGACAACCAAATCATACGATGCGATGTATTTTGGTACAATAAAACATGATCTTGGGAGCGTACACACTAATGTGATATCTGACTAAACGGTCGTTTATTGAGTGATCTGCACGATAATTAGATCAGTGTGTACCCAGCTTAACGCAGAAGGAGGTTATACTTAAACCAGATTAACAGAGAGCGCACTTGGTGCAATTTATTCTCTCTTATTACCACCATGAGTGTTATAGGAATGTAGTTGGGCAATTGATAGATCACTATATTTTTATATTTGTGGACTCCCTCATAAATCGGGTCAGTTCAACAAGATTGGCAGAAAGCAGATGTGGTGGGAAGCTTCAAAAAGAGCACAACATTGGAACCACGAAATTACAGACCTGTGAGTCTGACCTCAGCTGTGGGTAAACTATTAGAAGCGGTGCTGAGGAATGTGATTCTGAAATATATTGTAGAAAATAATTAGATAACACAGTGTCAGTCTGGGGTCATGAAGGTCCGGCCATGTCCTACAAATGTGATTCGTTTCTTTATGAGAAGGTAAAGTTTCAGCGGCCGGTAATAGGGCTTCATCAGGAATCACTCAGACTGGGGCGCTAAGGAATGAACGGACGCTGTCCAGGATTAGATCTTCTCTTTATGTCAGGGACACTTTTGATGGAGTTTCAAGTTTCTAATCTAATCAGACCTCCGGATGTAACACAAAAAGAAAAATTACAACACTAATCTAATCTAATCTAATAACCCTCCAGATAAAGTTACAATTATAATGAGTAATTAACGTCATCTCCCCAGGCGTGCACTCAGAGGGAGTTTCAAGATGTTTGGAAACCCCCTCATTCCACAGTCAGGGCCTATTCTCCTCTGCTGGGATCAGCCACCGTACTGTATAAGGCTGCGGACCGTTCAGATCCGCTCCTCATATGGGAGCACACCACCTGACGTGTGCGCAGTCCCGCATGTGCAACCAGCAGGAGAGGCGGACAGATTAGGTGAGTGTAGGGTAGGGGGTTTCTAATGCTCTGCATTAGAGGAGTGTTAGATCACATAGAGACCAACTCTATAGGATGTATATATTGGTAAATTTGTATATGGAGTCTGTATATATGTCCTAATGGTAATGGGGATTACTTTTGTGTATCTGCATTCTAAAATATTATTCATAGAGATTTTCAATTACTTCTCTAACACAGGTCCCTTCTGTGAAGTGGAAGTTGGCTACTTTATGCATGCTATAATGTCTCATAGAATCTTAGTGACAACACATTTCTATAGTATTTGGATGCAAATTAAGAAAAAATTAGAAACTTTCTATAAACAGGTGAAAAGACAGTCTAGACAATACTACATTGGTTACATATGGTCAGGAAAACCCAGGTGTCGTGGATACAATATGATACATTACCCTTATACACTATAACAAACACATATGACAATAATGCACAAAGGAGCCGGGACCACAGATGAAGGGTCGGAGGGCCGCATACAGCCCCAGGGCCACGTGTTGCCTATCACATTGATAGAGGGACTGATTGGAAGTATGTGAAGTGATATCATTATTTACTGAAAATGTGGGAAACCTCCTCAGGCCTAGTAATACCTCCCAACATGTCTGTACTTGGCAGCGTGGTCACCATGAGACAAGGCGTGGTCACCATGAGACAAGGCGTGGTCGCCATGAGACAGGGCGTGGCCACATTGTGGACAGGGTATGGCCACGCCCCATAGTGCTGCCTAGTGGGACAGCAGGACAGAGCCCTAAAATCTGGACTGTTCTGCTTGAATTGTGACAGCTGGGAGGGATACTTATTTATACAGAAAGTATTCTAAAATAAAGGTTTCTATTTACCAAGACCGCACAACAAGATTTTATATTGCTGCTTATGACAATGTTAAAAAAAATCTTTTATATTGGGCAATTTAACAAAAAATAACACTGGGGCAGCTGTCTTCCTGGGCAATGCTGCCAGAGGCGGCAAGAGGCGTCTTATTTGTCCGGCGACCGGACGACGCCAGTTCACTGATGCCTGTACTTGGGATTCCAGTTCCAGGTTCAAAAACAAAAAATAAAAAAGTTTTAAGATTCTATTTTTTTAAATAGATTACATAAAAATTATTTAATTAAAAAACAAAACAAAAAATGCTTTAATTAGAGCATTTTTCCTGTGGGCACCCCTGGATAATGCGTCCTGAAGAGGCGTTAGAGGACAGTGTATCGTTACGCTGTCCTTGGTAGATAGGTTCCCCATGGCTTTGCCACCGGTGATGGCTACCAACTACAATAGTCTCCACCGGCTGAGGGCTTTGGTAACTATTACAATGAATGTAAAGGGTTTCAACCACGTCTACAGCAACATTGCAAATTCTCTTAAGGAACGAATACTGTTACAGCAGATGCTACAATAAGGTCACTATCATTTGTAACTTTAAAGTAAAATTAGGGCTTTTGTTTAGATGCCTTCGTTATATCCATCCACCCTTTTCTCTAATTAGTACAGAAATCTGATTCAGATATAGATGGACTCTAGCGCCCACATCGCGCAGCACCAGCGATCATGTCACTGTTCAGTGTCCGTGTTGATGAAACCCTGACTTTGATATGCTTTTAATTTCTAGATAATCATAATTAAAGCATTGTGTTTCTTCCATGGCGGTGAAAGCGCCGATTGCATTGTGTATTATCAGTGAATGTCACAATGCACTCAGAACAAAATACTCATGTTTAGACTAGACAACAGAACAAAGGCAGATGTGGCTCAGGGCGTTCTTTCTGAAAAGAGACCCTATGGGCTGAGTGACTATAATACAACGTTGAAACATTATTGTCAGAAAATATTTTTCGGCTTAGGGAATATTCTTTAGAACGCAGGACCTTCAGAACCCCACGTAAGTGGGGGTGTTATTCCATATGCCGTCGGCGGAGGAGAAAGCTTTAACCGTTTCACCCCTCTTTTAAAGGGTGAGAGATAAAACATTATGTTTCCGATACAGATTTCAGGTAATTGTCTAAAGTTCAATTTCAAGCACTTCATAGCGAATAGAAAAAATAACAAACACAAACAAAACAAAAACTCTCAATCCATGGCCACATTTTTTTTCATTCCTTTCTGCTTAATATATAGAACACATAGAACACTGAAGAGACTTATTAATAGCAGACACACATAGTATTCGCACAGCGTATGTGACCTAGAATTTTCGGCAATCCGCAAAGCCCTGTGGCTATGACGGAGTGATAAAGATAAGCGCCATCTGCTGGGCAGAAGTGGCAATACATGTCATACATTTTAAGGGGCTCATTCTGTACGTCTGTATTTTTGGAGTAAGATAGGCATGCACGCCAATAAAATGCATATGCATACGTTCATAAATAATTCTCTTACATAAATGCGTCTCCTTACACTTGGTGAGGTGTAAAGTGGGATGGGCTTCCTTACTGCTTTATTGTCAGATATGTTTGTTACAACTTGTAACACTTGTGTAAAATGCTGCAGATATGTTGTTACAGATAGGTGTCTCTTTATTATTGAATGTATTGTTTTAACTTGTTACTGAAATTAAGGGTGATGTGTGGCCCTTTTGAAGGCGAGAGGGCCACACCATGCCGCTCCTGAATTGTTTCATGCTGCCCATCACTGATCTAACTGATTCTGATTGGCTGAGTGCGTACTGACACTTCCGGCTGACAGTACTTAATATATTAGTGTCACTGTTATATTATATGAAGTCCTGGCCGTCTATTTGCGTTACTAAATTGACCTTTCCATTTGGACTAAAGCAGAAAAGAAGATTTTCATGGAAATGTAAAAAGAACAGATGTTACTTATTTAAACTTCATTCAATTTACCTTTTATTTAGTATACTCCGATTTGTATTTGTATTTAATTATTGAAAATGCGACGTTCACATATATTAGTGAGTAGTACAATATTCTGTCTGGCGTATATGATGCTTTATCATTTGCTAATAACATTGTCCAGCCGCACTTTTATGCTTTCCTTGCGCTATTGTGAGGTCGTTTGTATAGACATTCGCACGCCTGGCGGACGTCTTGCGCAAATGCTTCTGTTGTTGAGCTGAACACGTATGTTTGACAGAACAAGTGCACGTAATATACCGCTCTGAAGTCACCACTCTGCTCTTTGACGCGTACACGGTGTAAATCTGATTAGGTCAGTTCCACTGTGATAAGAATAATCACAATGCTCAGAGGAATAGACTGGTGAGTTGTTCTTATCACTCATTGTCGGGGCCCCCATTAGTTTAGGGCCACATGGCCTGTGCTCTGTCGGTAGTTACCCCACTAAGAAATATGTTTCCTCCATGAAAATAAGGAGATAAAGGATGTATAATTATGTTTCCCGCCATAATCTACTAACCGGTGTGCGTAGTTTCACAGAAATGTTCTGAGGAGGGAGCTGAAAATGGCAAAATTCTGCACTTTATGGGAAGTTTCACTTCTAAAATAAGAGACTCCTTTAAAAGCAAAAATGAGCCGCTGAGTATAAATCTTATTGCAAATTGTGGTGATAAACTTCACTCAAACAAATCTCCAGCGAATGCAAAATGCAGAATTTATTCGTCTTGCGAGTGATAACAAAAATTAGTGGTAACGTTGACTACGTCCAAATGTTCTGTATGTTTTACTGTGGAATTCACATTTTGGTTGAATAAATTTCACGTTAAATAGAAAAAACGACATTATCGTTTCATCAAAAAGCAAAATAATCTCCGGTAGTTTCCTTATTAAGGTTCAGTGCAAACTGTAATTACCCCACCCTGAGGATTCTCTGATTAATGCACACAATGGCGTGACAAATTATTTAATTAATGATAATAATTGATGTAATAGATAATGTTTGGCACCTTCTCTGTGTCTCCATCATTGACATAATGATTTGTGCCATTTGTCATATCATTCTATGAACAGGGCCATGAGGAAGCATTGGGGATAATGTAAGTGACGTTTGGAACAGTACATTTTACTAGCTCTTGGTAGGACCTTTAGTATGTTTTAAAGGTTAATTCCTATTTAATTTGCAGGCTGGGCTGGGGGGCAGGGAGGCATCTGCCCCCTGGGCTGGTCCTATAGTGTGTTAAATTGGGCTGGGTCACTGGGCCACCTGCATTTTTTTTCTCTTTAAAATAGGCTGCTGAGTCAAGTCTTGCCCCCCGGGCTAAAATTTGCTAGCCCTCCCCTGCTCGTGTCTCATTGTTAATGAATTTTTGGATTACATGTCAAGCGCTATACTGGGGAATGTTCAAAATACTCTCTATATATTTCACGATAACTCTTGATATGCTGTTTATAAAGATTACGAACCAACTAGTGTTTTTAAACTAGCCCATAAACTAAAATGACAAACTCATAGCATATTACCTATAGAATATTAATTATGATATTTTGAAAATAAAACTGATGATTAAGTGCCTCTAATGCTAATATTCTCAAACGTGGGACATAAGACACATATAGATCCTGTTGTATAGAAGATTTCTGTAGATTTTAGTCTACCATAGATATACCCCACAAGGCAATGTTATTTATAGACAAATGTTATATATTGCAAGGTTGCCATCAAGAGAGGAGGATGAACAGTCTTTGCAGAATTTGTAACTTTCTAAATGAGCAAAATATAAATCTGTGTAATGCTGCAGGTCACCGTCGAAGGAGTCCTGCAGCATTGTTGTCCTGCTTCCGACAGTCCTCGAATGTAATTCATCTTCGAACGCAAATTACATTTCTGACAAGCTACAATTTGAAGGGAGGAACATGGAAGGGGTGCAGGAACGTAGGTAACGTACAGTAATGTCGAGCGCACGTTTTTGTATTTTCTGAACAGATTTAGTGATCTCTTCACCTAATTTCATTAGGTCCCATCAGCCATGGTGAGAATGATCCATTCCCCACAATTCAGAGACTACTGTAGATTGGGTCCAAGGGAAAATCAGAACATGGGGACAGTGTTCAAGAAGGATCTTAATAAGTTGGAGGCCTCAAAAAGATCAGGGTCTGACGATGTCTACGTGCCCAGTTTGTGATACTTTGACCTCCAGCGGTTTCCATCTTAGTAGGAAGTTGTATGACCATCGACCAGCAACCTGGCCCCAGATGGAGCGTAGCAGCCGGGCTTTTCCGCCTAAGAGAGTTGTGTAGGACACAACAAGCCATCACCACCTTGTCTATATTGTCTAGGTGCAGATTTATGGCGGTATGGAAAATCCTAAATCTATTACTCAATATACCAAACACATTTTCCACTACTCGCCTCGCTCTTGAATTGAATATCCTTCTTTCAGGTGTGAGACTTTTTTGGGGATAAGGTTTTTATAATATTACTGTGCAGAGCACAGGCTTTATTAGCTACAATTACAAAATTGAGTCCTAATTGTGTTTTGGAGAGTGGTAGCAATTCAAGTGCATTGTTTTTACATCTGTCATGGAAGGGAGTCTGCCCCAATGCCCACCAGCTGACACCTTCCATTTTTACCAATGTCCACAAAGATACATTCATATTTGGCATCCACTGTAACCATCAGGACAATGCTGAAGAATCCTTTATAGTTGTAGTAACGGGAACCACTTTTAGTGGGTGGCATTATTCTCATATGTTTGCCATCTATGGCCCCGCCACAGTTAAATTTCAAATTCTTTGGCAGTAAGTTGCCATTCCTCAACCGTCGCTTGGAGCTGCAAGAGAGAGACTGTTGTAACGTTACACCAATACATGCATCTATTATCATACTAGCTATTTTAATTTCTGTTTGTATTACACAGCCGGCTGTCTTATCTGCGGCAGGATTGTGTGATGTGGCCGAGGAGTGTGGGCGGCTGCCGCCTCTCACGCAGCAGACACAAGACAGCAGCAAACCACAGAACAACCCAAGCCGGACATTGATCAATCCATCCAGCAACAAGGGCAACAATCTGGCAGGGGGGGAAAGAAAAGGGAACATGATCAGGAACAGATATGCTGACATGCAAGAGGATAGAATCTGCAAACCAGTTAATGCAAAAGAAGCCTGACAAATGTGAGCTGTTGGGAGCAACACTTCCACTGTATGCTGGCTGCCGGTGCTGTGATGACACTGCTGGCTGCCGGTGCTGTGATGTCACTGAGGCTGCCGTGCTGTGATGTCACTGCTGGCTGCCGGTACTGTGATGTCACTGTTGGCTGCCGGTGCTGTGATGTCACTGAGGCTGCCGTGCTGTGATGTCACTGCTGGCTGCCGGTACTGTGATGTCACTGCTGTCTGCCGGTGATGTGATGTCACTGCTGGGTGCCGGTGCTGTGATGACACTGCTGGGTGTCGGTACTGTGATGTCACTGAGGCTGCCGTGCTGTGATGTCACTGCTGGCTGCCGGTACTGTGATGTCACTGAGGCTGCCGTGCTGTGATGACACTGCTGGCTGCCGGTGCTGTGATGACACTGCTGGCTGCCGGTGCTGTGATGTCACTGCTGGCTGCCGGTGCTGTGATGTCACTGCTGTCTGCCGTGCTGTGATGTCACCGTTGGCTGCCGGTGCTGTGATGTCACCGTTGGCTGCCGTGCTGTGATGTCACTGCTGTCTGCCGATACTGTACTGCTGTCTGACGATACTGTACTGCTGTCTGCCGGTACTGTTATGTCACTGCTGTCTGCCGGTACTGTGATGTCACTGTTGGCTGCCGGTGATGTGATGTCACTGCTGGCTGCCGGTGATGTGATGTCACTGTTGGCTGCCGGTGATGTGATGTCACTGCTGGCTGCCGGTGATGTGATGTCACTGCTGTCTGCCGGTGCTGTGATGTCACTGCTGTCTGCCGGTACTGTTATGTCACTGCTGTCTGCCGGTACTGTGATGTCACTGTTGGCTGCCGGTGATGTGATGTCACTGCTGGCTGCCGGTGATGTGATGTCACTGTTGGCTGCCGGTGATGTGATGTCACTGCTGGCTGCCGGTGATGTGATGTCACCGTTGGCTGCCGTGCTGTGATGTCACCGTTGGCTGCCGGTGCTGTGATGTCACCGTTGGCTGCCGTGCTGTGAT
Organism: Mixophyes fleayi; assembly: GCF_038048845.1. NCBI lineage: Eukaryota > Metazoa > Chordata > Amphibia > Anura > Limnodynastidae > Mixophyes > Mixophyes fleayi. Next base: position 3,087,935 of record NC_134413.1, on the reverse strand, counting down.
GTCACTGCTGTCTGCCGATACTGTACTGCTGTCTGCCGGTACTGTTATGTCACTGTTGGCTGCCGGGGATGTGATGTCACTGCTGTCTGCCGGTACTGTGATGTCACTGTTGGCTGCCGGTGATGTGATGTCACTGCTGTCTGCCGGTACTGTTATGTCACTGTTGGCTGCCGGGGATGTGATGTCACTGCTGTCTGCCGGTACTGTGATGTCACTGTTGGCTGCCGGTGATGTGATGTCACTGCTGGCTGCCGGTGATGTGATGTCACTGTTGGCTGCCGGTGATGTGATGTCACTGCTGGCTGCCGGTGATGTGATGTCACTGCTGTCTGCCGGTGCTGTGATGTCACTGCTGTCTGCCGGTACTGTGATGTCACTGCTGTCTGCCGGTACTGTGATGTCACTGCTGGCTGCCGGTGCTGTGATGTCACTGCTGGCTGCCGGTGCTGTGATGTCACTGCTGTCTGCCGTGCTGTGATGTCACCGTTGGCTGCCGGTGCTGTGATGTCACCGTTGGCTGCCGTGCTGTGATGTCACTGCTGTCTGCCGATACTGTACTGCTGTCTGCCGATACTGTACTGCTGTCTGCCGGTACTGTTATGTCACTGCTGTCTGCCGGTACTGTGATGTCACTGTTGGCTGCCGGTGATGTGATGTCACTGCTGGCTGCCGGTGATGTGATGTCACTGTTGGCTGCCGGTGATGTGATGTCACTGCTGTCTGCCGGTACTGTTATGTCACTGCTGTCTGCCGGTACTGTGATGTCACTGCTGTCTGCCGGTGATGTGATGTCACTGCTGGGTGCCGGTGCTGTGATGACACTGCTGGGTGCCGGTACTGTGATGTCACTGCTGGCTGCCGTGCTGTGATGTCACTGCTGGCTGCCGGTACTGTGATGTCACTGAGGCTGCCGTGCTGTGATGACACTGCTGGCTGCCGGTGCTGTGATGACACTGCTGGCTGCCGGTGCTGTGATGTCACTGCTGGCTGCCGGTGCTGTGATGTCACTGCTGTCTGCCGTGCTGTGATGTCACCGTTGGCTGCCGGTGCTGTGATGTCACCGTTGGCTGCCGTGCTGTGATGTCACTGCTGTCTGCCGATACTGTACTGCTGTCTGCCGATACTGTACTGCTGTCTGCCGGTACTGTTATGTCACTGCTGTCTGCCGGTACTGTGATGTCACTGTTGGCTGCCGGTGATGTGATGTCACTGCTGGCTGCCGGTGATGTGATGTCACTGTTGGCTGCCGGTGATGTGATGTCACTGCTGTCTGCCGGTACTGTTATGTCACTGCTGTCTGCCTGTACTGTGATGTCACTGCTGTCTGCCGGTACTGTTATGTCACTGCTGTCTGCCGGTACTGTGATGTCACTGTTGGCTGCCGGTGATGTGATGTCACTGCTGGCTGCCGGTGATGTGATGTCACTGTTGGCTGCCGGTGATGTGATGTCACTGCTGGCTGCCGGTGATGTGATGTCACCGTTGGCTGCCGTGCTGTGATGTCACCGTTGGCTGCCGGTGCTGTGATGTCACCGTTGGCTGCCGTGCTGTGATGTCACTGCTGTCTGCCGATACTGTACTGCTGTCTGCCGGTACTGTTATGTCACTGTTGGCTGCCGGGGATGTGATGTCACTGCTGTCTGCCGGTACTGTGATGTCACTGTTGGCTGCCGGTGATGTGATGTCACTGCTGGCTGCCGGTGATGTGATGTCACTGTTGGCTGCCGGTGATGTGATGTCACTGCTGGCTGCCGGTGATGTGATGTCACTGCTGTCTGCCGGTGCTGTGATGTCACTGCTGTCTGCCGGTACTGTGATGTCACTGTTGGCTGCCGGTGATGTGATGTCACTGCTGGCTGCCGGTGATGTGATGTCACTGTTGGCTGCCGGTGATGTGATGTCACTGCTGGCTGCCGGTGATGTGATGTCACTGCTGTCTGCCGGTACTGTTATGTCACTGCTGTCTGCCGGTACTGTGATGTCACTGTTGGCTGCCGGTGATGTGATGTCACTGCTGGCTGCCGGTGATGTGATGTCACTGTTGGCTGCCGGTGATGTGATGTCACTGCTGGCTGCCGGTGATGTGATGTCACCGTTGGCTGCCGTGCTGTGATGTCACCGTTGGCTGCCGGTGCTGTGATGTCACCGTTGGCTGCCGTGCTGTGATGTCCCTGCTGTCTGCCGATACTGTACTGCTGTCTGCCGGTACTGTTATGTCACTGTTGGCTGCCGGGGATGTGATGTCACTGCTGTCTGCCGGTACTGTGATGTCACTGTTGGCTGCCGGTGATGTGATGTCACTGCTGGCTGCCGGTGATGTGATGTCACTGTTGGCTGCCGGTGATGTGATGTCACTGCTGGCTGCCGGTGATGTGATGTCACTACTGGCTGCCGGTGATGTGATGTCACTGCTGTCTGCCGGTACTGTGATGTCACTGTTTGCTGCCGGTGCTGTACTGCTGTGTGCTGGTACTGTGATGACACTGCTGGCTGCCGGTGATGTGATGTCACTGCTGGGTGCCGGTGATGTGATGTCACTGCTGGCTGCCGGTGATGTGATATCACTGCTGGGTGCCGGTGCTGTGATGTCACTGCTGGGTGCCGGTGATGTGATGTCACTGCTGGGTGCCGGTGATGTGATGTCACTACTGGCTGGCAGTACTGTGATGTCACCGTTGGCTGCCGGTGATGTGATGTCACCGTTGGCTGCCGGTACTGTGATGTCACCGTTGGCTGCCGGTGATGTGATGTCACTACTGGCTGGCAGTACTGTGATGTCACCGTTGGCTGCCGGTGATGTGATGTCACTGCTGGCTGGCAGTACTGTGATGTCACCGTTGGCTGACTGGCGTTGTACTATACCATACTATAAACTGTTACACAATGTTTGATGCCATTATATGTAGTTCTGTAATCCATCTATTTGCCTTTGAAGTATATACTGCTCTATAATGCTTTTTGCTGACAATATACTCTTCACTGTGATATTATACATGTAGCGAGGTGTTCCCGTAGCTACCTCCCAAATTGGGATATACGCCAATGTTTTGACCCACTCAATCCAGACTCCTATATATTCAGTTAATTCCCTTATCTGCCTTGCATATGCCCCAAATATGCTAAAACAACCCTCCTCCTTAGCCTGTGATAAAAACAGGACTGTCTTGTGAAATATAGGGACTGGGGTGCGCCCAGATTTTAGATGTCAGAGGTCTGTTGTGCTAGTAGATTTTAATGTCACCCAAAAAAATGTTACCAGAGCACAGGCAAAGATTCATTTAACCCCCAACTAAACAGCCCCCACCTGACTCAGCTCTTGTACTTATTTTTAAAACATAATATGGCATCATGCGGAAAGATCAGAGCGGGAACAATGACAGTGAGGCATCGCGACTATACTTAGAGATATTAATGTGCTCTCGCTGCTGAGTGCTAGATGGGCTTTTTCATACTTGTGTTTTCCTTCTATTGTGCAAACATTTGTCAAGCAGCATGATCAGAGTCTGTGAGACACACGTTACATTGTGCTACCTTCCCACTCTCCCAATTACTCATGACATTGCCATCTGCGCTGACAAAATGATGCTTTTCTTGAAAACCTTCTCTGGTAAAATCGCTCTGGGGCTGGAGAAGCGGAGTCAGTGGCTTGTTTAGCCCGGCATGTGATGGGGGATTTGGGGGTTAATTAAATTCTGTGGCAAATATATGTATGCAGATGTATTTTCAATCTGACACTGGAATATGCAAAAGGGCTGTAAGCTGGTACAATGTGAATGGCGTTTGTGATGTCCAGAAATATATCTAAAGAACAACTTTGTGTGGCCACTGTTACACCAGGGTGGTGTGGTGTAGGAGTATTCAGTAGCGCAGTACAAATGTAGATGTTGGAAGAACTGGCACAAGACCATCTCTCTTTTTACTTACTCCTCCGGCACTTCACTAGTCGACAGTGATTCACAGGTAGGCCTCAGAGCTGGCACTTACTTTAGGGATCTTCCCTCTGTCTCTCGACCCACACCCTCTCGGTCCCCTGTTCTCTGTTGCTCTCTGTATTGGTGCCCCACGCATTTTATAGGTACCTGGGCTCTTGTTCTTCTACCCGGTATGCAGTCTTTGCAGGCTGTTAGCAGCAAAACTGGCAAAGATTGGATTTTGCACAGTATTGGTCCCAGCTTGTCTGTCAATGACTTCAGCCTAACGTAGCTCCACTCAGCACTGACTAAAACCTGGATAATCCATCTGGGATAGATTGTAAGGTTGCGAGCAGGGTTCTCTTACCTCTATGTCTGTCTGTATTACCCAGTATTGTTTTATTAATGTTTGTTCCCAATTGTAAAGCGCTACGGAATCTGCTGGCGCTATATAAATAAATGTTGATGATGATGATGATGGGATCTCAGGATAACTTGTCTCACTACCCCTACAGTCATGCTTGCGCACATACCATAGCGGGTAGCGCTCTTTATCTATTTCTAAACCATAAAATATCATACGTTTGTTCCTTAAGTATTTTAGTTTCTGTTCTTTTAAACTATGGTGTCACTTGTGCTATTGCTGTCTATGGAGAGTTTGGATCTGTGACTTAAAACTATTCACGGACTACAATATACAGAGCACAGCATTAAATAGAATCAAAACTAGTGGGATATATTGCAGTATACAGATCTATTTAATGATATACATTTATTACTATATCCAGATGATAAAGCTCCTTGCAGTAAGTGGGCAGAGGGGTGGATATGTCTACATTGGGGATCCTAGGGGGATAGGGCGAAGAATCATTGCTTTAGAAATGATTTAATGTTCCTTTTTCTGAGCTCTGTTCTGGTAAAATATATTTTAATATCTCCTATTCCATGTAATCATTTATCTGCGCACAACAGACGCTGTCCACCAGGACGAATCTGAAACCTCCGATGTATCGCATTGTCTGAGCTCACACAGACGTGTCTCTGAAAGCGTTGTGTCTTTCTGCACTGGGCTCTCATTAAGTCATTGAAGAGGAGTTGTCTGGAGTTAGCTGCGGTGTCGTTTCTTAGAGATGTTGGACAGAGGACATCATTGAGATGGGGGAGATGAGCGTGTGCAGTGTCTCAGGGTGCAAGCTGCAATTGTCTCCCTTCTGCTACAACCTCTTTTGTGTGATTGCTCAGGAAAATCTCTGGCAGATTACTATGAGTGTAATGTCTGTATACAATAAAGTGATGTTTGAAAAGCACATCAATTCATACATCTTATAATAAAACTGCCCGGGAACAATAGACAGGATAAGTCTGCATAGAACTGGCTGCCGTTGGAGATAGGATTTTCCTGCACATAGAGGTCATTTAATTTTTCTGTGAAATTAATTAGAGTTTATCTATAACTGGTAACTGGGGGGGGGGGGGGGGTTGTTGTTGTACACACTGATGGAAACTAAAAAAAATCCTCTATCCAAATTGGGGCAACACCCAGGGCCAGGAAGGCTATGCTAGAGTTGAATCTACCCCTCAATGGTTACTCAGTGGGGACTGGGGGGATATATTCAGCACAATAAATTTCAGGCTTTCCCACTGTCCGTGAGTATCAGCATTGATGAACCTTTGACGGTACCTTCACGTAGGTATAAAACTACACTGAGACAAGTAGCAATTGATAGAAAATTAATACAATGCTTTTTATATACCACCTTCCAAAATATATTAACAAATCAGGCTAGCCACACCAGTTTCTGCAAACACACTTATAGGGCACTTACACGTAGTGACAGTAGCTTTATCAGTGGCCTTAATACTTCTGGCTTCTGTTCCTGCTAGCTTCATCTCAATCTATTATGTGTGTCCTAATGCCAGTTAAAGCCGTGGCTAAGCTCAGGTGTCTTCCTGCTTTGGGCAGGCCCACACCATCAGCTAGACCTGACTGTACCTTTGCAGCTGGCTTGGTGTAACTCCTTGCTGTCATTATCAATAACTCAGGCCAGTGGGAACCATAATCGACCATAGTCAACCCCTGATCCTTCCCTACATTTGGGCTCTCATTGTTTTCACCTTTACCAACCTTTGGCCTTCTTGGTCTATTTCCCCAGGAAGGATGTCATTGGTCATAATTATCTTGTAGAGATTGATCCTAGTGACTGAGGTCCTTCCTTGCCTCCCTGCTGGGCTTGGCTCCACTGAGTCGAGCAGTCAAGGCAAACACCAGGTACAATGTACCAATAGTACCAGGGAAGGGGGGCGGGCTCTGTCAAATCCCATATTTAACCGATTCCTGAAAAGTGACCCTTCTCCCTTCCTTACCACCAGGAGCCTTCCTATGTATGCTCACATCCAGTTTGCATCACTAAAACTGAAGCAAAAGTGGTAACATATATGCATTACAGAATTGTACATTATATAATGAGGTTTAACCCACATGGCATTAAGAATCATGGTTGCTCTTTTGTATCACCTGTAAAATGGGGTTCTCAGGAGGGATGAACCTTTACTAGTGTTACCAAGTACCCACAAATCTGATCTTAAGTTTAAGCTTTGATAAAATAAATACCTAGGTTGTAAAGTTCCGCCCAAAGGCTCCAATGGCGGGAAATGGAAGTTTTGGAAGTGCATATATATTTATATCTCTTCTCAACTATAAGTATGTGAAGGACAAAAGTAGAACTGTCTTTAAAATAAGTTTATTTTCCCATCAGGATACAGCCAACAGATTTATCATGTACCTGGCACCTATGGTCAATGGGGCAGTGTATTACGGACCTGGAGAGATCTAACTACTCTGTACCATCTTATAATCTCATGTTACGGTGGTTACAGATTCACTCCTATTCCCATTTCTGTAGACAGTCACAATCAGCTGGAATTCTCAAACATTCACATGATGAATAGATGAATAGAACATTAGGATTACATTTTAATAATCAATATACTTGCTAACTAATTTAGATCTTATAGACATGAAGATTTGTGTCTGTACTTAAACTAGCCTGGTAGCAGTTTGTGTCTTTGTGAAGAGAAAGCGTTACCTACAGAAATGAACTAGTAAATGTCGGTTTTCTCTAATTTTCAGTACATATTTCCTCATTCAAAACAATATTTCCTGAGCCCCCTTTAAGTCATAGTTTATGTGGCAACCAATTATTTCTTAGACACTACCATAGAAATTAATAACCACAGTTTTTATCTGGATTTTAGGGGCCTCTGCTGAGTTTGATACAATCTACGGCGATCATTGGTCGAAAATGACATCCCTGAAAATTACGCAATTTACATAATTTGCAGAGTCGCAGTTAAGATACCTGCACAGTAGGCAAATTGCGTCATTTGAGTAAGATACACTTAAAGTACCAGGTGAAAAGAAAAAAAAATTCAAAAGCCCCTCCCAAAATCAAGCAATTTCCAAAAATCCTTTATAACATAGACCTCAAAAAATACAATCTCCGGACTCCAGACCATGAAACAGATAAAAATATTGTAGTGTATTTGGAATAGACACATCATCTGATTTGTACGTCGCTAAGCAATGTCTCTGTCCTTATTATTTTATTTATAACACTTTTTGTTTAGCGGCCCTGTGTGCTGGCACTGCAATATTTCGGCTAACAATTATAAATGGTGGTAATAAACGCGGCCTATTTTCTCAGGACAGTTTATTTCTGTGTTCTGTTAAATTGTAACATGATAGATTCAGTAATGAGATAAGACGTTCACTGTGTCACCTTTGCCCTGGGTTCCTCGGTAAATAATATTGATGCCGGCTTAGCTGTATTGCAAACCTCATTTTTACAAGGATTGACTTTGTAGTCCTTGGGATTATGCTGAGGATAATCAGCCTCCCGTTTACCAATTAATTGATTGAATGAAGTCATTTTGAAACGAATGGTCATTAACCCTGTTCCTTTCAATGGTGGCATTAAAGGAATGTTTCATCTTAAAGCAAGTTAGAAAAATGCAGAGTTTGCAATGCTACACAAAGAGCGTTAACATTTAAAGGTGGCGTTACACGCTGCCATCTGGACGGCCAATTAAATTGTAGACTCAAATGTCCACAAACCGCTGTCTATAAGGGCACATAGAACATTGTCAATCTCTATACTAGACGTTAAACCATCAGATTGTGGATGGGAAGAATGGTAGAGTTGTCCATACATGTCTATGACTGGATTACCCAGTGTATGACCAGTAAATTACTGTGTACTGAGGAACTATCCCAACATAGAAACATAAAAACATAGAATTTGACGACAGGCAAAACCACTTGGCCCATCTAGTCTGCTCATTTTTTAGCCTATAGTAACCTCAAACTCTATTTATATCCTTATGTCTATCCCAAGCATGTTTAAATTGCTCTACTGTATTAGCCTCTACCACCTCTGATGAGAGGCTATTCCACTTATCCACTACCCTTTCTGGGAAGTAGTTTTCCTCACATTTCCTCTGAACCTACTTCCCCCCAGTGTCAGTACATGTCCTCGTGTTCTAATACTTCTCTTCCCCTCCAGTGTCAGTACATGTCCTCATGTTCTAATACTTCTCTTCCTCCCAGTGTCAGTACATGTCCTCGTGTTCTAATACTTCTCTTCCCCCCAGTGTCAGTACATGTCCTCGTGTTCTAATACTTCTCTTCCCCCCAGTGTCAGTACATGTCCTTGTGTTCTAATACTTCTCTTCCCCCCAGTGTCAGTACATGTCCTCGTGTTCTAATACTTCTCTTCCCCCCCAGTGTCAGTACATGTCCTCGTGTTCTAATACTTCTCTTCCTTTGTAGAATGTTTCCCTCCTGCACCTTGTTATAACCCTGGATATATATGAAAGTTTCTATCATGTCCCCCGTTCTCTTCTCTGCTCCAAACTATACATATTAAGATCTTTTAGTCTTTCCGAGTAAGATTTGTGCTGTAGGCCATGCACCATTTTAGTTGTCCTTCTTTGTACAGTCTCTAATGTATTTATATCCTTCTGGAGATACGGCCTCCAGAACTGAACACAGTATCTAGATGAGGCCGTACCAATGACCTATACAGTGGTATTATTACTTCTTTCTTTCTGCTACTGATTCCTCTCCCTATGTAACCAAGGATCTGACTTGTTCCTCATTGCTTTGTTACATTACTTACCTGCCTGTAAGTCACCTGAAATAGTGACTCCTAGATCCATGTCCTCCTCAGTAGTTTCCATATAGTACCATTAATACTATATTTAGGCTTTGGGGTTTTGAGACCCAAGTGCATGATTTTGCATTTTTTGGCATTAAAATGTAGCTGTCACTCTCTTGACCATTCCTCTAGTCTATCTAGATCAATGATCATTTGTTTTACCCCTCCTGGTGTGTCTACCCTGTTGTATATCTTTGTGTCATCTGCAAAAAGGCATACTATCCCTTCAATACCATTTGCAATGTCTCCAATAAAGATATTAAAAAGAACTAGTCCAAGTCCCAATTGTAAAGCGCTACGGAATATGTTGGCGCTATATAAATAAATGATGATGATGATGAAGTGCAGATCCTTGGGGTTCACCACTGGTAACCTTTCCCTCTTGTAAATGCACTCCACATATGTGCATATGTAGTATATGTAAGTGTGATGTTCAGGAAAATAGTGCTTTATTTAATAGAATTACTAGTAACATTGACAAATGTCCACTTTGAGTAAACTTTTGCCCAAGTTTAGGCACCCACCCCCCAGGTAGCACTTAGTGCTCTAGATACCCCAGCAATACTCGCATAGAACCACAGAATTAATCTGTATGGATAAGAGTTGGGATTCGGCATGATGTGTGATTGGAGAGGGTCATGGCAATCGCCCATGACTGATAAATGTATCAAACCTTCTAAAAATGAAAAGTGGAGGAGTTGCCCGTAGCAACCAACCATATACTAGCTATCATTTATCCAGTCCATTCTACAAAATGATAGCTAGAATCTGATTGGTTGCTATCTACCCCATTGTCTTTTCATTTTTTTATTCCCTTTATTCCCTGGTAAATAAACTACTACTTTCGTTTGTTATTTTTCTGATATTTTTCTTCACGCTGCCATCTCATCAATATTTCGGCTTTATGTCGTCAGCAAACGCAAATATAAAACATGTTGTTACTGTAAGAATGATCATATCCAAAGCGCCGATAACAGAAAAAGACCACGGCCGAAAAATAAGCTGCGACTTTCTGTCTGTCAATAAGACACATCAGTTCTGCTCCACATCTCGGGATAATTGGCTTCAGCTTATTGATTGCAAACTAAACAAACAGAAAATATTTCAGGAACCGCAAGGAGCAAACACAGATCAGTTGATGCTTCATTTATAGTGGTAAGATTAATATTCCGTGTTGTTTTGTGCGTGTATGTATGGGTGTTGAGTGGGTTATGGGTGGGAGTTAAGTGGTTGTTTGGTGACTTTTGGGCAGTAGGAGATTGTTTAAAAAATAAGGATGTCTTTTGTCAACTTTGTAGCATATAATTGCATCACAAAAACACTACGGCAGCTCCTGTGGAATTTCTTAGCTGGCGTGTCACTGCGCAGCGGCGTGTTTAATATGTAAATCGTTTTTTAGAAATATATATTTGCTACGCTATAGTGATTTTGCCCAGTGTACTTTTTCTCACATCAAAAAATTTCTATTCTGAGCTCACTTTAAAAATTGTCCAGCGGAATATTTTGCTCGTTCTAAATTTGGGACGGAATTTTGCATGTTTTAAGGGTCCCAAATGGATTTCCGGCCATTTTTCAACACCAACCACATCAAGCAGCGAAGACGAAGGATGTTTTCGAAAGCGCTTCACTGTCAGCTGCAGCTAGAATGCACGTAGGTGCGCTGTGAGATTTCATTTGCCTAAAATTCTGCCACATTGTTGCTCACGTCTACCTGTGATATATTCAACATCCTATTTATAAATCCCGAACATTATAATATTCTTCTTACCATCTAGCTGCGCGGTTAAAGCATCTTGCTACTTGCACATTTTGTCGCCCTGTCATTAGCTGTTGCTGATGTCAATAGACAGCGATGTATTTTAAATAATTATGCAAATTGTTAGCCTGGCTCCTATTTAAATTCACATTTTCTTGGCTATTAAGAAAGCCTCGCTTGCTGAGGAAGCAGTACCTACCAGTTTACATTAAACTTAACACAATGTGCAATAAAAAAAGCTAATTTTGCATCCAAGCTGTCTTTGTATCAATGTTAAATGAACTTTCATACACATTCTGTAAATTGCACACTTATAAATTACTTATTTACAACAGCTGGGGAATGACAGATACAATGAACATTGAGCTCAACTCCGGCTGTACCAAAAGGCTTCGGAGGTTTTTTTTTTTGCCAGGAATTTCTTTTTTTAAGTACCGAATGACCCCGATCACACAGATGCTACTTAACTTTCAGTTTTGCATTTCAGCACTTAGTTAAGTTTTCCTCTCATTTCCTGCTTACTGTCTCCGCTGTTGTATTAAAAATTACTTCAATAATAATCATTTACTGCTTTTCTCTTGTCACACTGTGCACACATACAGGTCTTGGTGCTTGGTGAAGCTTTGTAGAAACAATGCAGAATTTATAGCGAGGGGAGACTAACTGAGTTTGAACCATTTTTCCACATTTTAAGGTGCCCATACACATTACAATTAGGATGCTCAGTAGGGAATTGTAAACCAAACTGGTTGTAAATTGTAATGTGTATAAGCCCATATAGACTCTAGATCATGCAGATATCAATCGGGACAAGTGGCAAATATGATCATATGCAGTGGTCGCATTAAGAAGTGGCGGAATGGAAAATGTAATGGGAATGTAAGTGACTTCCACCACTGTGTGTGTATATATATATATATATATATATATATATATCTATATATATATATATATCTATATATATCCCCTGAGGACACTACCTCTCCTGCAGCTCTCTCTTTCGGGGACTTGTCCTTCTCCCACACACCCAGACCTGAGGACCGGCAAGGTGGTGGCGTTGGCATACTTCTCTCCTCCTGCTGTTCTTTTTGGGTTCTTCCCCCTGAAACCTCCCTCTCTTTTTCCTCCTTTGAGTATCCACCTATTCCACCCAGTCCACCTCCGTGTTGCTGTTATCTACCATTCTCCCGATCCTGTCTCCCAATTCCTTGATCCCTTTGCCACCTGACTCCCTCCCTTTCTCTCCTCTGACCTTCCCTCTCTTATCTTGGGGGACTTTAATATCCCTATAGACAATAACCTCAGACCCTGCTGCTTCCAAACTTCTTTCCCTCTCCTCCCCCCTTGGTCTCTCTCAATGGACCTCCTCTCCCACCGCAGTGGCTACTCCTTTGATCTGATTTTTTCTCACCTTGGTACTGTCTCTGACCTCATTAACTCACCTTTTCCTCTCTCGGGCCACCATCTCCTCTCTTTTAGCATCTCTCCACCCCTCTCATCGTCCCTATCCCCCAAGGTTACTCTCACCAGGCGTAATCTTGACACAGTTGATCCTACCAGTTTCTTCCCCTCCCTGGGCTCGCTCCTCTCCCCCATCTCCCTTCTTTCTTGCCCGATGAGGCTGGCTCCTTTTACAATTGCACTCTTACCACTGCACTTGACTCTGTCGCTCCAGCTGTCACCATCAAGCTTCGTCGGTTCCAGCGGCAACCGTGGCACTCTAAACTTACCCGCTATCTTCAAAAATGCTCCTGCAGTGCAGAACAGCTCTGGAGAAAGTCACACACTCATGCTGACTTCCTCCACTTGAAGTTCACACTTGTCTCTTACAGTTCAGCCCTATCACTCTCTAAACAATCCTTCTTTAAAGCTCTTATTTCTTCCCAATCCTCCAACCCCTGTCGGCTTTTTGGCATCTTCAACTCCCTCCTCTCCATCCCCCCCCCACTCCCACAACCCCCCATGCTCTCTGCTGTCGACTTTGTTACCCACTTCACCTCCAAGATTGAGTCTATCCGTCATGACATCTCCCAGCAGCCCCTTTCTCACCACAGAAGCTACAAAAACCTTTGTTCACTCACTTGTAATTTCTCGCTTGACTACTGTAACCTCCTTCTCTCTGGCCTACCTGATTCTCGCCTTGACCCTCTTAAGTCTATCCTCAATGCTGCTGCCCACCTCATTTTTTTCTCCCGTCACTCTGTATCTGCAGTCTCCCTCAAATAGCCACTACATTGGCTCCCCATACCCTACAGAATTAAATTTAAACTCCTCACCTTCACCTTTAAAGCTCTTAATCAATCCTCCCCTCCCTACATCTCCAATCTCATCTCTACCTACACTCCTACCCGCCCCCTCCGCTCTGCCTCTGACCGCCACCTCACTACTTCACTGATCACCTCCTCTCACTCTCGTCTCCAGGACTTTGCCTGGCTGCTCCCCAGCTGTGGAACGATCTTCCACGTTCCATCAGATTAGCATCTACTCTCAAAGGCTTCAAGCGTGCCCTTAAGACTCATTTCTTTATTCAAGTCTATCAGTCCTCCTCCTAACTCCCTTGTCCCAGCTCTCCCCTCAGTTAGTACCACCCTATTTGCAGGGGCTGGCAGACTTTAGCCTGGGGGGCAAGCACATAGCACTGGCCCATAAGCAGCAGCCCATCCTTAAAGTGTGGTCTTCGGTACAATATATATTTATCAATATAAAAAGAGGCAATTTTAGTGTTGCTTAATCCAGCGATACGTAAATAATAAAAATAAATAATGCAACATATAACACACCTCACTTTATATTGCATTTTATTTGATATGTTCCTTATCCCTACAACCACATACCTGACAAACAGGAAATGAGGGATCCGCGCTTCCCTCTGTATTGTAAAGAAGGGTAAGGTGCTGACTTAGTGGGAAACCAAGGGGTTTTATTAGAGGTGGGTCCCAATAATCTAGGAAAGTAAATACAACAACGAGGTAATATTTCCCTGGTGCACGCAGAGTAATGGACATATATCAGTGTATGGGTAGGTATGTTAAACAGTCATTTATTCTTTTATTAAGAGCAATTGCATATAAACAGTTTTGAACTAATAATTTGGTCCAGACTTGTAGGACATTAACCTTACTCAACATTCCTGTTAACAAGTAAGAAAACATAGTACAGCAGCACTAGATTCCCAATCACTCTAGTTGTAAACCAACCAAGATATTGTGAGATAATCGACAAAGTCTTGTAAATAATTTTCACTTAGAGTCTCTCAGAACAAATGGACCTGACGCTCCATAAGGTTAGACAACATATGATCCTTACTGCTCCATAATACATATGTGATAGAGACAATGCAAAGCACAGCTAACGTGGGTGGCAAAAGTTCTCAGTGGTCTTATAGTAAAATAACTCCAAAACCAGTGTCTTAGGTATTTAAACAAGTTAATTTAGCCCCAGCTATAAAAAATAAATAGCAGTTTCACTTACTAAATATACCAATTCCCACAACCCCCCCAGGCATTAAATAATTCATAATCACATTTAATAAATAGACTTAATTTCCCCCAAACAGCCCACATTCAATTAATAGCTCTCAAACCACCACATCTTAACTTCATAGGCTCACTATTAAATTAAATTGCGCCACCACTCACAAATAAAATAGCCCCCACCTGCACTCCACCATTAAATTAATAGCCTACCTCCCACATTATACATATTATATTAAGATCCCCCTTCCCTCACACATTATAGTAATATACTGGTCCTCACACACACACGTAGTAGCCCCCTCATACACACATACACACACACACACACACACACACACCACACGTACTGGTCCCCACACACACACACACACAACATGTAGTGGCCCTCTCATACACACAACATGTAGTGACCCCCTCCTACACACACAACATGTAGTGGCCCCCTCATATACACACACACACAGCATGTAGTGGCCCCCTCACACACACACAACATATAGTGGCCCGCTCATAGAGACACACACACACACAACATGTAGTGGCCCCCCTCACACACACACACAGCATGTAGTGGCCCCCCCCCCCCCCCCCCCCACACACACACACACACACGCACAACTTGTAGTGGGCCCCTCACACACAATATGTACTGACACACAATGTACTGACTTACACACACACTGTACACTGACACACACTATACACGGATATACTATCTCCCAGACCCTGCCGGCACTTACCTTATCCCAGCCGTGCCGCGTGCTGGATGTTCCTCTTCACACATGGGATGGCACCTGTCACGTGGTGCGCGTCCCATGTGACATCAATAGGAGGCCAGACCACACTAGTGGAAGGAGGGAGGGGGGTTGGATCCTTAGCCAATAGGTGAAGGTGGCTGGTCCTGGAGGAGGGGCTAGCCACCAAGTAATAAACACTAAGGACTGGCCCAAAATAGATTTTTTTGATCCGGCCCAGGGGCCAGGTGCCCCCCTGCCCCCAGCCCTGCCCGCCCCTGCCTATTTGTGTCTCCCCCTTTCCTTTAGGATTTAAGCTCTCAGGACCAGGGCCCTCTTTCCTTGTGTGCTCCTTCTACTATTCCATCACCTCCTGTACCTCTTGGCCTGCTCCCTAGTCCTGTTTTATTAAGCTTCGGCCTACTTCTCCCTGATGACTATCATCACTTTCACTCATTGTGCCAGAAATAATTTGATTTGCATTATGTTACCTGTGTGTGTATATATTTTTGATCTTCATTTTTTGTTATTTCTGTATCATGCTGTGTCATGGGTCACTGTTTTCTGTACATGTCATGTACGGCGCTGCGGACCATTTGTGGCGCCTTATGAGTTAAAGATAATATTAATAATAATACTATAGATGTATGTATGATGTAAGCGACTGGAATGTGATAGTGTTACAATGAAGGCAGTAGAAGTGGCGGTGTGACTTACCCAGTATGCCCCCCACTTCCACAACTCTATATATATATATATATATATACACATCACGCTCAGTGATGTAGCCCAGGCACATTTGGCCACACACTTGAGTATTGGTCAGTGAGCTATAGAAGTCTATTTATTATTGAGATCAGAAAAAAGTCTGATTTATTTTTATTGATGTTTATTCGCTGCCATTCATGGAACAAATCTCACTGAGGCCTCCGAGTGATACTCAACTGACCGAGCAATACCGGCCCGGAGGGGTTAGGGCGTCTGTGGAGCTGAAAAAATAGATCTAATTTATTTTAAAAATGTAAAATATATATATTTTTAAATATTATTGAATTTTGTAAAAAATGTTTGATTCTTAGACTAAACATATGTTTTTCATCATTTTGATTTGTTATCGTCATCCTGAGATGTAGACAGATTGTAGGCAAACTGTAGATGAATCACCCGTACACTGCTTTCATTTTCGTCTCTACTCTCTAGTGCGTTGGTGTAACTTATGTTTCTCTGCTTTGGTTAGGAGCGAAATATCATGTTTGGAAACTTTATTTGCTCATTTTAAGAAATCTGCGTTTCAATTGGGCAAATCTGTCCAAGCTCCTCCTATTCTTTTGACTCATGACTGTTCCCTTTCTGGGGTGATTCTTTGCCAGTAGGTGTAAAATTCAGATATTTTAAACCCAGGGGAAAGTATGTGTGTTTTGGAAGTCCGACGTTGGGGTTCCATGAGACCTAACACGCGTCCTGACGCTCTCTCAGGAAACTGTACTGTGACACGTTATCAATATGTGACAATATCCAGCACAACACTTTCAATGAAATCCTACTTGCTGATACCAACAGATAAGGACATAGTTTGTCCATTTTCATTACTCATTCAATTTCGCCTGCTTTGGCTTTCCAAACAGGAATTATCATCATCATCTATTTATATAGCGCCACTGATTCCGCAGCGCTGTACAGAGAACTCACTCACATCAGTTCCTGCCCCATTGGAGCTTACACTCTAAATTCCCTAACATACACAGAGAGAGAGACTAAGATCAATTTGATAGCAGCCAATTAACCTACCAGTGTATTTTTGGAGTGTGGGAGGAAACCGGAGCACCCGAAGGAAACCCACGCAAACACGGGGAGAACATACAAACTCCACACAGATAAGGCCATGGTCGGGAATAAAACTCATGACCCCAGTGCTGTGAGGCAGCAGTGCTAACCACTGAGCCACCATGCTGCCATATCTTACCTTATGAAGATCATCAGAACTATTGGCAGTCTACTGACGTCACTGTTGTAAATGACTTGCAGGCCCTTGACAAAGTGCTTCAGACCATGAAACAGCTATCCTGTATCCGTGTGCTGTAGACTCTCATCATTGTGCTATCTGTGTGTAACAGACCAATAAGGACTTAATAAAGGTGATCATTTGGATTATTTGTGAGAAGTGGCCGTATTGTATTCTTCTTCTCATCTGAAGGGACATTTATTAATTGTTTCTACAGAACAGAAGGGACGGGTGGTGATAAGAGGGACAACGGCACGAGAGAACGTAGCCTGTTATCAGAGTGAATTATGCCCCCTCTCTCCTCCTCACATTGACATGCATGTCATAATTGGGGCTGTTTTCCTAGCTGACACTTTGATTTATCGGGTGGTAGCAAATCAGCCCACATGGCACAAGGCTGCTCCCTGGATACAATGGTTTTAGAGCATTGTAAATCTCCGACTTTAAATCCTCGCCAAGCGCCTGACCTGAAAACTGTTTAGCTCTAGTTTGCTGGGGGAAACGTGAAACAATTAATTTTCTTTTCTCACTTTGAGCCGAGAGATACATTTTATGTTTAATATGATTTCCCACTGAGGATTTAAAGGAAAATAAAAAAATAATAAAATAAAGTGTTCCGCCAAAGGGAGATCTCTTTCTGCATCGCAAAAACCTACAAATGCAGTAGCTGATGTAATTGCTTTAGGATAACACACACACACACACACCTATATGAATGATTCTGTGCCGTTAGCAGGATTCCAGCAGCAGAAGTTTATGCCATTTATAGCTACTCAGATGAAGCTTTTTGTCCATATGATCTTTGGGGGCAATCAGGGCCTTTGTGTTGTCTTGCCCCAACCCCTTATTAGGCTTGTTTTTCCATCTCGCGTACGAATGAAAGTAGCAAGCCATTATTTGTCAAGCATTCCCACTCTATAATAGATGCGCAATAAATGAAATCACCTATCAGTTTCTGGGGTGGATTGGCAGTCAGCCAATCAGAATGCTGGCAACCGTCTCCACCATTAGCGTATACTTGAACTTGCCTTCTAGCCGGTGCAAAAGATACGGCTCCCAAAAGGCGTTTATGCGTCTCCGGGATGTTCTGTGCGATATCCGGATGACTGTAGGGAAAGATATTGTGTGATGTCAGAGAGTGACAAACATCAGGATATCTTCACAGTCAGTTATACAAGTATTCAGAACACTTCCGTATTATATAAAATCTGTTTATTGCAGAATACCTTTGCTCACACACTTATCAGACTTCACAGCTCTATGAAGTCACCAAGGGAAGGATTCAGTGGCGGGCACTGGGCATACAAGAGTCCTGTAGGAAGACTTAGTACAGGTAACTGAAATAATAAATAGACAAAACATCTCTTAATTGGCTGTGTCTAAGTCTGAAAATCTACATTAGCAAAATAATATAAAGTAAAAGTCTATAGAGGATACATCGTTTCTGAATAAACCCGACTGTTTGGTACGCATGGGGTTAATCTGTAACACTCAGGGCGAGTTGGTTATTGCAATGGATAAAATACAATTAAATTAGCACAGACCTGATGCAGATACACAGAGAAGCCATATTCCAGCCATTTGTGCTATTACAGGGTAACACCGAGCTAATTGCTTAGACAATGGTACTATAATTTACAGCAGCTTTTTTAAATTCCACATCAGGACCCGATATTGTGTAAATAAGAAGATGAAAGTTAAAAGCCATTACCGGTAATGGCTGCCAGTGTTTCACTCGTAAAGATGACATTTTTATTAAGGTGTGCAGGTTCCCCTGTATGCTTTTGCATACCTTTGGCAATCTGGTCATGCTGTTCTCTGTTTAATTGCTTTTATTAGCCCAATAAATAGTCTTCAAATTGCACATTTTCCCCATCCAATCTCCACTGTGATGGTTCTACATGATGTATTGGTTTCCAAAGGTCACATTATTCGCTCTGGAACATGCAGATCTCGCACTGTGCCGGGCGCAGAGGGACCTTCTAAAATGTTAAAATTTCTGACTCCTGCGACGTCTGTCTGAGCGGTCACTGTGGGAGGGACGTGGGCTGATGTATTCAGTGAAGGGTGAACGGAATGCTGCCTTCGGTAATTAGGACCTGGACGGCTTAGCGGTATTTCAAAATTCAACGGTAATAAAAGTTTTCTGCAGTCACCCTGGGGCTGAACTTAGAACAAAAGTTTGGATGAGATTGAGCCTAAGTTGTAATGAGTTTTATGACCACCTCTCAATCTGATTCACACCAAAGACGCCTAGAAAGAGCTCAGGTTTCGTCATAAACAAAGTTGCACGAATGCTCAGACACGAGTACAGAATGGGTCCACGTATCATGAGGCTCGTTCACACATAGGGATCTATTAACTGGCGAAGAGCCAAAATTCTGCGCTAAACACCATCTAAAATCTCCATCACCGCTTTTTGCTATTTAAGAAGCAACAAGAATGGCGTTACCTCTGGAGCCTCCCAGGATACCTCTGCTTTGACAGTGCTAAACGTTGCTGGCATATTGAACAGTAATTCACATTTTAGGGTGAACATTGGAGCTGCAGTTGCATAGAAGCTGTTGCATTTCACTGCTATGTGCATGAGTCAGCATTGGCGGAACCGTATCACACGCACAGCGCACTTCACTGTCCATGTATGAACGTTCCATTCATCCATGTTCCATGTTCCATTCATATTCACCAACACAATGACTTCAGCCTGGACAATAACGGAGAATGTGTAGTAATTCTCCAGGGGTTATATAGGACGATGGATCTACTTGAAGGGTCAGTGTTGGATTTGTAGGAATGCTGCTGATTTGTGCGGTCCAAGCGGTTTTATTAGGTGAACTTAGGTTTAGTTTAAGTTTTGGATAAACTGAACTTAGAATAATAAAAATCTAAAATGGTCACTTTCAAACACCTGAAATAGGAAATTAGGCGTTAGGACAGGAAATGACCTAAACACATCCACACGTTCTGTGCGACATTTCGGTAGTTTGTTTTACAAAGTCACTGGTTTGCGTCATTAGATCATGGATACTTGGATAATAATATAAAATGCCTGTCAACATTCCTGATTGGAAAATTGGGATTCATTGGATGATCTGTCCATTGGATACTCAGACTATCCCCCCCCCCCAATCCACCTAGAGCACATCCACTCTCGGTGACACACATCTGTCAGTAGGCCGTGCTCTCCCTTGGGTGATAAAAATTGGGACTGTCTCACGAAACGTAAGACTGTTGGCTGTTATGGAATAATACTATAGGGTTGGAAACATCCACAGATGGAATCTTCATTCTTCATTCACTCATCTGTAGCCAAACGGTAATTATTCCTAGTGCTAGAGATGCTTCATTATTACACCTAAGGACAGGCATTTAAAACCGGACACCTATGATATATGCACACTGCAGTGGTTTACAGAAATGCTGGATGTTTGACTAGAGCCAACTAGAGATGTACAAGCAAAAAATATATAGTTTTTTTCTTTTACATGTATCTATTTTTATCTACTGATTCTGCTTTCACTTATCAGTCAATACCTGATATTGCCTTACTGCATGCAATTATGACATGAACTGTGTGTCTCATTACACACATGAAATAAGGACCTCGATCTAAGCCTACAACATTCTGAGAGGGGCGTTCTGCAAAGTTACGGGAAGTCAGGGCCATAACTAGGGCTGTGCAAAAGGGGTGACTGCCCGGGGTGCAATGCTGAAGGGGGGCGCAGTTTATGAATATTTTAGGTTATGTTGGTTAAAATTGCAGCCTAGGGGGGCGTCAGTTTTCCTTGTCGCCCCAGGCACTAAAATTTTAAGTTACGGCTCTGCGGGAAGTGACAGTACATAGACATACATTAAATAAATCTATGGACGTTGCATGAAACTCATACTTGCATTATTCAAAACTTACGCACCAACCTGTAAATATTTTATTGGACTGAGCCTTCGGAAAATGTTATTTATCTATAATTCTTCCATCTGCAATATATTTGCAGAAAGTCACAACCTCCAGATTCATTCCTTACAATAACTTGGTCAAACTGTAACAATTCTCCCTTTACCGAATAATTCCTCAGTTAACTCTTTCAAAGCCAGGACAACTGACAAGCTCCACGCCAAGCAGCGGGTTCCCTGGGAATGGGCTAATAACAATGTAATTTGGTGGCGTTTTCCTGGAAGATTAACCTGAGTTAGAAGAAGAGTTATAGTGATGGATTTAATGAAATAATTCATGGGATTCATAAATGCAAGATGAGCTGTTTAATACGGGAAGTAAGCGCCTGACAGGGGGAAATATATGAACAAATGACTTACTCTGGCTCCCGGTAATAATGAGCCACAAAAGGGTCTGTTAATCTGATCATGTACGAGCTTAATGCACAGTGCAGCAGGGAACGAGAGAGTCACGTGTCCTGCAGTTACTGCGCTCGTTTCCTCCGATAGAGGAACAATAAAGTTGGATTATTTTTATCCATTATTAATGATTCCTCTCCGATGGTTGAACCATATTAAAATCTCACTTGTTTTACTATAAGATATAACGAGGGACGAGTACGTCGAATTGGAAAAAAAAATCTCTGACTTTGAGCTAAAAACGTGGAACAGATTTATCTTTCCAATGGTTGTTTTGAATTAAATGTTCTTTTAAAATGTTTTCTGCAAAAAAAAATGAAATTGAAAGGTTGTTATTTTTATATAATTAAAATAACAAATTGGAAACATTATTATTAATTATCATTTCTGCAACGTCAACAGCTTTTAGATGACTTTAATAAATTATTACCATTGTTCGTGTTTGTAATTAATTGGTCCATAGCAGAGGCGCTTTTTATGGAGAGGTTTCATCGCTGATGAGAAATCAATATGTTGGGTCTTATTAAAATATATAATGTTGGCTCAAAACCATCAACACAAAACAAAGAATCTATTAAAGATAATGAATCTGTATAATGTCATATATAGAATTATTCACTGTCTGTATTGCCCAGACAAGAACTCATCCATCATCATGAATTGTCCAGTTTTGATTGTTCAGATTTCTTACAATTGTATATACAAATTCTCATATAATTAGATACAGACACATGACATAGGCTGATCTCAGTGTTACATAATATCTCCAGCACATGGGCTGCAAAGTTCTCTGTCCAAGGAGCTGAAACAGGCAGATGTCTGTAAGATTTATACACTCTTTATACTTTCACGCTTGCTTATCACAGGTTTATTCTCAAGTGTATAAAAGTCAATCTATATCACACTATTTATGACGCCCCGTTACTGTAACACAAGATGTGGTCTGTGTTCTATGTTAGTGATATTACACGATTATAAGTCTTACTGTGTTATTATTTGACACCTTAGGGCAGCACGGTGGCTCAGTGGTTAGCACTTCTGCCTCACAGCGCTGGGGTCATGAGTTCAATTCCCGACCATGGCCTTATCTGTGTGGAGTTTGTATGTTCTCCCTGTGTTTATGTGGGTTTCCTCCGGGTGCTCCGGTTTCCTCCCACACTCCAAAAATACACTGGTAGGTTAATTGGCTGTTATCAAAATTGACCCTCGTCTCTCTCTCTGTCTGTGTGTATGTGTGTGTATATTAGGGAATTTAGACTGTAAGCTCCAATGGGGCAGGGACTGATGTGAATGATTTCTCTGTACAGCGCTGCGGAATCAGTGGCGCTATATAAATAAATGGTGATGATGATGATGACACCTTAATTCAAAATGAGTTACCTACTCTTTGCACCCATCGCTTGTTTTCCCTCATCACCGCTGATCCCCAAATAATTCATCTCTAGACCAAGACATATTTGGTTTATATTTGCTTTTCCACATTGTTAATCTTCGTACTGAACATATGTCAAACACAGCTCTTATCTCCAAGTATCATATTTACTAACTGTGTTTCCACCTTCAGATCCATTTATTGCACACCACAGCACCTTCCTACTAATTATATTTCTTTCTGTCTTCCTTCTGTGTTTTTCAGCCACATATTATAGAATCAGGGAGGGTTGTTTCCTTCCACTGCCCTTAGATATGACAATGCTCTCCCTGGATTGAATATTATTATATCAGGGGGAATCTTTGTGTCCCCCCAGCCCTATGTCATAACAAACATAAGTCTATCCAGAGAACAACCTTGCTTCATACCCTAAGGTGCCAAATTTCCCTGCCCGATCATATAAAGATATGGCTATAAGCACAGGAAAAAACCCTATATATATATACAGCTTTGAATATTTGTAGACAATGAGTTTTTACTTATTCTACATATTTATAAACCCTCAAACAATTACCTTAAATTGGATCACCCTGGATATTAATTTGGGGCTTTTTTGAATGACTGTTGTATTATTCAGCCTATATGCCACTAAGTAACGGTCAATGTGTAGAAATGTGTTTCCCTAATTGGTATTAAAGTTTTAATTAGAAATTCTAAAGGAGCTCAAATAAATAGCATTTTTACTACATCTCCCTAAAGCCTCTGTCATCTGTGTAGACTCCTGAGAAGTAGATCTGTTCTAGACTCCGCAACTCTGGAGATGTCTTATGGTCTTGAGAACAGATTAACTGTCTCTGACCTTTGTACAGTTTCCAGAGATCTACAGAACATGGGGTAATAACAACAGATCATTTCTATGCAAATGATAACTAGGGAATTGAAGACACTGCTCTGATTATTGGGGTTCAACCTTGACTTAGAAAAAAAATCTGATTTAAAAACTCCATTTGTCTTTTGCTATGTTCTACATAAACCAGTAACCTTCTGAGACCCATTTTCTCCTGAAACGGAAAAATGATTTAGATAAATTCACAACATGGGCCTTATTAAGGAGCGTCAATCCTGTTACGTGCCGTATTCTGCGTAAAATTCCTCTGCGCAGGCTCAGGAACAGACTAAACGCCAGTAAACGCATCTACGATCTGGTCCTCTCTAATGTACGTGATTTTCTGTCGTAACACTTGTACCAGCTACAGGTCGGGTGTAAGTGCTGATTACTAGTGATGAGGGCTGTGTATACAGCTAGAACATGTGTTTGTATCAGGGGCAACTGTAACAATGTATTTTATGTACAGTAGACATTAATAACACCCTGATAAATGTATTTCATGATAAAAAAAATGAAAAAAATAATAATTTTCTTAAATGTATTTTCATTACTGATTATATTATTAACAGGTGTTAAAATAAATATTTTTTTCTTATCTGTGCGTACTGATGGGGCTTATAATTATATATATATATCCTGCAGTGTGTTGTGTCTGTCTGCAGACAACAAGTGCTGTATAGGCAGAGTGCACCTAGACCCGTATTCAGCTAGAAACGTTTTATCCATACTTGCCAACTCTCCCGGAATGTCGAGGAGACTCCCGAAATTCGGGACGGACTCCCGGGAGAACAGCAGGCAAGTCTCCCGCATCCCACAACTGCTTGCCAAAAAGGACAAATGACGATGAATCATGTCAGTATGTCCCCGCCCCCTGCGACAAAACAGCACTTCCGTCGCGGGGGGGGGGGGGGGGGGGGCAAAAATGATGACCCTCTCCCGGACAGCACTTGCCGAAAGCAGGCAAGTATGGTTTAATCAGATCTGCTTGTACTTGTATGGGCGGTGCAGTTTCCGTCCAATTAAAACCCCCCCACATATTGCGTTGATGAATCAAGCCCCACCTGTCTATAGCTGTTGGTTTGACACTATGAACCAGAGTAGCGCAATCTTGGGGCTTTTAGTTGGTATTCAAGTACAAATTCCAGCATACCTTGCACTTCATGCTGAGACTTGTAGTCCGTCACCAGCTGATTTCTCCGCAGCGAGTTTTCTGGACCAGTGTTCTGGGCAGGTAAGAAACCTACAACATCTGAATTTCTCCAATCTGCCCGGCGCAGCTCTAACCCACATCGCTTCAGCTTATCGGCCTCAGTCCCAGGGAGACGATGGAGAATCTCTTCATTGCTAATATTATCATAAAACCCGTGCCTGCACATGGGACCGGTGTCTGCTTATTTGCAGAATTTGTCTTGAGTTATCTATCTTCTGCTAATTAGGACCTGACTGGCAATACTACCAAATGCAAAACGCCATCCGGGGGGACGTTGTAGGATTTCCTGGAGTTACTTGCCAAGGCCTTGCGTGCTCTCTGCGTGGATTAGGAGCCTCTGCTGTTTTGGGTAAAGTTTTAAATATCAGGGATTGGGAGATAAGTACAAAATGGAAACACACACTGGGGGGAGGGGGTTAGCTCAGAAATTAGAGAATGGACAATATTATCAATAATTCATTCATTTAAATATGCATAGGGCTGTTTGTGGGTAGATGTCAGCAGTTGAACTGAAACAAAATAATAAAAATCAGTTACATAGATTTGTTTTTATTTTTTTTATTTTTTAATGTTACTTTGATTCACCTGAAGAATTTTTGCACTGTGCTGGATGATTGATAAAGACTGTTACATAGAACATGGAATAATTATTACACTTAATAAGGAAAATAATACAAATATGGCTCTTACAGTTTTATATGCTTAATTTTGACAAGTATTATTATAACATTTTATTTATAAAGTAACGCTGTACATAGTGGGGTTCCTGACGCAAATAAATAACATACAATGATACGAATCATAAGGTAAAGCTGTCCGCTGTAAAATACAATCTTACAGACACATACAGTACAATCTCGTACAGTCAGGGCTCACTGCCATCACCAGCCTCCCGGTATAACCCTCACACCGTTACTGGTACACTCATAAGTAGGAGGAAGCGCACAGCGACTGTGGCACTCACTGACCAATCACAAAGGGCCTCATCCTGCCATGAGATATTGAGGAATCTGGTGGTAATACCAGGTCACGCTGTCCTCTGTCTGTCAGGAGAAGTCGCTGTATGGATGTGGGAGATTTAGGCATGTGTAGCCAGTCCCATTGGGAAAGGTTGTTACATTTTTATTAGGTTGATCAACAGTGGTCAAATGCCCTAGGTAAGTATTGCTCGTATTGCCCAGGCCAAAGACTGGCTTCATTGCAGAAATCTCAATCATAACGGTTATCAGAAAAACTTTTTATCAGTTGCTCCATATAAAGTTTTTGCTCCCTGAAAGAGACCACACTTTCTACTTGAAGAAGGTTTTATTGTATCAACTGACATCAACGGTGCAAAATGTCTACATTGGCCAATCCATGGGTTATCTGACATCCGGTCAGGGTTTGCATGTAATTTAGTTCTTATAACCACAGCAGTAGGCCTAAGTAAGATAGAATATATCCACTTTAAACAAAACGGAAGTAATAAAGCGCCCTCATAAGGATATTTGTACACAAAACACGCTCTTACCGGCAGCCAAACATAGACGGTACCGGAACACTGATTCTCCTGCCCCTTGTAGCATTATAGGGTTAATAACGATTCCAGTATTTTATTGGCTGAGACAGTGATATGATGCCATAGGGGGGGGGCAGGATTATTGGTGTTCAAGTTGTCGTGGTAGCGAAACTTGTTACTGCCAACGTTCTGCCAGTTGGCACCGGTACTGGAGAAGAACAGTTGCAGGAACTAGAGCGTTGTTACCAGTGAATATGTCACCTATACTGTAACATTATCCTCACATTGGTTGGGATTTACTTTTTTACATTTTACTCAAACTAGAATTATCCTTTTAATGAAACAACACAGAAGAATATAAACATGAGCAGCGTTGGCAGCTGCAGCAGCAATTACACGTTTATAGTCCTCCGCTGTTAACGTGAGTTATGAATCCTGAGCACGGAAGGCACCTGCTTAAATCTGGGATATATTCGTAAGTGAGTTAGGTTATTACTCCAGGTAATTCTGTCTCCCTGATACATGATGGAACAATTCCTGTTTTATAGCCGGTGATCAGCTCAACATTTGTAACACACAATTATGGAGATTAGAAAGAGCTTAACACAAAGGGGACGCTGCGTTTCCCTTCTAACTAATAAAAATAGATTTTTACATTTCATTAATGATTTCAATCCCACACTCGGGAGCGGAGAGCGGTCAGTTAGAGCCGCTGGTCTATGTGTGATATATTTCGCGCTATGTTCAGGATGCGTTATAAATCTTTTTCAACTTCTATAAAATAACTATCATATAAATCCACCTCTCACAGAGAAATCAATAATTTTTTGGGGGGAAAGGAAAGGTTTTCACCCCAACTCGCAGAATCACAAGGATCCCAGTGGCTTAGGAAGAACTCATTGCTAAATATGTGTCCTTTCCAACTGTTTATTGCATTGCAATATTCTCGCTCAGATAATGCGATCTCTCACTACAACGCTGCTCAACGGCTCCTCTCTTCCTGCACAAATACAGCCATCTTGCTTCACAAACTTGTGCCCTCTGTGCCAATCAGGAGGCCCCACAGGTCCAGAGCTTTGTTTCTGTGCTGCAAAGTGGCTGTTTTGCATTTTGGAAATTACCTTCAGTGAAAGCAAAAGTCGGATATGTTGCTATGGGGTACAGCCCATTTGTGCTCAGTTAGCAAATAAGCCCCACTCTTTCCAATGGCAAATAATCATAGAGTATTGTGGTTAACCTGCTTGGACTAACAACATACTTATTTTTTTAATTAGCAACACTAACTCCAGGAAATATACTGAACATTTTTGAAAACCGGTACAGATAAAAGGGATTGAGTACTCTTATTTGCAGTACAAAAATTTGTCTTGTTTCAGTACTATCTACTATATAAATGCCTAGTGGCGTGTGTGAAAAAAAAAAAAAAACAAGCTGCAGCACCACCTGCTGGGCAGAGTTATACACTGACCTATATATTTCTTGAAGGAGAAGTGACAGTTGGGAGTGGTTGGTGGTTGCCGGGGGTGACAGTGGGGAGTTTTTAACACCTTAAGTAGCTTGATGAAGGATGTGGCGATGAAGATGAAGGATGAGGTGATGGAGAAAAATGATGAGGTGGTGACATGTGGACAAAACCACGTTAAAAAAGGGCGCTTGCATTGGAAGGTAACGCTCTTCCCCTGAGGAGACCTGGGCTAGGCCCAAATGCATGACAAGAACCTTTTTAACACCTTAAGTAGCTTGATTTGACTAGAATGCATCATATCATGCACGGGTTAACTTGTATTCAAAATATTGCACTAAACAAGTTAAAATCAAGTGAATGCGATAATTGGAAAAATTCAAACGGCGCCCGCTCTTGGACCTACGTTTTGAGTTCATTCTAGTCATTAAACCGGTGTGGAGTATTTTCATCCCTCGCCTTCTCAGACACCTCACGTTATACTACATTATTATCCTTGTGCAATCGCCAATTCACTGTAGTTGTAAACATGACCTGCTTAGACATTTTAAAATGATTTTCTGTGTGTTTGCCAGAGCTCTTGTTAATGCAGAACTCCCCCCCCCCCCTCTCCGGTACATCAGATTATGCCATTACCTGAAATCATTATTTGTGCCCCATCACTTATATAAAATGGACTTCTGTGACTGCTGTCCTGCCGTAATGGTGGCTAAATATTCAGTTCACTAATGTGTCATTCATCAATGCGTTATATAATTATTGGAGGGAGGCTCAGAGCAAAGGATCTGCTCTAGTACAGAACCACTGCATCATTCAATCACACAAGTGTATCCGAGCGTAACTATCGCAATACGTAGCTCTCTGACTTTCATATTTGTAAAGAGCTGAAGGTTAATCACCGCTAAGGGGGAAATTGCAGCTGTGTTGTTAACAAACGCATACAAAGAGAGGAGAGGGGAAAGATATGAAATAACATATATTTACCAAGCACAGTAGAAACCCACCAAGGAAGAGATAAGACCGAATATTAATTGTTACATTAATTAGACATGAAGTTCTCTAGTGTCTATACTTACTGATACAGGACATGATTCAATAAGGCACGGAATGTATTTTGCGTTTTTTTAAAAAAACGCACATACTTCATGCATGCACACGTCTGTATTTAACTAGAAGTGGATCTGAAGACACGTCTCTTGTTGAATACAGGTCTAGATACGCTCTGCTGTAACAGACAATAACTGCAGGATACATCTAATACAGATGTGGAATATAAAGTCCTAGCAGAATGCACAGAAAAAAATATTGTTAACTATTAATAATACAGGACCTGATTCATTAGGATCTTAACTTAAGAAACTTCTTATTTAAGTCTCCTGGACAAAACCATGTTACAATGCAAGGGGTGCAAATTAGTTTTCTGTTTTGCACATAAGTTAAATACTGACTGTTTTTTCATGTAACACACAAATACTTGATAGCTTATTTGTTCACTGAAATGTAAAGTTGATATTTGTGTGATGAATTGGATACATTTGTGTTCTATGGCGTATCGTACAGTTCTGGTCACACACAGAGCAATTTAACACAAAATACGGCACATATTAGCATTTATGTTCCTTAATGAGTCAGGCCCACAATGTGTAAACTCATGTCATGTCTAAAACACAACGGGTGTTATTAATGAAGCATTAAACCGCCGAGCCTCAATTTGCACAATGACACCTAGATTTATGTCAAAATAAGTTTCATGGATTTTCTGCTTAAAACATCTTGTGCTCAAAAGGTCCGAACTTACCTTATGTATCCGTCGGAGCTGCCTAGATAGAGATCGCCCAAACCTCAATTCAACACATATAACAAAGATCTAAGATGCACTAACAAGTGATGAATTGTCCAGAGGGCAGTATAAATGATTATGTTGTATGGGGTATAAAACATTGAGACCTATACTATAAGCATGCATACCAGTATGAGCTCATTGGTCTAAACAAAAAATTATGGCAAATTAAAATTAGTATTGTAATAATATACAACAGCATATGCAATGTGTAACAGGAAATTCACATACAATACAGTATACAATTGTAAAGTCCACCAGGGTAAATCACGTCCTTCTCCTGAGAGACCAGAAGTAGTAGGACAGTTGAAGACCAGGTCCACTCGGACCCAGATGGTTTAGTGAAATGAAGGAACAGGACCGAATCAATGAAGGGCGATAAAGATTGAAAAGTGTAAGTAGCCACTTACAATTCAATGTTAGTAGAGAATCCTGGATGGTTTTTCAATTGGGATTTCCCTGTTCAAAGTGTTAGACTCGTTTTCTTGCATCCGACTAAAATGCAGACCTCTTCCTGGTAATAGAAACCCTGTGGTGACTGCAATGTGCAATTAACCAACGCGTTTCGCCATGAGATCGTGTAACTTCCTTAGTGGATCAGAGTCAGTGTGCATGTCCTTATTAGTACAGATACCCGGTGAAGGCTTCTCTCACTAGTACTATATTACAGCTGCTGTGAACATCTATAGGCTGTGTCTGGGAACAGGTGTCCAGCTCCTGTTTA
Organism: Mixophyes fleayi; assembly: GCF_038048845.1. Lineage (NCBI taxonomy): Eukaryota > Metazoa > Chordata > Amphibia > Anura > Limnodynastidae > Mixophyes > Mixophyes fleayi. The sequence goes on along the minus strand of NC_134413.1, from coordinate 3,057,495 downwards.
CTAGGCTGCCTTGTGGAAGTGTGTTCTCTATAACTCTGACCTTATAGCACCCTCAGGTCAACTATCCGGCTGTAGCTCTGTCTCTCCCACCTCAGAATCTTGGGGGCCAAAGTGACCAAACAGGTGATGACAGATGTAACCAAGATGCAGCAGGGGACACAGCGCACAGTTGCCACTGATAAGAGAGTAAGCGTCAGGTTATCTTTGGTGGACTAATAAAGGAAAATAATTTACTTATGTAGAGTATTTTACATCTCACTTTTTGAACACTTGACAGCACAAATCATGTTGTTGGATCATGGTATTTTGCATCTCATCATAACAATCACTTGGTAGTATATCACTGGGCTCAAGAGCTGACACTCATATTTAGTGAGTCTGTCAATCTCTTTCCCTTTATCTGGTGATTGTCTGTTACACTGCAGATTTAGAGCACCTGACTAGTAACCCCTACATGTAACACCTGGTTGGTCCTACAATTCAAGGCTGGATAAATATCCTTCCTTGCTGACACCGGAACTCACCCGCACCCTCCGATTCTAATGGTCTCCTACCCTGATAGAGTACCCACGCTCTCACATCCGACAACATACAGATCAGGTAAGACATGGTCTACACTATTCCAATCTCATCTTGTTTTTCTTCGGATCTCTGTCTTGATGTCTGTAACTCCGTTGGCTTCTATTGCTCTCAGAAACCAGGCATATTGCATATTCTTGATTCACTTCAATCCCTGAGCTCTCAGTTTTGCCCTAATTCCTCTCAACATTCAACCTTGAACACCCTCTCTCAATTTCAGAGATCTCAACTCTTCCTACATGGAGCATAACACAGTCTCATGGCTCAGGGGATTGCAGGTTATTGAGGTCTCAAGCACAATGGAGCAATTGATCTCAAGGGATTTGGGAGCCCTGCATCACATAGACAGCCTGGGAGTCCACCATAAGGGCTATGGGTGGAGCTATACTAGTTTGTGCACATACGAATTGAGCACTGTTTGTAATACTACTAAAGGGATGTTGGGTGGTTTGGGATCCTACATGCAAAATCTGCATTGAGCATTAATCTACGACACTACCAGTTAGCATGTTTTACAGCGTCTCCCAGCTTCTTATAGATGCCTCTGCCTACTGCCACTAACCAGAGCCCCTATGTCTTCAGTACTTACTCTTCCAACTCTCTAGAACTAAACTTGACACTTCGGATGTGCACTGTGAGCCAGAAAAAGCCTCATCTGAGTCAAAGACTGAAAGATCCCTGAAAAAACATTGTGACAGTATGTACAACCCTGGTCAGCTAATATATCTACTGTTCTTCCTCTAAGAAGTCAGTGGCTTCATTATAAAGAAGATATTGAGTTGTAAGATACCACTATCTCTTATACCTGCTCACTAAAGTCAACCACTTGTCCGCTTGTGGAATGGTTACAGGTAAATAAATGTATTCCTGGCTCGTATATTTCTTATATCACTCGAACTACAGCTCTGTGTGTTTCCCAAAAGAATCTGTACTGAATTTGTTTCTTCAATCTTCTCTCCTTCCCAATTACTCTCTTCTGGGTGTTGACAATAAAACAAATAGCTAGATAAATATATGTCCATTAAGAGAAACAGTGAAAGACAGAAATAAGCAGAGAGAAGACATTATAGGATCATGAATTTATTCACTTTGCAGCCTGAAGAACATTGAACTCTGCTGTCATGTAAATAACTGTTTATTATTTTTATGAGTAAATATATTTCTAACCTACGACTGTTTCATATATTCCCGTATATTTTAAGGCAAGGGTTGAGTTGATTAAAGGATAATAAAAAAATATGCTGATAACATCCGTAAATTGTGCATATCTTTTTTTGCCAGTAATAAAAGCCATCTGATCTGTGTTACAATAACCCTTGGATATATCCTGCTGATTGCCTGGGCGATAGGAGAAGCTTCTCTGAATTGTTATTTTCTGTGGCTCCCAATCACACCGCACCAGAAGATGGCAGCAGAGATTGCAAACCACAAATGGTTGGATTTATTCAGAGGAAAAAACAAAACGAAAACACAAAAAAAACCAAGGCCTTGAAGATGATATCATGAAAGAAGATCCTCCGAATGTTTCCTCTACAACATATTGATTTCATTGTGGCCAGTCACATTAATAAATAGTGAGATTATATTTACAAATTGATTTCTAACAGTCCAGATCTTATTGAGGTAAAAGATATGTAAAGGAATCTGTATATTACCGTTTCCAAAAGCCTGGGCGCGGGGCCAGCTGAACTAAGTTCATTTATATCTATTGCATTATTAAAAACCACATTATTGTTAAGATAATTACAGCCATACCGGATTTTGGAGGACAGAGAACTGAACGATAAGTTTCTAAGTATAACTTTGTTTATCTCACCTGTGTCCTCTTAGATTGGTATTAGCAACCCAATAAAAGTGCTTTGCGCTAGTTCAGCATCTGAGGGGTCAGTAGGAACGGAATGAGTTCTAACCCCCTCATCGCTGAAAGTGGTTTGCTCTGGCAGAGTAGGGGTTAAGAGGGTGTCGCAACATATACTCAAGACTGCAATATATGAAGTCATTTTGCAACAGCAGATATGTAGTCAGGTATCCATCAAAGTTACATACATGATCTGCCTCCGTGTAGTTTGGCCTTGGTTAGGCTACCCCATGTATTGCATTCATTTGTGTACAGCCCCTATACACCTTATCGGTATCACCATTTTGTTATGGCAATAGCAGATGCTGGGCACGAGAAAAAATGCTTTTTGCTATTTAAATAAAGCATTTTTTTTTCAAATAAAGTTTATACTTGTTTTTTCAATTTTGTTTTTTAAAATAATTTTTTTTTTTAATTGAATCTGGAACTGAAAGCCTCAGTCCAGCCGGGTCACACGCGCACTAATAGACCCCAGTAACAATCCCTTTTCCGCTACCAGCCAGTATCTGGTGAGATGTGCCTCGCTCAGCTACCCAGCGAACTTTTATTGATAAATCTTGCGGCCAAACGTGCACTGGAATTGGAGTTCCAGATTCCATTAAAAATAGATAAAAAAATAAATAAAGAACGCTTTTGGGGAAAAAAGTGTTAACAAATAGAAAAAAGAGGAAAAATAAATAAACTGTATTTTTAAAAAAAAAAAAAAAAAAGCAAAAAAATGTTTAAGTTTACCAATAAACCATTTTTTCGTTGCTAACTTATCCCCCCCACCCCTGCGCACACTATCCTGAGATGACGTTAGCAATCAGAGGACAGCAGAGCTTCATGATAAATAGACTTAAGCATGGAGGAGGCCCCTGGCGAAGGCTTCATCGGCGATAGCCATCACCAGGAGGGGGCTTCAATAAATAGTCAGAAGCCCAAAATCCTGTAAAGATCCTCATTTCACAAGACTGATTAGGGATTTTGTCTCTCTGATAAATAGACCTCACGTCCAGTATTATGAGGAACAGACAGGTAGTCAGAGGGCTGGAAAGGGGAGAGAAATGTCAGAAAATGCTCATTTTGTAGCTGCCAAAAGTTTCCATCCATGGCTTCCCCTACGTCTGTACAAGGTTAAGCTCGCCATCAGCACCCTCGTCTTCAGCGCCCTCGCCATCAGCGCCCTCGCCTTCAGCACCCTCGCCATCAGTGCCCTCGTCTTCAGCGCCGTCGTCTTCAGCGCCCTCGTCTTCAGCGCCCTCGCCATCAGCGCCCTCGTCTTCAGCGCCCTCGCCATCAGCGCCCTCGCCTTCAGCACCCTCGCCATCAGCGCCCTCGCCTTCAGCACCCTCGCCATCAGCGCCCTCGCCATCAGCGCCCTCCCCATCAGCGCCCTCCCCATCAGCGCCCTCGCCATCAGCGCCCTCGTCTTCAGCGCCCTCGCCATCAGCGCCCTCGCCTTCAGCACCCTCGCCATCAGCGCCCTCGCCATCAGCGCCCTCGTCTTCAGCGCCCTCGCCATCAGCGCCCTCGTCTTCAGCGCCCTCGTCTTCAGCGCCCTCGTCTTCAGCGCCCTAGCCATCAGCGCCCTCGTCTTCAGCGCCCTAGCCATCAGCGCCCTCGCCATCAGCGCCCTCGCCATCAGCGCCCTCATCTTCAGCGCCCTCGCCATCAGCGCCCTCGTCTTCAGCGCCCTCGCCATCAGCGCCCTCGCCTTCAGCACCCTCGCCATCAGCGCCCTCGCCTTCAGCACCCTCGCCATCAGCGCCCTCGCCATCAGCGCCCTCGTCTTTAGCGCCCTCCCCATCAGCGCCATCGTCTTCAGCGCCCTTGTCTTCAGCGCCCTCGTCTTCAGCGCCCTCGTCTTCAGCGCCCTCGTCTTCAGCGCCCTCGCCATCAGCGCCCTCGTCTTCAGCACCCTCGCCATCAGCGCCCTCGTCTTCAGCACCCTCGCCATCAGCGCCCTCGTCTTCAGCACCCTCGCCATCAGCGCCCTCGCCATCAGCGCCCTCGCCTTCAGCGCCCTCGCCATCAGCGCCCTCGTCTTCAGCGCCCTCGCCATCAGCGCCCTCGTCTTCAGCACCCTCGCCATCAGCGCCCTCGTCTTCAGCGCCCTCGTCTTCAGCACCCTCGCCATCAGCGCCCTCGTCTTCAGCACCCTCGCCATCAGCGCCCTCGTCTTCAGCACCCTCGCCACCAGCGCCCTCGCCATCAGCGCCCTCGTCTTCAGCACCCTCGCCATCAGCGCCTTCTTACCGCTTTGTCTGTCTGTTAGCACCCAGTCTTGTTATTCCCAATTGTAAAACACTGCAGAAAATGCTGGAGCTATACACATAATTGTTAATAAGTAATAATAATAATAATAATAATAATAATAATAATATGTTAATGAAACTAAAGTGACTAAAAGTAACTTTTACAGTGTATATTACTCCTATACAAATGTTTATGGCAGCTCATGTAAGGAACGGAAGAGCCACACTTCAGTTGCTGACACTGTTTTACTTTAGGTGAAGCATAATAAACAAAATAATAATAATAAAATAATAAAAATATTAATAGCAACAATCTTAATCCAAAAAGAAGGAATATAGGGACATTTGTCCTCGTGCTCCGGTCCTAGGGGGGTCTCTTTCTGATGCCGGCTGCCCCCCCCCCCCAGTAGTCTGACATTTAATTTCTTTAATATGTATGTGGATGAAGTGAGGCTTTAAGATAACTTTGATCTTTGTCTTAAACTGTGTCACCAGCTAATCTTATTGTGATTGTATTATCGGCGTTCTCACTCTGACTCCCTGTTTCCAGGGCAACTGGCTCCTCCGTGTGATGAGAGTAACAGGGATACTGCGCCTCAAATCTCTGCTCCAACACAGCCCTATATACAGACCACTGAGCGCTCAGCGGCCTCTCCTTAGGGGGCTCAGCAATGGGTTTTGTGCAATGTCATTGCTCCTATCAGTTACCATGACTCAGCAAATCTGCCGGCACGATTTAGGGCTCATTAGATCTACATGAAGCCTCTAATACTTGGTCGCATTGACTTGTTTCACTGTGTGACGCCACGAAGGAGCAGAGACTGGTAATTGGAAATAATTCTGTTCTGTATGTGACTGGCTAATGGCCGCTTGTAACGGAGTATTAGTAATTTGATAAGGAGCGATGAGTGGAGCAGCGCTGAAGGCTGGCGATTAGTGACGTGCTGAGGACGATGTTCTGCAGCAGCTGAGGAGATATTGCAGATCGCTTGATGACTTAGAATGATGGGGGTGGTAGTTGGAGAGCACCTGGGGTGCTATCATTTTTCTTCCCCTACAAATAAGTAATAGGAGAACAATGGGTCACATGTTCAGGTCTGACTAGTGAGATTACCTCTATATTTCAATAGCCACTCCCAGCCCACGACCAGCACTACTGTCAGACAAACGTAAGTGTTCGATTATGGTACCAGGGTTCAAGTGGGTGCCTAAAATACTACTAATAATACTTTATTTTCACTGTAGCAGCCCTAACCATGTCACGTACAAACATGTCCCCGTGTCCGCTGAAATCGGGATGTTGGGAAGTATGCTCAGTCGTTGGTCTTTAACTCCACCCATTTTATCTATAACCACTCCCACTTTGACCTTAGCTTTGCAAAACTAGCCTTTAAACACATTGCCATTTTAAATTTTGCTGACAAAGTCGCCGAACATCAGCGATTTGCAAAAATCAGAGCTTAATGCCTCTTGATGTCATCTGAGCTGGTCCAGAATGCAATGCAATCCTATATGCCCCACCAGAAATCTAAGTGCTTAGTTGCACATCATCCATAGTGCACTGAATTTATACAAAGTACCATGAGGGTTATTTAATTATTGGAAAATTTGACATAAATAAATGAGGTATGAGCTTTTTAGGGCCCTAAAACAAAGTGGGCGACTGGAGACCCTCAAATTCTGAAACTTAGCTTCGAGATGTGATTGGTTTCACAGTGCTTATGTTTGCACTCAGAGGCGTAAGTTGAACTTTGGGGGTCCCCTTGTAAAAATGTTGAATGGAGCCGCAAGGTTTATTGGCCCCTCTCACACTAAACTTAATGATCCGGCCGCCAGCTGCCTCCTCTTCCTCCGACCCACTGTGTATGTCACTTCTCAGAGAGGAACGCCAGTTCTCCTTGAGTTCTGGACACTGCAGAGGGAGACAGGGCCCAGTTTACCATGGGGCTTGTCAACAAAGCGGCCCTGATGGGTTAGTTATACCCGTGGTTTTGTACTTGTTCCTAAATTCTGACTTTGTAATCGTCCTCAACACTAACGTGATACATCTGCCACATACACACTGCTATAGCCAGCAAAAGACCTGCCTTTTCTACTGTAAATAAAAATGCAAAAGTCTTAGTTGCACACATTTGCAAATGTATGTTAAAGCCCCCCACCACTCTATGGCACTTTTGCTAATAGGAGTGTGCTGGGGATCTTTCTGTGTATTTGTTCCTTTTAGGATAACCCCACCCTTTCAAGCACCTGCTATGAGCCTATAAATTGATTGAGCAACTTCCACTTCTGTATTTGTCAGAAGCTGAGGGGGAGTGCTGGCGCTGTATTGCTATTTGGAGGCTTCTGGGGTAACTCTTGGTAAGTTAGCTCTCAATTTAAAAACACATATATGTATGGCCCAAATATATGGGACTCTCACTGTTTAGAGTTAGGACCACCCTATTAGCAAAAGTGCCATGGAGTGACGGGTGGCTTTACTACACATTTGCAAATTTGGGCAACTAAGACTTTTGCATTTTTATCTACAGTAGAAGTGGCAGGTCTTTTGTTGGCTATAGCAGTGTGCTGGGGGATCTCTCTGTGTGTTTGTTCCTTTTAGGATAACCCCACCCTTTCAAGCATCTGCTAAGAGCCTATAAATTGATTGAGCAACTTCCACTTCTGTCTACATCTGCCACATTCGTCATGTCTGTTTTACCTTTTACCGGTGTTCATTGTATGAAGAACTGGTCCCATACTGGGTGTGATAAGCTGGGGCTATGTGAGTGGGCCGACAAGCTGTAGCACAGACAATACATAGTTCAGGCATATAGGGCAGATGGGCCTACAGTAGTCTAATGCCCCAATGTTGTATTTATTCACAGAAAGACTATTTAATGAAATGTTTTTATCATTTGGCTCCTCTCTCTCAATCCACTCTGGATTCCCACCTACTAAAAACAGCTTGTCTTATTTCCAACCATAGTTTCTGTTAAATGGTTATGCCCAAAAAAATGGTCTGGCGACCATTCAAGGTGGTTTGCTGCCTGAGGCATCTTTCTGGCCCTGAATCCACATCAGACAGATTGATTTCCCCCCCCATTGGGGCTCAGCGTGTAATAAGCCACAGACAGAACTTCACTCTCTGTAAGGAAGACTCTATCTCAGCATTGGTTGTATAAATAAAATATGATTTTGTTGTTGCTAATAGTTCTAAACCATCTGACTGTGTGGATATATTGTTTTGATGTGTGTGTATTAGAGAACAGGGATGTCAAAGAGTAATCAATCAGACAATAGACCCACTTGTGACAGAATGAGGTGATTTCAGATTGTATTGTTAAGGGAACAGAATAATCCTTTTATGATATAAAAGAATAATATAAAAACATAACAAAATAAAGATATTTATTTTGGAGCCATCAAACACAGTCATTATGTCTTTATAATGGATAAATGAACAATAAGCAGCAGTGAGATCACTTGTTTTCATGTGTATTAAACATTTGTACAAAACATCAGAGACATTACATTCTGACAACAAGATACTTGTAAACACTTGTCTGGAAGATACAAAACCAGTTTGTCTCAAGGTCCTGATATGAGATCCAGCAGGAGGAGAACTGTTCTAATTCAATGAAGCTAACTCTGTAATTAACCAGCTTTATGTGTTTCTATAACTACCGGTATATTAGTTTTTGTCCTTTTTCAGTGGTCGTATACAGTACCGGCTTCACTCATAACTAGTGTATATTTTTTGACAATGTTAAATTAACACTGATAGTAACACTAAACTTACAGCTCATTCCTTCTCTCAGCCCACTGTACAGTTTCTATGCAGGAAATGAGCTGGCGAAATGCGTTGTTCATATGTTCTCACCTGTAAACTAATCAGTTACTTTGCAAAATAACCTTCTTCCATGTCATGCGTCTTAAAGACTAATAATGTATTTCCGTCATGGCCAGTTTTGCTTTAGAACACAATTATCATACCGATAAATGTTTTGTTGTTGTACATTTATTTGTTTTTTTGTGATTTGACTTTTGACCCTGAGAGACTTTTACTTGAGATCTCTGTGAATTCTTTAGTCCCAATTTTATGCCCACAGTGACTATTGAGGAGAGTTTATCCCCGAGGGTTGAGTCCTGTTGTGTTATATTCTGGATACAAAAGTGAAATTCTGTAGCCTGAAGGTCACGGGAAATGTGATGTAGTATGGTTGTAGGGACGGATGATTCTCTCTACATTTGGAGCATAATTTCAACCCTATACCAAATAGAGGCTTTTGTGAGCAAATTCTGGATCTGTGGTCCAGAGAGAGACATTGATTACGTTCCCCCAAAACATTCAAAGTAAACGGATTCTGAGATAGTCTTCGAGCAATAATTTAGAGGTGATAAATTTGAAATAGACTTGTAGTCAGAGACAGGTTCGTTAGTTTCATTGTGTGCAGTGTGAGTGAGACTGGAGAAATGCATTCTAAGGGCTACAAAAGTACCAGCTCTATTTGTTGCTGTGCCACAGGCCTCATGTTGATACTTATTTTGGGTGTGTTCGCATTTCCGATTAATGGCGCTTCCGGTAACATTGCTGAACTAACTGCCCACTCCACTACGGAAAGCTGTAGCTCCTCCCACATTTTTTAGGACAGTCCTGATGGGATCTGATATGGGTCAAAAAGTTGAAAGTGCAGTCAGTTGGGTTGCTTATGATATAGTTAGCCCCGTCCTCCTGTAAGAATGAAGCAATCCGTGCAGCGCATTTATGCCAAGCAAGTCTGACAAACTGTCAGTCACTTCGTGCTGGCTGTGTCAAAACATCACCAACTTGCTAAAAAAAGGATTGAATGAGTTATTTTTCTTTAAATGATTCAGATTAGTAAAACACAGCATGCGCGTACACTGCAGTCGGTCTATGTCTGTTTATGAACAGCAAATACTGTTTAGAGAGAGTGTTATTCCACTCATAATCACAACGTTTCTCAAGATACACTTAGATCTGAATACGTGGGATCTATGTGAGTTTTATCTAAACACGCAAATTACCGCCAAGTTCAGTTTGAACTTGAATCACACCCACAATGTAGATGTTACAGATATATATTACAGACTTGTACTGTGCACATGTTCCAATTTCTCCCCAACCGAACATGCCGCAAGCGGTCCAATCCAATGGCTGGTCGTGTGCTTGCAAAACTTACAACAGCATCAGTTACATCAGTATAGAATTTGTTATGAGCACAAATGACAAACAGAGGAAGAATGATGCAGAAAAAGATTTTTTTATGCATCCCCAGGAATTCCAGAGATTTTTCTTCCAAAGCACAGTGGTCACACCAGCAAATACTCTCAGATTTATTATGCTCTCCAAGTTGTGCTTTGACTTGTGACAGCTGGATAAAAGGCTCTTCAATATTATTCACTAGAAATGGAATGGCTGAGGATGGAAATAGAGGCTTTCATTACCGACTACTTGATGTACAGTCACAGATCCTCTGCGGGGAACGTGCACAGCCAAACATCGCGGTGGGAGGCTCTTACCCAGCATCCGGTCACTTTCCAGCCGTTCCACTTCATTTGACCTCTATTTGGAAACAGCAGATTTGGGGCAGAGCTGTTCATTTTCAATAAATGAAAACAGTAATGCCGGTTTTATTTCTAAGCAGTTCAGTAACTCAGATCCCATTCTCACACCCAAGATTTCCATTCAAATGAATGTGTTTTTTTTAATATTGCAATATTATTAATCTTGTATTTTGTATTTGTTCCATTACTTTCATGTGATGATAAACAATTGCCGATATTACTGACATAATTATATGCAGTTGTCGGTAACTGACTACTAGACCTTTATAGGAGGACCACTGGGGTCGTTTGCCAGATAATCATACATTTTTGAGACTAAAAGAAGTTAATCCAGAAAAGAGGTGGATGTGCAATTGTAGAGCTGTTTCAGACACAACATGCACAAGATGTATTATTGCCTCTCTGCAGGGTGTGAACCTCGTGCTGTAAAATAAAGAAAATACTTTGAAGGACACATATGACGTGCAAAGCGACCAAGGCACAGCGCAAAATGCTCTCTGTTGGTGCCTCAGTTCTCATAGGTGAACATAGACTCCTCACACAGAGGATATAGTTTCAAAGAAAGAAGATGTGTTTAGCAGAAGAGAGGAGCAGAGGTTTGCACCGAAAATTTGTGGGACCAAGAGCGTTGCTTGCAACGTCTGGAGTCAGCCCAACAGTCTGCTTAATTTTACGGAGCAGTAAATCCTATTTTTGACTCCCCCTCTGGCCTCTAGAGTCCTAACTGTCACGAGCCGCAGCGGGACGCCGCATCCTGGCGTGAGGTAGCAGCACTGTTATCTTTGTGGCATAGAGTAGGAGGGTGCAGGGACATCCTCCAACTCCAGGGGGAGCTCTCGCATGATTCTATTCTGTCATTTATACATGTTCCTGGTTTGTGATATGACCTATGCTAGTTCCCAGCTAGTAATTAATTAGCAGCCTCCTGAGGCTGATTGTCAGCCCTGTCCTCCTCCTTTCTGATTTGTCCATCAGAGTATTTAAGGCAGTGAGGACTGGGCCTCACTGCCGGTTATAGTCCCTGCTCCCAAACATACTTCTCCTGCTGTTGTGTTCCTGCTGTTTTCCATATTGCTGTTGCTGACCCCTGGCCAGGATTTTGACGTCGCTGATTTGCCTGTGACCCCGGCCCCTTGCTCGGATACTGACTCCGCTGATTTGCCTGTGACCCCGGCCCCTTGCTCGGATACTGACTCCGCTGATTTGCCTGTGACCCCGGCCCCTTGCTCGGATACTGACTCCGCTGATTTGCCTGTGACCCCGACCCCTTGCTCGGATACTGACTCCGCTGATTTGCCTGTGACCCCGACCCCTGGCTTGAATACTGACTCCGCTGATTTGCCTGTGACCCCGACCCCTTGCTCGGATACTGACTCCGCTGATTTGCCTGTGACCCCGACCCCTGGCTTGAATACTGACTCCGCTGATTTGCCTGTGACCCTGGAACCTTTTCCGGGATACTGACTCCGCTGATTTGCCTGTGACCCCGACCCCTGGCTTGAATACTGACTCCGCTGATTTGCCTGTGACCCTGGAACCTTTGCCGGGATACTGACTCCGCTGATTTGCCTGTGACCCCGACCCCTGGCTTGAATACTGACTCCGCTGATTTGCCTGTGACCCCGACCCCTTGCTCGGATACTGACTCCGCTGATTTGCCTGTGACCCCAGCCCCTTGCTCGGATACTGACTCCGCTGATTTGCCTGTGACCCCGACCCCTGGCTTGAATACTGACTCCGCTGATTTGCCTGTGACCCTGGAACCTTTGCCGGGATACTTGATTCCTCCTGTTTGTAATCACCTGCGCTACGATCTCAGGTTATCAGCTCCTACTACTAGAGAACAATACCTGGGGGCATCCGAGTACCTGTGAGCGCGTTTAGCTCTACGGGAATGGCGGCTGCTAAAGGCGAAGACCTGTGAAGCGGTTCTAGGAGTTGATACCTGGGGCGTGAGCTGTAACACGAACATGTAACCTTGTGGTGTCTCTCTTAGTTTTCCATTGATATGACACTTCTTCCTTACGTGTAACTGGCAGATGGGTCACGTGTAAAAATGAACTCAGATTGTCTTATTTCCATATAAACCCCTAGTGTCTTTATATCTTAAAGGCTAATTCTGGAGCTCAGTTACTTAGCAGAGCAAGAAACTTGGATTTCCCCCAGTGAGCATTGATGGACCATGAAACTCAAGTCAAGGTCCCTTCTCCCTCTCCAAATTCCGTGGGCAGCCTTAGGAGTACCCTAAACATACATTTAACCAATTAAGGCAGAATATGATGAATTGAATCCTATATAGACAAAAGGGGCATCCTAAATGTTGTCTTTACAGGGGCATGTCTCCCCAGAGTCCACCCCTAGGGGTAAAATCTTGGCACATATTTTAGGGCAGTGTCTACTAATGTGAGCTGGTAATACAGTTATGGTCTATCAAAAGAGGGAGAATAACTGGATCTCCATTTAAGAGCAATTGACTTACTGGCATAAAGCATTAAATCCCTGTACAATGATCTGCCAGCTCATACAGGGAAGGATCATCCCATAACTTCCGGGAGACAAGGGGAGATCAGCAAAACAAAGTCTTGAGTAGCAATGAAATGTTTTACAGTGAACCAGAAACTGCTCCGGTCAGGGCAATTTCAGACAATGTGGAAAAGTGTGAATTCCACAGTGCAAGTTAGGATTCTTCCCATACAGGGTACCCACAGAGGAGTAACATATGTTAGCTCTGCTTTTAATAATGGTCTGTTTGCACAAGTGGTGCTAATCACATATTGTTAGCTTCTATGGCATATATTGTGTACTGGTGACTTTTTCATATTTCATGAGATCGTCTATGAGGTGCACACAAACTGCTTTGGTTTTCTGGAGTTTGATGGTCCGTCCACCACACTTCTGCTATTTTCTTGCTGATTGTTTCTGTGTGCTGGTGGTTACTATGCAACCTTAGTCATCTTGCGTTCTGAGCTGTTCATCATCATCATCATCTATTTATATAGCACCACTAATTTTGCAGCGCTGCACCGAGAACTCACTCACATCAGTCCCTGCCCTATTGGAGCTTACAGTCTAAATTCCCCTAACATACACATACACAGACCGAGAAAGACTAAGGGCAATTTAATAACCTACTAGTATGTTTTTGTAGTGTGGGAGGAAACCAGAGCACCCAGAGGAAACCCATGCAAACATGGGGAGAACATACAAACTCCACACAGATAAGGCCATGGAATCGAACTGATGATCTCAGTGCTGTGAGGCAGAAGTGCTAACCACTAAGCCACAGTATTGCCACACCTGTTAACGCGGATATCACATTGCAGCTGGTTTTTCAGCTCATGCAAGACTCATCACTGCTCACTACCTAGCAGCTGATCACCCAACATTCTGTGCTCACATAATTTCTTCCCAGCAGCTGAGCAGTCAGCAGTTTCTGCTCACATGATTTCTACCCAGCAACTGATTGGCCAGGACCTACATAAATACACTCATTGTTATTATTGTCTTTCTGGTGTTAGGTTAGGTTTAGACATAGTTGCTGCATCTTTATCCTATGTAGATTGGTATATCTTCTGCTGCTGAATTCAGTGTGTTTGACTGTGGCTTTGTTTACAGGACCTTGCTGTTGGATCTCTACCTGCTCTTGAACTCTCTGTCTGTTTATTGACCTTGTGTACCTCTCCTGCCCTCTAATCCGGTTTGCTATTTGACCATTCTCTATTGTGTCCTGTTTGTCTTGTTCTGTGTACGTGTGGCTCCACAGCTACGAGTCTCCCTGACCCACTCACAGCTAATAACAACTATACACTACTGGGATTAAATCCAGGGGGCATCCGAGTACCAGTGAACAGTGGGGTTCCGGGAAAGGCGGCTGCTAGTGGGGAAAATCATCCTGCGCCCTAGGTTCTGTGTAGGGGTTATCAGTCGCTGATTGTGGGGTTCATAACAACTTCAACCTATTCTTAACTCTCAGGAGACGGCTCCGCAAACCAGATATGTGATTCCATGTGCAAAAGTGTAAGCGTCAAGTTACAGTCCAACCTCCAAACACTTCAGTAACACAACGTTCTACCAAATGAACTTTCCATGTTTTCCTCCTCAAACACTGCTCAATTCACCCTTATTTATGGTATATAGTAATCGTGAGCGATAGGGGGGTATCGGGACTGTTTTATGACTGGTGACAATTGTGTGTGTGATTGCATCGCTCAGAGTACACCTGAAAATGTGCTTCATTGCCGAAGTGCGACATGGAGACACAAAATAGGTCTCATTAATCCGAACAATGTCAGCTCTGGTCTGGTGAAAAATTAAAGTCCTCATCCTGAGTGGAAATGGCTGTGTATGAAATACCACTGAAAATGTGACTTCTCCTCTAGCTTATTACAATAATCTAGCTCCACAAACTGATATCTCATTTCTGAACTGCTCCACAAAACAAGGAGCCTACTCTTACTTATGTAGGAACACCTTCATTTTGAACAAGTCCTCCTCTTGGCCTGGGCTAACTTCTGCTCTTCCCAAAACGCGTAACCGCATCCACCTACGCGCCTCGGAGAAAATCTTGGCACATTTGCTGAAAGTGAGGTGCTAATTAGCTGCTAATTCACTGATGAGCGTCCGTTTCATGCTTTAAACATGCCCTTCACCGAATCTGCTTCACCTATCCTTAGAGGAGCATAACTTGGTGATCAGTCCCCAAGAGTTACTGAATCGTACACTAGTCAGTTACCTCTAAGTGCATTGTACTTCTCCTGTGTATTTGTTTGGACAAAGAATTTTTAGTCTATTTTTTAGAACAATTTTTCCAAGTTTCCTGGAATTTTCTAAAACTTTTTATTAAGGTCCCCCTATAGGCAAATACAATGCTTATTTGGACCAAAATGCTGATGTCATGTAAAGACAAGTAAATCCTTTGTGGTTTAATATTGATTTACAATATTGGTTCAATTTCTTGTTAATTAGTTCATAAATCCGTAATTAACTTTCTAATGTATGCCTGTTCAATTGTACATTATTTTTTAGGTGGTTTTTCATACATTGTTGTTTTCAACACCTCTTATAAGATCATTTTCTTCAAAGATGATTTTACAAAAGACAGTTTTGTTCTAAATTCCGAAATTACTCTTTTAAACTGACCTTCGTGGGCTGATTTTTCTAGCTAGGGACAGTGCGATTCCTGGAACCTCCAAATTGTATCAGTCATCTGTAATGTAATATTGAAGCAGAGTTGATCTGGGCCGTTCTCAAACCTCTGCAGAATTGTGATTAACTTAACACTGACAATTACAATTGCTTGGAACAAAGAGAAGGTCGAGAGGAAATAATTATGGAATATTATATATTCTAAACCACCGATCCTCAAAACCAGGGATTTGGGTATTGCTCCATTAATAATAGCAGGTAAAACAATCCACCACTCACATTGATTTCTTTATTCAAAGGGAAACTGTTTCATAAATACAACAGTTTACAAAAGTATGGGCAGCACAGTGGCTCAGTGGTTAGCACTTCTGCCTCACAGCACTGGGGTCATGAGTTTGACTCCCGACCATGGCCTTATCTGTGAGGAGTTTGTATGTTCTCCCTGTGCTTGTGTGGGTTTCCTCCGGGTGCTCCTGTTTCCTCCCACACTCCAAAAACATACTGGTAGGTTAATTAGTTGCTATTAAATTGCCCTTAGTCTCTCTTGGTCTTTGTGTGTGTTAGGGGATTTAGACTGTAAGCTCCAATGGGGCAGGGACTGATGTGAGTGAGTTCTCTGTACAGCGCTGCGGAATCAGTGGCGCTATATAAATAAATAAATAGATGATGATGATGATGATGATGATGAAGCTTGCAACGTTGTACCGGCTATCTGACAAGGTCGGTCTGTCATTTTTTTAAAGGGCCGGTGTCACGGTTCCAAGCTCAGAAAGCAAGAGGCAGGATGACCTGATACTCTGGCACTGAATAATGCTCAGAGTCAGGTTTAAATAGTAATTGAATGACCCGCCCCCCTGTGACATCAGCAGTCACCTGACCACTTTTTTAAAGAAACCAGGAAGCTGTGATCTGTTGGCACAGAGCGCAGATGGATGGATGGACAAGCACCAGGTCTGGTAACTGACAAGCCGACCCAACATGTGATCGCTCCCTCCTGCCGATCCCTAACACAGAGCTCTTTAAATTTGAAATATTTAGCAGTTTAATTTATTACGAACAGAGACAAATGCAAACGGCAAATGATGAACGTCAAACGGGAACAACGGTTTGATTTCAAAAATTGTTTTGATTTACTTTCTTAATTAATTAAAAATATAATTTGATTTAAAAAAAAAAAAGGTAAAAGGTAAATTAATAGCAAATGTGCTCAGCGAATGGCGAACTTTGACTACAAACCACGAACCTGCTTTGCAAACAGGGAACATGAGCCGCATATTTCGAACCCACAGTTAGAATTGGGGTCTGTTGGTGATTGTGCCACAAACACATCCAGGACCTTGGAAATTTTTGAGCATCTCCAGACCCTGCGCATATATTTATTTGCAATGTTGGAGGAGTCGGTTCTACCACGATCCAGCACAATATAAGCCCTGCTTATTACTCACCCTACTGCAATTCTGTAGTGGTTAAAGACTCAAAGATCTTATTATGTATAGTTTGGAGCAGAGAAGGGAACGGGAGAACATGATAGAAACTTTAAAACATATCAAGGGTTATAACAAGGTGCAGGAGGGAAACATTCTACAAAGGAAGAGAAGTATTAGAACATGAGGACATGTACTGACACTGGGGGGGAAGAGAAGTATTAGAACACGAGGACATGTACTGACACTGGGGGGGGAAGAGAAGTATTAGAACACGAGGACATGTACTGACACTGGGGGGGAAGAGAAGTATTAGAACACGAGGACATGTACTGACACTGGGGGGAAGAGAAGTATTAGAACACAAGGACATGCACTGACACTGGGGGGAAGAGAAGTATTAGAACACGAGGACATGCACTGACACTGGGGGGAAGAGAAGTATTAGAACACGAGGACATGTACTGACACTGGGGGGGAAGAGAAGTATTAGTACACGAGGACATGTACTGACACTGGGGAGAAGAGAAGTATTAGAACACGAGGACATGTACTGACACTGGGGGGGGAAGAGAAGTATTAGTACACGAGGACATGTACTGACACTGGGGAGAAGAGAAGTATTAGAACACGAGGACATGTACTGACACTGGGGGGGAAGAGAAGTATTAGAACACGAGGACATGTACTGACACTGGGGGGGAAGAGAAGTATTAGAACACGAGGACATGTACTGACACTGGGGGGAAGAGAAGTATTAGAACACGAGGACATGTACTGACACTGGGGGGGAAGAGAAGTATTAGAACACGAGGACATGTACTGACACTGGGGGGAAGAGAAGTATTAAAACACGAGGACATGTACTGACACTGGGGGGAAGAGAAGTATTAGAACATGAGGACATGTACTGACACTGGGGGGGGAAGAGAAGTATTAGAACACGAGGACATGTACTGACACTGGGGGGAAGAGAAGTATTAGAACACGAGGACATGTACTGACACTGGGGGGGGAAGAGAAGTATTAGCACACGAGGACATGTACTGACACTGGGGGGGGAAGAGAAGTATTAGTACACAAGGACATGTACTGACAGTGGGGGAAGAGAAGTATTAGGACACGAGAACATGTACTGACACTGGGGGGGAAGAGAAGTATTAGAACACAAGGACATGTACTGACACTGGGGGGAAAGAGAAGTATTAGAACACGAGGACATGTACTGACACTGGGGGGAAGAGAAGTATTAGAACACGAGGACATGTACTGACACTGGGGGGAAGAGAAGTATTAGAACACGAGGACATGCACTGACACTGGGGGGGGGGAAGAGAAGTATTAGAACACGAGGACATGTACTGACACTGGGGGGAAGAGAAGTATTAGAACACGAGGACATGTACTGACACTAGTAGGAAGAGAAGTATTAGAACACGAGGACATGTACTGACACTGGGGGGAAGAGAAGTATTAGAACACGAGGACATGTACTGACACTGGGGGGAAGAGAAGTATTAGAACACGAGGACATGCACTGACACTGGGGGGAAGTAGGTTCAGAGGAAATGTGAGGAAAAACTCCATCACAGAAAGGGTAGTGGATAAGTGGAATAGCCTCCATCAGAGGTGGTAGAGGATAATACAGTAGAACAATTTAAACATGCTTGGAATAGACATAAGGATATCCTTACAAAGAACTAAGGATCAAATAAGGTTTGAGGTTACCATAGGTTATAAAATGGGCAGACTAGATGGGCCAAGTGGTTCTTATCTGCCATCATATTCTATAAAAATGGAGAATATAAACTAAGCTTTAGGTGAAATATATCAACATAAGTCATTCTGTATAGGGAACTCGTTCCTTATATTTTTTGGTTCTGCCATAATGCACTGTTACGCGATATCATCTATAGTCTTTAATAGGACAGTGTCCCACTGAGTACATACCTCCAAACTTTCCGATCTGCGGGATAAAGGGGTACATGGGCAGGCAGAAGGGACAAAGCTCTCAAATCGGGACTGTCTCACCTAAAACTGGGGGGTATGTCCAACTGACTAAATTATATTCTGCAAAATATTTCATGACTTCAGTAAGCAATAATGATTTGGATGTCTCTTGCAGTCTCTTGATGTCTCTTCCTCCTGTCATATCTCTAAGACATGGCAGGTGGAGGATATAGAAGTAGATACACATATAGGGGACATGTATGGAAATACAAGTAACGGCAGAAAAGGTGCTGTAACCAATAGCAACCAATGCAACAATGTTACTGTTTTCCAAACTAGAAGGTTACAGTATTGTTATCGCAGTAACCTGTGCACCGGTGTTTACAATCTTCCCCAGCAATAATGATAATAATAATAATAAATGATTGACAGAATCAGCCGTCAGTTACAAGGTCACTGTGATTGACGGGTCTTTAAAGTAGCCAAGAGACCTACCAGTGGGGGCCCGCCTAAATGGGCCACCATAACAATAGCTGGGAACAGTGTCTGTATCTATAATATATCATCAGTGGCCCCTGAAATTCCATGGTGGCCCCTGAATAACCTGATGGACATTCTATACTACGCTCCTCCTACAGCACCTTTTTCAGCGTCTGAGCACGTATTGCTGGTGCCTGTGTATTCCTGGCTCCTGTGTCCTGGACCTTTTCAGAACAGAAATATGTTTTATGAAATGAGAAATGCTGGCTGGCTCTTACTTGGCAGGTTGAGGAATTAGACGGTGATAGATGAGTTTATAAGGATTTGCTGATCACTCATCTAAACTAACTTAATAGTAGGAGTCTGATTGTAGAAAACAGAAGTTGATTAATGGAGGTGCTGGCACCGGGCAAATTTACTTTATATTTCATCCCTTCCATTTGTCCCATTTTTAATTATCTAGGAGAGCGAAGAGTTCAAGTGATAGGAGGGGGCTGCACTGCCCCCTGCTGGAGGAAAGGTTAATAATGTATTATAAATGCAGCGAGGTTCTCCATTCTCAGTAATGACCGCAAAGACGGAAATCAGCCCTACATTGAAAGGCAGAATATAATACTCCTTAAAGGACCACTAACCTTAATAACTACAGACTTCCCATCATAAATAAATGCTAGTTACATCAATATATATATATATATGTTCCTGGATCTTATTAGAACTGTAGATATTTTAAATGAAGCTTTGCTTGTGGCACAGTATTGTTTTCCGTATATCCAGCATACTTTTATTGTCTCTGAGCTCGAAGTATTAATTATAATGAATAATAATTATGATATATTGCTCTCAATTTCATAACAAAAGTAATTACATACACCTACCTACTGAGATGGCAATAAGAGAACAAGTGTTGTGGAGGTATAATTACCACTTTGTTAAATAGGTGTCTTGACCTATATTTGGCACCCACACACTTAGGTCTCATGTGGACATTAAGGACCTCATTTAGAGTCGGACTCAAAGTCCGTTTAAGAAGTGTAGGAGTGGGAGTGTGCCGCAGCTTGGTAGGGTATTACAAGTGGCAAGCAACCCCAGTTGCGTCCTACTATTAATACCCTATCGAGCTGCGAGCAGTTCCTGCAGCTAGCTAACGCTTGCGCCACCTAATTCCTGCCGCACAGCTTTAGCCCTGTTTTGACGTGTGTTGTGTCTGCGCCTCACTGTGACTAGGATGTATTTACATGGTCACACCTTCACAATTCCGCGTTCCTCCCAGTCTGTCGTAGTGAGTCGCAAGCTGTCGCAAGTGTTAATTGCGTCCAAGATGCAGGCGGATTTGGTGCTTTCTGCACATGTGTGGTAGTGTTTTTTGGTTAGATGCGCCTAAAATGGACTTTGCGTCCGACTCTAAATGAGGTCCTAAATGCCCCTCCCCCCTCCCACACACAAATACGGGGCCATGCAAAGCTGCACTTCTCATAACGTGCCGCACAGCACACTATGTAAAATAAGTATGTTGTAGCAAGATAAGTGTAGCGGAAATTCATGAGCACAAGCAGCGCGGGGCCCCCTGAAAAAGTCACTACCAGCACGATGCTAAGCCGGGTTCAGCTGATGACACTGTAACAAGGACGTCTTCCTGTCAAAACGTCACTCAGCCCCGGCCTGGGCATGGTTCTGAATTCCTTGGGGAATCGGGCCACAAAAAAATAAATGCAGCCCCCCCAAGTGGAAAACAGCTCTGTGGTGAAGCACTAGATCTCTGGTTCAGTGGATGTGGGGTAATAAATGTGTTGAAAATAGGTAATTTTTTTGCTGGTGGACTACAGGTCCCAGGAAGCTCTGTCATGCCTAAACTGCTTAATTATACTGCAAATTGGGATCTATTATTATTATTATTATTATTATTAATATTTATATATAGCGTCAACATATTACATTACTACAACAAACAGAGTAATTAAACACGACTGCGTGTTAACAGAAAGATAAAGAGATAGGAGGGCGCTGACTACAAACTTACAATCTATTCAAACCTATTTATATGCTGTATATAATAATGTGTGTAGCAGCTCTATTTATTTGCTTCATAAATCACATTTTATTTTATTGTAAATACTTCTATTTAATGACTATTACATTAAACTGGATTCATAAATGGATTATAAAACAACTGGACGAGGCTTTCAGGAATGTATCCTTAAAGCCTGGAACGGCCCCTGCAAATGTGAGGCAGCTGGAAACGATGACATTCATTAGTGACCGTCACAAAGTGTCTTTCTTGGAACTCAGTCACCTTCAGCTGCACAGCCTCAGGCCAGTGAATCTGCAGTGTGTGATTCTCAATGTCTGAATCATTGATCCAAAAAAAGTCTAATCTATAGTCTCAGGCTACTGGTCCAAGCAAATACATTTCCATACAGGAAATTGCTCATTACCAAGTGATCTAAGTGCTTTCTGCCTGTGAATAAAATATGATTGAAATATTGGTCAGTTATATTTTGACACTGTGACTTGAGCCCCCTCCCATCTGAAATCTGTCCGCAGATTTTAATATCCCCCCTCCTGGGGGGTTTTGAGATAATCTTTCACAGTAATTAACGCATTCAACAAACAACTTCTGAGTGTTTTTTTCAGTAAACAGATCCGACATTAAAAAATGTGAGATAGTTTAGTTCACCCTTTGATACATTATATCAATATTATTATTGCATTCTCTTACACCCTTCATCCAATCAGATCAGAGTCTAAGCTTTGGTTCCAGCATTAAAGTCTCAGAGTAACTAATAAAATCATCCCCAAGACACTTTCACACTCATCTAAACAGCAACTAAAACACTTTTCATGCATCTCCTCACGTCTTAATGCCACCATCGGAGAAGGTTTCTCAGACTTCCAAGACATTACATAAAACAGGAGGTATAACATAAGGTCAGCTCTTGTCTGGTTTAATACAATGTCTGGAGAGAACACGGAAGTCACAGAGTCCGCAATTCTCACTTTACAATAAGTCCAAAGTCTGATACTTTGTTTCTCTTTTCTATTCTATAATATTTCAGACATGCTGGGCTCCCGGAGTGGCATATTAATGACAATATCTTTTGTTCCTGATACATAATCACATTAGCGCAGAATTTATATCTAACCATAAATTCTATACAAGTTAAACAGCTTATGAATCACAATAGCGAGACAAGGCGAAGAGCGTTCAGCGGAAAACAAATACGTTGAACAAAAATCATTGTAGTAATTTAAAAGGAGAAAATAAGTTCATAATGTTTCCCTTAATAAGTGAGTAGTTAATTCTGTCAACATTATATTGGACGGTTGCAAGCTTGTCGTATTTATGACCACAGTTACTGATATTAAGCTAGAGGGAGCAGTCTATATATTTCAACAACAGACAAATTAGTTATCTTGGTAATGAAACACTTTGACAAAATTGTGGGTTTTAATGAGAGCACATTCCCTCATATACAGGGTAAGCCGCTTTTATGACTTAATGAATAAAAATAATATAGGTTCTGCTATAAAGCACATGAATAGAGTGTCAACTCCAGCTGACAGATATATGATATAAACTGTCCACTTTCTTTCCACTGCTTGCCGAAATGATAATTATTAGCAAGATAACATATGTCTGACATGGACTCATCAGGTGCTTGGTCCAAGGGAATTGAATGGCTGCGTTCTCAGGGAAAATTAGGGATGGGCAAATCCACTCACCCGATTCTCAGGAAGCAGAGTTTCAGAGGTTCTCCGACTGCAAATGAATGTGTGAATTGATCCCAGTTTGCTAAAAATTTTTCCAAATAGATACATCTACTGGAGAACCCGACCAATCACAGTGGATGAAACATTGCCCTCACAACACAGAAGTCATCATCATCAGCTATTTCCGCAGCGCTGGTCAGAGAACTCACATCAGTCCCTGCCCCATTGGAGCTTGGAGTCTAAAATCCCTAGCAGCCAATTAACCTACTAGTATGTTTTTGGGGTGTGGGAGGAAACCGGAGCACCCGGAGGAAACCCATTCAAACATGGGAAGAACATACAAACTCCACACAGATAAGGTCATGGTCGGGAATCAAACTCGGGAGTTGAAAGAGGCTCTGTTAATATAAATAGCGAAGGACAGTTTTGGTTGCCACTTGCCAGCAGCCGACTGTTTTAAGATCTCTACAGTGACTGGTTTATGTTTCATGTCTCCACCTCGTCCCCTCATTCCAGCCGTACCGCATCACCGGCAGCGGCACAGGACCGCTAGTCACCAGTGGCTGCTTTTTTAATGGCGGCTGATAATGCGGCTGCCTTGCAGTAGCCACACCCATTTCCCCCACCACCAGATACATTGTTACTCCTAAGCCTAATGTATAGATAGTTCCCCGCACCTCTTAGGCTGTCAGCTCTTCTGGACAGAGCCACCCTTTCATGTCACTGTATGTTGAGGAGGGCTAGGCTCAACTGTAAAAGATGTAAAATTGAGATTTATTAAAATAAGATAATTCCGCTGCAGCGCTGTGCGGTGAATATTTGTCCCTCACATCAGTAACCATTATTGGAATGCAAGTCTTGCTCCTTAAAGTTATGCCTAAAAAATAGATTTACTGTAAAATGCCAACAATGATATTTCTGTTTTCTGGGTATAAACATAGAAGTGACAGTTCTGTTATTACAGTATCATAATCATTTGGCTTATTCAGTTTCTGGGAACATGTGACTTACCCGGGATACAGAGCAAATGTATCATACAGCTTCAATAATGTAATTACGCACTTTTAACAGAATATTTTATAATACATTTATATCCCAGCATTTTTAGACAGTTTTCTCTGCCAATTATCGCTTCAGCAGCTTTACAGGCCCGGACAGAAGCCTGAAACTGTCTGTTTATTTCTATCATCTTAACTAAGAATATACAGAAAAAAATGAGAATAAAGTCATTTAAACAAGACGGGGACGGCGGCAGAATTCACAGCTTCGCACTGAAATGTATTTGACATTGACAGCAAGTTCTGCTTCTAAAGTAAATAACATAATTGAAAGTAACAGGATGTTCCTCTAACAGTCATCGCAGAAGTTTATGGTGTGATTCATCCAAGAATAGTATAAATTATCCTGGCACGCCGCGTATTACCGAATTAAAGCAAGTCTTCTACAATGAAACGTTCACTTAATTAACTCACAGTAAAATATACAACTGTTTATGCAGGAAACATACGAAGAAAAACACAGCAATCTGCATACGCAGATAAATACAGATATGATTTTGAGCTACGCTGGTTTAGATTGTTGCATCAATTCTTTTTCTATAATAAAATTCTGCTTTGCCACTATAAAAGCAAAATCTAATGTATAGAACTACCCATCAAGTAATTGCTACCGATAAGCGATTATATAAAATTCTTATTTAGACGGGAGAGTGGACAAATACGAAGGTGCCAAGGGATGGGTACCTCTCGAATGGCGGGTTACATATATCAGGTCATAGTTGTTCTGAAGGCGATGTGTAACGGGGCAGATGGTTGGCACCCTAAGTAGTATAAGGAAGGATTCTACCGGCCCGGTGGTCTGGCAAAGAGGCGAAGGTCCCCCCAGTAGTGTTGGAATAAAACAAGGAACACAGGGCTAAAACAGCATAAACTGGTGGGTTTATTCTCTGTGCTTGTGGCATAAGGCTTTACCACAGCAGCAGATCAGTATTGGTAGTGTAGAGAAGTAATAGCACAATACCATCAACACGCAATGTTATTCAACATGTCACAAAATAAATCACATTTTAGGAATATTGGTTCAACAATATGCAAACATAAATAAACACAATACTTTTAGTGCAATTATACCGATTATACTTATCAGACAAAAATCAGCAGAGATGGAACAAGGGTTAATCCAGCTTGTTCAGGTTAGATGCTTTCTAGTTCACTCTATGATATACAGAACCCAATGGGGTAAATTATAATTCACAGGCTTAAGCGAAGTTTCAGCTGACACATGAAGCTTATTTACTTGTACAAGCTGAAACCAGTAGCCCACTTAGCAATCCGTTTAATGGAATAAGCAACTCTCTCCCAACAACTGTAGGGTTAAACAACTTGCAATTCTCTCATCAGCATCCATTTCAGGCAGTTTCAGTCACCTTGTAGATAACTTTAAATACAGCAGATTTGGCTGGAACAAACTTTTCTTTTTGCCAGTGATATAACACCTCTCAATAGCAATACTACAGTCCCAGTCAGAGGTTTTTTTAATAACAGTTTGATGTCTCACTTAAATAACTTGAACATAGCAAAGCAAAAGAAACTCATCTGTCTTCATATGAGTCCTGCTGACATCTCATGGGCAGTGGCAAGTTAGGTCTTTTCCTATACTGCAAAGGTGCTTCTTTCTGGACTGGCTGCTAACATCCCTCAGGACAACAATTCAGCAATAGATTCTGTGGCTCTTCATGGGAAGATCCTTCATTAGTTCAGCCAGCAGTCACACACATCACTTTTCTCTCTAGCCAGTCTGTTTTTTGGCTCCTCCCCTTTCCCCAAGAATCTCCCTGAAGCCTTCTAGTACATTCTTGGGCTCTTGAGAGCAGCCTGGGCTGTAGTTTGCAGTCTGTCCACCCAAAAATGTCTGACACAATTTGAATTTAACTTCCCAGAGGCACTCTGGGAAACTATAGTTATCTGAATGAGTGCATACAGTAATATATATATATGTGATTTGCAGGGTATTACAGATGTCCTTTAAATACACTGCTATATATACACCCGACATTCTGGCCCAAAACTTTGAAACAAAATTGGCCACAAATTGGAAAAATCACAGACCCATTCAGGCTTCAAAAATCGAAGCTGTTGGGAATTACGGGTAACTCCAGAAATTCTGTTTATTCCAATTCAGACAAAGATTGGCTCAAAATATGTGAACCACAGTGAAATTTATTGCTCTCAAATTACTATTCGCTTCAATACGTTCCGAACTCGGTTTTACCCTTCCCTCTCCTTATTATCCACCTACAGACTCTGTGGGAGCAGCCGACAGCACAGCACAGCGAGAGGACAGGTCACGGCAACATCAGCACACTCATCTCCTGAAATATTCTGTGCTGCTGCCAACATTGCTATAATTTGATTGGCTACAGGTGGTGTTCTATCATTGCCCACTTCATTTCAGGGCACATTGGACAAGCTGTAGATGGAGAATGAATACAAAAAAGTTTTCAATTGTTAAATCATTTTTTTTTTTGCATGAAATATGTTTATCATCAGGATGTTTAATGCCTACTGTACATACAATGCATTGTTACCGCTGCTCTTCATTGCAAACACATGTTCTGGCTGTATATGTGTCAGTCATCACTATCACTCAGCGCTTACACCTGCCCTGGTGCAATTGATCCAATTAAAAATCACATTCCTGAGAGATGCCCAGAGCTTGAATTAGAAGAATGTGTGCGCTTGACCTTGGCACGTCCTTACTGTACATTATCCACGTTGCAGCTGGTTTATCAGCTCTTGCAAATAATTGCTCACTACCTAGCAGCTGAGTAGACACCTTCTGCTCACATGATTTCTACCCAGCAGCTGATTGGCCAGGACCTACATAAATACACTCATTGCTATTATTTCCTTGCTGGTGTTAGGTTTACCTAGGCTAGTTCCTGTAACTTTATCCTATATAGACTTGTATACCATCTGCTGCTGGATTCAGTGTGTTTGACCTTGGCTTTGTTTACTGGACCTGTTGGATCTCTGCCCGTTTATTGACCTCATGTACGTCTCCTGCTATTTGACCATCCTCCTTTGTATCCTGTAGATCTTGTTTTGTCTGCTTATTGCTCCATTTGTAATTTTTTTTCTGACTCTACCTCACTCACAAATGGTAACAACTATACACTACTGGGATCAAGTCCAGGGGGCATCTGAGTACCAGAGAACAGTGCGGTTTCCGGGATACACGGCTGCTAAAGGTGAGAAACATCCTGTGCCCTAGGTTCTGTATAGGGGTTATCAGTCGCTGATTGTGGGTCCATAACACTGACATAAAGTCAGTTTCTGAGCAGGCACAGAGCAATTTCACACAAAATACGGCACATAACGGGACTTACTTCCGAAGATGAATTTATGTCTGTAGTTACTCTACATTGCACATGTGAAATTGACTTTATTTGCATGTATACTTTTTTTTATATATTACATTATGGAGCTATAAACGTCCTCTGTGGATTGGCCACAGCCCGTCTCGCTGTTTAGTGGTCCGGTATCATTCCTGTCCCCCGGTGGACCTTACATGGCCACCATCTGACTCTCTCATTGACTATTTGATTCAATTACAAAAGCAAAATATTTTATATTTTGTTTATGATAGATTTTATTCTAACAAAAACAAATGGCAAAGTTCTATGATGTTTATTTGTGCGCAAAATATAAAAGATATCAGGCCAAAGGTTCCGCCATCTTGGTTTGTTGCTTGCGTTATCTCAGTGATAAGCTCAGGTCAGATCGGAGTATTATGTATAGACAAAGAAGACAATTTGCATTTAAATCAAGCTCATAAATTTCTGGTTAGTCAATCGGAGCTCAGGGAAGTATCAACATCTGACCTTGAAAAGGCAGCGTCTTCGGTCTACACCACTCTGTAAAGGATTATTGTATTTTATCAGGATATGTGAAAACCTCAGATGTTTATCATCTCTGCAAACTTGGCAAAAAGAAATAAAAGAAAACTTTTGGTTTGGATAAAATAGTTGTAAAATAATAAACAGTGGGGAGGAATCAGGGGTGTAATTACCACTGTAGCAGCTACTTTGAGGCGCGGTGGATGTTTGTGTCACTTCGCAGTGAAGTCCTTTTTTGACTTTTAGTTCCACCCGTGTGGTAAGTGTATAAGCATTGCCGCTCCCCACTAAATTTTGCAATAGGGGCCAAGTGCATGGGCAAACACAGGATTTATAGAGGGGGATTTCAACACCACGCCGCAAGTGGGCGTGACCAGCATCCATGGGGGCGTGGCTTTAATTTTAGAGAGTGCTTGGCTGCTCTCCAACTCTTCCTATCCCCATAATATACATGGGCAATGCTGCGTGCACTACTGTTAGGTGCACGCAGCTCTTTCTTTTCAAGCAGAGCCGTGTGAAGTGGGAGCAGGGTCCCTCCTCAGTTATACAGTGCCCCAGGCTTGGAGGGGGTTTCCAGGCACTAGGAACCCCCCCCTCGGTTTGCCCATGTAGTGAGTAACGCCCCTAGGAGAAGTATTCAAACAAACAGGTATAACCACTGCCGGCTCATTACAGTAAGTGAGGGGTGTTGGATAGGGATTACTAAAGCACAGGTGAGGTTCTGTACTGGTGTAGATTGGATATATTTTTTGGATACAGTTGGGTGACCCTTTTGGGGGTATGTTGTGTCGTATTTGTTTACTGTAGAGAAGAATATCTGTAAGTGAGGATTGTAATTTCAACTTTCCCTGATAGTGTGCGGATGTGGGTGAATAAGGCGTACTTGTGGGTCCCCTGTAATGAGAAAAAACAAACTGAGAACCTCGATATCCTTTAGAAATTTGCTACTGGACACCCCCTAAAGTTTTAGTTACGCCCCTGGCTGCAAATACAATTTAAATGGACACTTGCTATACTGCAGATAAATCTACTCAAGTCAGGTGTGTTACAGGCTTAGCAGATATAGGTGCACATATAATTTATAACATATAATATGTTAAAAAATAGGACACAGGTAACAATGACATGGGACTCCCTGGAAACAAGGACCAGGCAGCGTCTATGAAGCGATGACAATATTGCAAAGAGCGACTCCGATAGTGTTTCCTTTTTACAATGTCCAAAACACATTTTTATTCCTTTAATGAAAGCTGTGAGTTTCCACCATATGTTTGAGCTGCCAGAGATCGCACATAGACCGAGATAGCTGCCAGCTGGTTCTGACGGTAATCAGACAAGAGCCACATGTAACTCCGCAACAAAGGTGACAGTAAACATTAAATGATCTAACAGTGGATATAGAACTTCAGTGCCCCTCTCAGATTAAAAATAGAAAATAGTTGGGAAATAGTAACCTCACACATAGCTTATTTTATGAAATAATAAAAATGTAACATTCTCATTTTCAAAGACAAAAAAACCCCATTGTTTCAGTTGTAACCAATAATCTTCTGTGTTTTAACTCTTATCTTGCACTGTAAATCGTTCTTTTGCTATATACAATATATAGAGAAATACATAGTATAATGTCTATTTTCTGAATGCAGTTTTCAGTGTTTGTCCTGACTCTATCTGTTTGGACAATTGCACAGTACTACTTCTGTAGTTCTGTATGCTGGGTTTAATTCTCAGTTGTTTGCACGTCTCTATGTGAAGCATGAGATAAAACATATTTGCTGAACACCCTGATCCTGCTGTCCGACCTCAGCACCCAACAACTGGGTCACCATTCAGTCTGGACACACGTGGGCAGCAATTTCAGACGAGATCTGGCTGTTAGCTCTCGAGTTGAGAGACTAGGGGGTAAATGTATCAAGCTGAGAGTTTGCCGGTGAGTTTGAAAAGTGGAGATGTTGCCTATAGCAACCAATCAGATTCTAGCTGTCATTTTGTAGAATGTACTAAATAAATGATAGCTAGAATCTGATTGGTTTTTCAAACCCGCCAGAAAACTCTCAGCTTGATACATTTTCCCCTAGATCTCCTCCATCTTCACGGTACACACGCGGGACTACAGTCGTCATCCTGCGACTTTATCTTACTCCATGTCCGATAACAATCCTTTGATTGTGATTAGCTGGTTACCTGACATCAAGTCCGTTTTTGGACCACACTTGTATACACTTTAGGACCACTTGCCCAGTGTCGGCTGCAATGTTGCAGGGTGCTCTGCCAGCTTCAGGTAAACCACACCTCCCAGAGTCAAGGGGTGGGGCTTACCCTGAAGTGGGTGGTCGCTTTTGCCCCAAAGTGACGGATCGGAGGCGTGGTTAGCCCGAGCAGGGGGTTGGGCCTATTTTGTTCCAATGTTGCCAATGTACATATTGAGAGGACTAAACTACCAAACATCAAACAGTTAATTCTGATTATGTTCATGTGAAAACAGAAAACAGCATTAAAATCATCTTTTTTTATGTGATGTTACAAAGAATATTAAAAAAATATGTATTTTTTATTAATGAATATACTGTTATGAGTTGTTCTTTTATTTTATAATATAAAGTGTTTTTAATGCGTCATGATGCGACCTTACATTGCACAAACGCTTGTGCGTACACTGCCGTCTGTCATGTGTATCAACATACCGCCAGGTGTAGACAGAGGGTACTCCAGTCAGATACAAATGGAAACTTATTCTGGGTTTGAATACGGTCGGATTCATGAGTTCCGCGCTCTTTTTTTAAAATGCAACTTGCATGCGAACATGAATCGGGTCCAATATCTCACATTTAAGGGGGGATTCAATTGACCTCGTTACTGGTAAAATTACCGCGGCCTGCGCATAATTACTGTTATTACGGTAGTTTCAACGCCGGGTTTTTGCTCGCAGGTCCCTGAGCTGCGCAGAAGGCCGGGTTCAAATTACCGTAATAACAGTAAAAGCTTTAACGCCGCTCTAATTCAGGGGGAATTGAATTCCCCCTTTAGTGATTGTGTTTCCAAGACACTGATAAAAGCCCCCACAATGATTACAGTTCAAAATGAAATCAAATCAAACCCCAAAGACTTCCCACAATTAAAAGGCTGACTGATCGTAGAGGAAACCCAGCGCTTCTCCCGTCTCTCCTATTAACATATAAATGCTGATCTCCATCGTATAGAGATTTAATTATGAAATATTTCGCCATTCCGCTGTATAATACGGCATTGCCTTGGGCCACACAACACCCATCCTATCCTATCGCTGTATTTTATACTCCTCTGACAGACTTCTAATGTTACAGGTAATTGTTTCCAAAGTGTTATATGCATCCATAATTACATTAAATGGGGTTTTAAATGTTTCAACAGAGTTAGGGTTTTGCTTTTTCATTCCGCTTCTTAAATCAGCCTTCAGAATCAATCTTTATTTATAGAGGGGGACAAGTAAATGTATGAATAATAATTCTATTATCCCAGGTTATAAATACACACTGAACTTTTCAATTGTGGCATTCAGGAGAAAGAGCCGGGCCCGGGGTACTAATGAACTACAGTCACAAGATGACTTTGAAATATGGAGAAGGGCCAACGCGGAGAATCTCATTAGTCCCATACATTTCCCCTGTTTTGCATAGCCTGTTTTGATGTCAATGCATAATATAGTTTATTCAGCGGACAGCAATCCAGGCTGACTTCACAAACAATTATTTTATCCAGATATGCTCCAGGATTTTGCTAAATAAATTATATTATTTAATTGTAATGAACGCAATGCAGGTCAAGACTTGAACGTTTACTGTCACAATGCGCAAAACTGTTACAGATATCATGATAGTTACCCAGAATTCCTAGCTACATATTGTTGCTGAACTTTTGACTAGTTTTAGCTGCTTCATTTTTGTGTTTGATGTAATTTCATTTAAAATTTGATATTTTCAGATCTCAAAAGACCATAAAATACTTGGGGGCAGATTTACTAAAGTTTCTAAAAATGAAAAGGGGAGGTGTTGCCCGCAGCAACCAATCAGATTCTAGTTATCATTTATCGAGTATATTATAAAAAATAACTAAATCTGCATTTACTCATCACTACAGAGCTGTAGCTCAATATACCATCATACATTTATACAATCTTATTCCACCTTCATAGACGTCTTCTCAAAGACAGAATTTCATTCATATATACAAGGGGGAGGACTGTCTTTACGGAATACAGATTTAGGTTTACCACTCCTGGTTACACTTTAAACATGACAATTTCTTACCACGGCCATCTTTAAAACATTAAATACATTATAGACGTAAGACATATATACCCAGAGACCCATAACATCCCTGGAACCTGGTTTCTACGGTAGGGAAACTAACTTCCTTCTAACAGAGGAAAATGTAAAGTAGTAATATTAATTCATATTCATATACAGTCCTCAATCATGCATGTGCTGTCTTAATCTTTGGGATTGCTATTGTCATCGTTGATGTCACAGGGCGCGTTGTGTGTGATCCGTGATGTAATCATGTTTGAACTGTTTAATGTGATGATATCACTGACATCATTAAAAATGTCAATTGTGTTTTTATGAATGATGTTAAGAGAAGATCCTCGTGGGTGTGGCTAGTTATGATTACGTTGAATGTTAAAAGGCCAATTTCCTGTGGTTTTATTTTTAACTTTGGACCTCCTTCGGGTGGTTTAAAGTAAAGGTAGCCCGTCTGCATGATTTCAAATAATTCCGTGGCTGTTACCCAGTATCCTTCGGCAAGCGATTATGATTTTGTGGCATCTCACGACACAGGTTCCAAAATCACTATGACCGTGCCTTTGGGTATTCAATGCTGGATTTAGTGGGGGGTATAGATAGTTTAACATAAATTTTTATTGTGCTCAATACATTTTTCTTAAAAATAAATGTTTATGTTTTATTTTTTCACCGATTATTTAATTCTTTTTATCCAAAATTTTTAGGGCATAAACTGTCCAAATAGCTCACGGATTAAACGGTATCGCAACACGGGATCCGTGCAGTTTGTAAAGCATTTGAGCAGCATAAAAGGAGGAAGTTACAATTTTGGATAAAGAAACAATAAGCATATAACACAATGCAACATTTCTATTTATTTCATCCTTTTAGCTCTTTTGCTGGCAAACATGTTTTTTATGTAATATTGAATTGTATTGATTAGGAGAAGCGAATGACAAGATGTTATTGCAAATAAAATAAATTTTGGCATTGTTGGGGGTGAGGTGGAATATTGGAACACTGACAAACCTTAACTTTGTTGCCAATTAATCCTGTTAAAATGAATTTGGGGGTTATAATTAGTATTTGGGGATTAATATTAATTTGTACATTTTGGGGGCTCCCCTCCCCAAGCTGGAAGGGGGGGATTCCATTCATTGGAAGGGGGATATCGTGTAACAATTTGGGCTGCAGCAAAGTTTTTTAAGGCTCATGTAAGCAGTGGACTAGTAATCAGAGGAGATTTTGTGGCCATGTCCCATATCCTGACACACGGCTTGCCCACTATAGAGGCGGTCATTTGCCGGCTGAACCAATGTTTTCACTATTCATCATCATCATCTATTTATTTATTTATAGAGCGCCACTATTTCCGCAGCGCTGTACAGAGAACTCACTCACATCAGTCCCTGCCCCATTGGAGCTTACAGTCTAAATTCCCTAACATACACACACACACACACACACAGACAGACAGACAGACACACACACACACACACACACACACAGACTAAGGGCAATTTCATAGCAGCCAATTAACCTACCAGTATGTTTTTTGGAGTGTGGGAGGAAACCAGAGCACCCGGAGGAAACTCACGCAAACACGGGAAGAGCATACAAACTCCACACAGATAAGTTCATGGTCGGGAATTGAACTCATGACCCCAGTGCTGTGAGGCAGAAGTGCTAACCACTGAGCCAGCGTGCAAACCAATGTTTGAGCTATTAAATCAGTATGAGCCAGTGACACTATTACAGTGTGAGGAACCTTTTGCCCTATGCGTCGGTGATGTCACTAGTTCCTGGTGAGCTGACGGGCTGCCTTCACATGAATAACGTCTCCCTCTCCTCTGAGTGGGTGACGGGTTTTATTATTCTCTTACTTGTAATCTGGTAATTGCTACATTGTATCAGTCTCGGAATAGCCGGATGGGAAGTGGAATATTGTGATTAATCTCCAAATTACCTGCACATTAATTCTGTTAATGTCTCTTTTACCTCTATATTCAGATAATCTGTAACACAGGAAAATGTAACATGAAATGGGGCTCTCTGAGATACTTCAGTATTACATCCTGCACACAACATGCGTGTCTTACTCCAATCCCATTATAATTAGGCAGCTTCAACAATTAACGGCATCTCCAGACACTTGACACATGTAATAAATTGCTCTGTTTTATGGGCCTTATAATGTCCCCCCATAAACACATTGTGCTAAAGGCTTAGCGCATCTTTAAGTATATTAAACGCAGTCTTCTGTAACCAAACATAATAGGATTTTTAAAATGAAATATGGCCAAAGCATTTTAAGAAACAACTTTTAAACTTTTAACATATGTAAAATAGTTGATGAAAAAAAAAAGACCCTTCTGAATGTCAGGGAAGGAGACACACTGACAAGGTGAAACTGGCAGGACGTTTAATGCAGGAACAGAGCCGATGACACATTGCTAAACTCACAAGTGCGGGCTGCACCAGACTGACAATATAACTGCCCATCGCAAGGGGCAAGTGCAGGATGAAGGAGGGAGGGCTCCAAATGTGAAAGGTATGATAGAATGGCAGACACGGGCAAATGGGCAAATCTGGGATTTTATGGTGCCGTTCTCATCTTACTATTTGTCAAATTGCACATCGCATCTTACATACATGCCTATCATATAGTATATATATAATATAAACAAGTATGGTATATATGAATCCTGCCATAGTATAGTCTCCAAACTACATTGTATCTCAAAATGTAAATAGCAAAACACTGATTTTTTTAAACATTTGGGCTTTGTCAGTGAGGCAATGCGATTTAATAGCAAAGACATGTGAATACCTTGAGGCTGACAGAGTGAATACTGCAAATTGTATCTTTGCACATGCCCAAAAAAGTGGGTACACTAAAATGCGCCCATGCCAATCTGCGTGACTCTTCCACTTATGCCAGTCTGTGTTTAGAGAGGAGGGAGAGAGGAGTTCTAGGATAGGGCGAGTACAGTTAGGACTTGTTCACTCCATTGCCTACTGATACAAGCCCGAGAAAGATCTTATTCTAAGTTTCATATGAGTGTAAATACGCTATTTTTACATGTTGCTTTTTTTAGCGTCAGTGACACCAAATTTGCAACAAGCCTCTATAACGTTGACCAACGGTTGCATAAAAGGAGTGATTTGCCAATGAATGGGTGTTTTGAGGTGGTAACAGTAACTACCACTTCTGAGTGACCACACCCCCTATCTTGACATTGCCACACCCCCTTTCACAGTCCTAATTTGAAGACTTGCAAAGTAATGATTTAAAAAAATTTTTGTCCTACATGCAAGTTACTTGTCTCTATTTTATAACAGAGACATGTAACTGCTTGCAGCCCTAATAGAATCTACAGCAGTGCCTGTCCCGCAGCCATCAGCATCGGCACTCGATCCAAATGATAATCAGGTGTCAATCTGGACACCTGGGAGTAAATGTATCAAGTTGAGAGTTTTCTGGGGGGTTTGAAAAACCAATCAGATTCTAGTTATCATTTATTTAGTACACTCTACAAAATGATAGCTAGAATCTGATTGGTTGCTATAGGCAACATTTCCACTTTTCAAACCTGCCGGAAAACTCTCAGCTTGATACATTTACCCCCTGATCACTGTTTACATACATGGGGACAGCGATCACGTGTCACAGGACTCCCCAGTGACATGATTATCAGATTTGAGAGAGGTAATCTGGATCCATTAAAACCCAGATCATATCTATCTCCCCCTAGTGGTGAGCATGTAATTACATGCTCTGACATAGGCTTGGATATAGCAAACACACATTAGCACATGCTTCACCAATTAAAAGATAATAGCAAAATAATTGTAAAGAATAACAAAGAAACACATCAGTAAATTGATAAACAGAGCTAAAAATAAAAACACATTGAAACTTTCATATACTTTGTTATGATTCAAACATAGCCGAATCCTGCAAAATAAGTATAAATATTCAGTATCCCTGTAAACGTCAGACATTGCAGAATAAACTAAAGGGTATATTTTATGTGTCCTATTAATGTCGTGAATGTAGCTAAAGTAAAATCATATTTATTTTTACCTTTTTCTCCCCTTGTTTATGCATTTTGTCCCTTTTGGAAGCGACCCCTGCTGAGGGTGATTACTCTGACGCTGACAGTTTTAAAGAATCTCTGTCGTAAATGTTGTCATTGAGAGTTTTACAGAGAAAAACCCATATGCATTGTATTATTGGTAACAGTAAATCTGTGTCTCTTGAATTAACACAAAGTAATGATTACTGTGTACTCTATGGGCTAGTACAAACATAACAGTATGGACACAACAGACAGGAAATCTATACTGTCACAGAGAGCCCTGATATTGGATTCATTCCTGAAGACCGATCCTGCCAGGACTCAGAACCAGCTTTATTCACAATCTGCCGACGGCTTTTGTCAATGCGTAAAAATGTTCAAAAGTACAGGAGCTGTGTCCTTTAGAAATACGTTTGTCAGATGTATCAGGACCGAGTTCTAGAATGTGTAGAAATGGCCACAAGTTTTGTTGGATGAAATGTTGGAAAAAACTTCAGCCACAACTTTATATTTAGTGTTTGGTGGAGTTCAGTATGTTACATTGTGTATATGATATTTCTACTTACCTGGGGTCTGGCATTTATGCAAGTGGGAAATTCATAGAGCAGGGTCTTTGTCATCAACTCAGCTTGTTTAAATAGTGTTTATTATATATATTATTCTAGGTAATGTGGATCCTAGGGGACCTGGAGACATTTGTTTTTTTATTTTAACACCTTGAATGCCACCCTATGCTAAAAAAAATTTAACACATGCACATTGGCGCACGCCTGATCTATACGTTTCAGATGGGCCACACAGCAGACACAGGATAAAAAAATAGGTGTAATATCACATGAACAGAAAAAAAAAATCACATCTGTGCTGTGCATCCACATGTTGTTTGCCAATGACATTTAGTGCAGGCAACCAAAAGTTTTTATAAAGCCCCCCAAAAATCGGAGAGCCACAAATTATATTGAAGAAGTCCATTACTTAAAGGTCGTTTGTACTTTCAAAGCGCTTTACAGCCCCGCCCCTGTTGCTACATGATCACGCCCCCATCTTGTCGTGGCCACTCCCCCTGTCCCGCTGGTGGAGATAGACATGTTGGGAGGTATGAATCCAATGATGTCTGGTCTTACGTGGAGCAACATTATTTAGTCGCACTGAGTAACAGATATTACTATGGACTATCTGACCTGCTCCCTTCCACTATAACCTCCATTGTGTGTTACCTTCTCTGCAGCTGTTAGCACCATGCAAGCCTGACTCAACCACCAACTGCACTACCTATGCTGCAGGCAGCTTGGTGATGATGTCATAGTGGAGAGACAGTTTAACAGGAATGGCCTATGTGAGATTACTGCCGCAATCATTGCCCGCAGCGCTAAGATAACACTGCAGGCCGCCCTCCCAGCAGAACTGCAGTTTGAGAATATACAAAGCTACAAAACTATTGGTGGGATTCACAGAACTACATCATTTATTTCTGGGGTCACAACATTAAAATAAAATAACACATATTTTTTTTTTTTACAAATATTAGCTTTATTGCAGATATTGTGTAAATGTAGAACTGCCCTTAAGTTGGCAAACTTCCTGTTCAGTACACAATTGCTCAAAGTAAATGTACAAGAATTCATACAAGCCCTGTAACTGCAGATGAGCAGTATTTCCATCAGTATATGAATAGTACCCACAGTAGGATTGCTGCAGTACTTTAAGGCGTAGGAGTTTCGAATGTAAATGCAGAGAAAGCAGTGAACGGATTAGCCAGTGAGTTTCCATTACGTGTACTAAGATCAGACAAGAGGCTCCATGGAATGTAGTCAGGAGATGGTCACTTGGCTGATTAGCTGCATATGATCAGAGGCTAATCCATTCCCAACCAGCCACCAATAGGACGTCACCTCTTACATTCATGTCAGGGATAGAAGCCAGATAACTCACAGTTCAGTGTTTACTTCTTGTGTCATATCACGAAATGTAAAATGCTCTTGGATTATGGAAAGTAAAGCTATTTATGTGTAAATTACAGAGGCGACTGAACCGCTGCCATTCAATTATATCACAAGTTATAGGATAATAGTTGTAGGCCAGTCTACCGGTTGATCACACTTTGGTAACATGTACAGTTTTACCTTAGGTACATTGAAGAGCTGACCACTAAGAACAGAAGCCCAATGGTTAATTCAACACAAAATAATGAAAGGATCCGATCAGACCACTGCCGATTTGTATAACCCCGCCCATATCATCTAAGGTCACACCCACTTTAGAGCAGCTCATACACAATTTTGTGATACAAGCTTGAAGTTCCGCTTGTTCTTCACCATTCTGCCCAATGGGGGTCATGTAGAATTGGACGGAAGTGCAAAATGCGCTTTTCTGTACTGCGCGAGTGCAGACTTATGTATCTGTCTGTTGGGCCTGTCTACATTTAGAGAGGTGGAACAGGGGCAGGGAAGGAGTGGGAAGGATGTAGCCCAAGGACAGAAGGGTGTTCCATGCACCTTACAACCTATGTAGGTATGGAAGCAGGCATATCTGTAGTGCCTGCCCCCCCCCTCTGGTGCTAGGTCCACGCTGGAGATGATGATTATCACCATGGACCATGTGCCGGCTGTCAAAAAATAAATAATTTAAAAAAAACGCCAAGCCCCCCCCAAAGTCAAATCAGCACTTGGGCAGCCAGATTAGACTGGTATAGACGAAATTCTGACAAACACCCCCCATCGAGGAACAACCAGATGAAAGCACCAGGGCTATTCCCACACCCATGGAGCAGAGATGTGGCTTAATTATTATAATTAAAATAATATTATACCATTTTTATATGTACTACTGATCCTAGTATGCACTGGCCACCTAGAGCTGTTTGGGTATGCTTGTAGTACTACAAGTGCCAGTATATCCATGGTTTGCAGGGCTCACTGGTACTTGTAGAATGATAAAAAAAAAAAAAGACACTGACACCGTGATAAAAAATATTGTATTCTAAATAAACACCCCCTCTGACAACCCTATTTACCCATTTTATTGCTCATCTAATTCCTGCCGTGCTAGTTGTCCTTTTCTTTACTTTCGACAGGCATTCCAGGGGTTAATTTAAAATAAAAATAAAAAATCACTTATTATATGATGAACAACTTGCTCTGTCCGGTGCCACAATCTTCTGATAGTTACAGTTCTGTGCATTGGTTTATATAGACTGGAAATCTCCCAGGCCATGCCCTCAGTATGACCGGCGGTAACTCATGGATAGGGAGAAGCCCTAACTACGGCTATAATATGCCCCTTGGACTGAACTGTGGCTCTATCAGCCAATGATACTGTGGTTGATAGAATCTCTGTTTCTTGGCCAGAACACTTGTTTCCTGCAGACTCGTTAGTACACTGATTTCTAGATTGAGCTCATCCATGCCATCTAGCCACCAGATTAGAGTACCACACCTTACGCTCACATCTGTCACGGAATTGCAGAGATGGCCGCTAACCGGTATTAGCACAACTGAGCAGTCTGGCGCGGAGTCTAACGTAGCCCCCGGTATTCACCAGGGTCCCCCGCAAGGGAGTTTGGGCTTAGCTCCAGAAGGTACGCCGTCGCGGTTCTCCAGGACAGTCACCGGTGTAGCGACAGTAGT
Source organism: Mixophyes fleayi (assembly GCF_038048845.1). Taxonomy (NCBI): domain Eukaryota; kingdom Metazoa; phylum Chordata; class Amphibia; order Anura; family Limnodynastidae; genus Mixophyes; species Mixophyes fleayi. The sequence goes on along the minus strand of NC_134413.1, from coordinate 3,017,679 downwards.
AGACAGGCGTAGTCAGGCAATCCAGGTCTGAGCCAACCGAGCGGTGCAGTACACAGGGAGGATCCAGAGAGAAGTCAGGTCAAGCCAAATAGTCAAACCAGCTGGGCAGCGAGGTACCAAAACGAAACACAGGAGAATAGTCACAGGAAGCTGAGTCAAAACCGAAGAACACTGGATCAGAAGTACAGGAAGCGCTGGAGCAGGAGTGATCCAATACTCTGGCACTAGACATGTGTCAGAGGCTGCTTTATATACCATAAGGTGCATTCTGATTGGCTTAGGGAGATTTTGGCAGTCAGACATGCTGACTGCTGACAGGTGAGTGGAGATAGCGTCCCGCTGGGAGGCAACGGGACGCTGCTGCCGAGAAGGTGCAGGTGTCTGTCTCCTGCACCAAGTGTCAGTGCGGAGACGGCGCCTGATAATGTCATTTGGGGACTGAGCTCTTGTTCTTCATTCTTCTTATAAACACCAACTTACGATGGGCTCACCGCAGGCACACACCCCCAAATGGTTTCTTATGTCATTGGTGCTCCTGTTTAAGCTGGTGGTTGCCTGTAGAATATATTTAAGTGTGATCTATCCATCGTCCATTTTTCTGAGAAACAGGATTTCCCGTTATGTGTTCACACAATGGGAAATCCCTTCAATCTCCAGTCTAGCACCACAAAATGCAAATTAGCAAGGTGGGTATGATTTCAAGTTATTCCATGTATAACACTAATTTTATAAAATTGCCTTAAAAATAACTCAAATAATGTAAAACAAAATGAAAAAAGCTAAAAATATAAATGGAATAAACTGTTCGTATAAACTAAGTTTTCTTCTACTTCAAATACAATGTTTTATCAATTCTAACAGCACTTTTTTAGAAAAAGGTCTAAATTTTAACAAATAATGATTCTAATTACTAACTTATAAGGCATTTTGGGGCTGATGCAGAGAGTGATGTACGACCATTTGCGTAACGTATGTTGGCAGTAATCCCTCTGCTGCACATGTCCAGAGAGTACGCACACACCCCTGCACGGACTTGTGTGATTCTGGCGCTTATTACCACCTGCGCCAGGATAGGGCGAAGGGGGAGGTGTTGGCGCATTTATGTGAAGTCCTGCAGAAAGACGCACAGATGCCTGATAGGAGACACATTTTGGCACCTGCTAGAGGGGAGAGGTGCAAGTATGCGCTGATGATGATGACTGTTTGTAAACCAGGTGCATATAGAAGCGAACGCACCTCGAGATGTGTGCAGTTCTTCATATGGGTGGAAATACGCCCATTTTCCTTGGTCTTTGTTACTCACATTTTGCGACCGTCCCTGCATCTGCCCCTTGGTTTGTAAAACAAGGTGCTAATTTTTCAAATATTTTACATCTGAGCATATTATACACTAGTGCCTGTCCTCTCCCCTTTTATAGAATAGCCCCATAGAGAATTATCATTCTTTTTGGTAGCCATTATGCCAGGCAGGGTATGCTGGGTTTTGTAGTTCCACAACAGCTGGTGAGCCAGAGGCCCCCTATCTCTGCTTTATGGATTTCGACTTTCTTGCTATTTACCGCTACACAACACTGGAACAAATTATAACAAAGGGATGACGGGAACAGAAGGAGAAGAGTACAGATTTTACAATTGTGCTGAAAATCTCATAAAGTGGCCGAAGGGCTGAGTCGTAACTGCGCTAAAATAAATCCAAGATATTGGCTGGGAGCTCATTAACCAACACCCCGGGAGATGCGGACGAGTTGGAGAACGAAAGCTGAACCCTGCATTGCTGCGAGCAACACGTAAATGTAACTAAGACATGAGAGGACTCTGGAGGTATCGAGCTGCGGGTTTGATTAGTCCGTGACTAGGACTTTTGGAATGTCCCTGGCATTCCAGGTCGTCCCTTGTGCATAATGGCAATTACCCGACATGAAAAAGCCACTTTACAATAACAATAATCCAACTTCATGGTGGAACAAGTTTTCTTGCCCAGTGATCCATCAGCCGAGGCAGCAGAAGATGACATCTCACTCTCAGCAAAGCTGCTGTCAAGGCCCCTTCATCAGCCGGGAACCATCTCCCAGCCATTTCCACATGAGTGACGCTGGCTCCGGAGACCAGGCTATGCAGATTGCAGTTGTCATTGTTCTCGGTGAGCTGCAGACTTCACTGATCTGTCCTGTTATGGGTCTGAGTGACAGCTACTCAGCTGAGACACTGGGGGGGGGGGTTCGGAGCTGCTGCTCTGTGTGTTTGTTTTGCAAATAACTTTATAATCTGTTCTTTTTCTCTTTTTAGTCCATAGGAGTACGTGAGATGTTCTGCTTGGCTCTTTCTGAGAATTAAGAGAAAAGAGCAACAGCTATTTGTTTCCAGAGACATATGTGTGTTGTTTGTTTGATATTTGTATTGCCTGGCGTCCTAACATCCTAACGGTCCTATTTATCAGTCACAAGTTTCATTAAAATCAATTCAAAGCCGACATATTTAAGTATCCTGTTAATTTATGACAAGGGCATCGCAGCAGATATTGCAGATATCTGCTGTTGACCCTGTCTCTTCTAACACAAAAGCAGTCATCATCATCATCACCATTTATTTATATAGCGCCACTGATTCCGCAGCGCTGTACAGAGAACTCACTCACATCAGTCCCTGCCCCATTGGGTCTTACAGTCTAAATTTTCTAACACACACACACAGACAGACTAGGGTCAATTTGATAGCAATTAACCTACCAGTATGTTGTTGGAGTGTGGGAGGGAACCGGATCACCCGGAGGAAACCCAGGCAAACACGGGGAGAACATACAAACTTCTCACAGATAATGCCATGGGTCGGGAATTGAACTCAGGTCCCCAGTGCTGTGAGGCAGAAGTTCTAACCACTGAGCCACCGTGCTGTCCATTGCTTTCTACGGGGACTGCTGAAAAAACAGTCAGTATTTAACTTATGTGCAAAACAGAAAACTAATTTTCACCCCTTGCATTGTTACATTGCACAATAAGAAGAATTTTGGGTGCAAAAGAGAACACTTTATTTCCATGCCCAAAAAAACGGCCAAATTTAATCTGCCCCAGCTTAATTTTCAAAGTGTTTGTGTTTTTGTGTGCTGCAGGTTTTAATTAAACACCACTTCAAAATGATTTAATGTGCTTTTTATTTGTTGCTATGCCATCCCATGTATAGGTGATATGCATTAGCACATGAAAAAAGGATCATTCTACATTCAGAATAAAGAATTGCTTCTACGCATGGTCGCCCCGCACTGCAAACTGCAGTACAATACGCTTTTCTGAAAGCTACACTCTGCAGATAATGGGGAGGGGGGTCTCAGGGAAACAGACCCTCCCCTATTTGCTATATGACAGGTCAGAAAGAGATGAGGCCATCCAAAATTGGACAACTTTTAAATGCACAACTTAAAGTGTGTCGTGCAATGAATCAAACCCATATATCCCTGTCTTTTCTATAGGTGCCTCTTCTATAATTCAGTTCGGCACACACAGAAGTGGCTTGAACCCTGCATCTGGCTAGCTGTTTTCTGTTTATCACCAGCTGACCTTAAACCCAGATTACTATAAAAAAAAAGTATCAAAACTTGTAACATTGTAACGAAAAGTTACCATAGCAACAAAACCATTGACTGAGGGGGGGGGGCTACATTTCTCATTACTTGGGAGGATGTATCAACTTGTCTCATGTGACAGGCTGGCTCTACAGAAATGACATGGCTGCTCTGAGACATTAACATAAAATGCGATTTACCATTTTCTAATATTGAAATAGGGACCAGTAATGAAAATAAAGCAGATGTCTCAGTAATTGAAACAGTAATAACTGGTAATGTAATGTTTATCTGCTCTAAGTAGTTTGTGCTGAGAGCACAGATTTATCTCATTTAACAATAAAAGAAAGGCATCAGTTAGTTGTGATTTCAATTTGATTTGATTTTTCTTTGCTCCCGGGCATGTATGTGCCGAGCGGGGGTTAGTACATGGAGCAGCAGGAAGCTGCTTAAGCAAAGTCCAAAAAATAGATGTGAATTCTGCTTGGAAGATAACGTACTGGATAGAAATAATTATTTACTGTCCTCAGAGCTCACAGATGTACAGTTCTTTTCAATTCAGCATAGATACACGCCTATATTTTGCTTTTGTGAACTGGGTAACTTTTTGCGGGATTGCAGACCAGATGTAACCGAGAATGGTGAAGCAAGTAATGCATCAATTCAAAGTTCGTGCTATTTGCACTATAGAATCCACTCCCTTTATTCATTTCAACTTTTTAAAATATTACTTGTTCAAACATTATGTGCCTCATTTGTACCAAGAACAACGGCAAGTGCAATTGGCATTGCCTGGTCTCCGGAGCCAGCGACGCTCTTGTGGAAATGGTTGGGAGATGGTTCCAGGCTGATGAAGGGGCTTCATTAATTCATTTATCATCACCATTTATTTTTATAGCGTCACTGATTCCGCAGCGCTGTACAGAGAACTCATTCACATCAGTCCCTGCCCCTGTGGAGCTTACAGTCTAAATCCCCTAACACACACATACACAGAGAGAGAGACTAGGGTCAATTTTGGTAGCAGCCAATTAACCTACTAGTATGTTTTTGTAGTGTGGGAGGAAACCGGAGCACCCGGAGTAAACCCATGTAAACACGGGGAGAACATACAAGCTCCATTCTTTAATGTGTATATTACATTGTGATTTTTTGCCATAAAATCGACTAATTATTATCTTCCAACTACTGACACTTTTACAGCACCTGAGATATAAATATCAGGTCATTTTGACGGAGGAAAGAGGATTTGTTTCCGCATGATTACCTGAGAACCTCCTCTCCAACCGACACTCTTCATTTCTTGAAGCTTATTTAAAGATCTTGTCCAGTAGCATGACATTTGCATGCCACCTGCCAATCACAAGCATTTTCCCTCACTGGCCTCTTGTGATTGGGTGTCCTGGGCAATGTACGTCGGTTGTTTGTAATGTGGGGGGGTCATTTTATATCGGAATTTGTCAAGTTTTTTATTATTTTCTATTTTGGACTACGATGAATCAATACAGAAGAACAGAAGATTTGGTGAATAAGGGTTTTGTGGAGTTGTTCATTCAATTTACTTTATCTCAAAATGGTGTATATGTGTTATTGGTTTTTTTTTTACTCTTTTGGTAAAATAGAGACCTTGGTTCATTAGACTGGGACCAATTTGGCACCCAAATTGGCCACTCCGGGGGCCCCAAACTTGTTGTCTAGCGATGCCTTGGCATGGAAGGCGTCACAGGCAGCCTGCTGCTGTAGATGGATGAGGGGGCACTGCACATTTTCTTCATTTATTTATTAATGACACGGTGCATTGTGTATGGGAAGTGTTTTATCACTATGAAAATATAGTTAGAGACCTGATCTCTGGCAGCAGAATTTAAGTCTTTTTGTGGAGGGGGAACGACCGCACTCCGCAAACAGTGCCCCTAAAAATGCACCCACTCACCAGTGTCCACTAAATGAGGCACATCGGTTTGCCTCTTCCATTCTGCATCGGGAACGTCTAAACCGCCCTTAACTCCTCCTCTTGCCCCCCCAGAGAAAATCACGGTGGATTCGTGCAAACGGAGTCTGAAGTTGTATTCATACTGCAGAGCGGCCGATTTGCCTTTTCGCAAATACCCTTCGCTTGGTATAGGCGAAAGATTCAATAGTGTTTATCCAGAAAGATTTATTTCTGTTGTATAGAAATTAGCACCTTGTAATCTCTGGATACATTTTAACATATTCTTCATAATTTTCTCCTGTGAACAAAGCCCAGTCTTTTGGGCACTTTCATTTTGACACAATAAGCTATAAGGTACATTTAATCTAGTCACACTATAGACAGAACTATGAACGTTTCGTCACTGGTGAGCCAGAGATAACCTGATCATCATTATCATCATCAATTAATATAGTGCCTCTAATTCTGCAGCACTGTACAGAGAACACATTCATATCAGTCCTTGTCCCATTGGAGCTTACAGTCTCAGCGGCGCACGCAGGGGGGGTTTCTGGGTCTCCAGAAATCCCTCCCCTCCACTAACTAAGTGCCCCACATAGCGGCACTGTACTATACAGCAGCCGCGGCGATATCAAAGAAGCCTCCGCGGACGCTTCTTTGACAGCGCCGCGGCTGCTGTATAGTACAGAGCTGCCCAAACGGAGCTGCGGCGCATGCGCAGCAGCTTTTGCGTTTTTTTTGGGTTTTTTTGGGTGGGGGAGGGAACCCCCCTAACAATCCTGCGTGCGCCCCTGAGTCTAAATTCCATAACATGCAGAGAGAGACAGAGAGAGACAGAGAGAGAGAGACTAGGGTCAATTTGCTAGCAATGCTGTACAGTTTTCGCATAGGTCAACAGGCATTTCAGCCCTTGCTGGCTCTGATTTTCCTAGACATGACACTTTGTCAATGAGCAAAAATGTTGGTCAAACACTGTTTTCAATTATATAAAATAAATGGAGAGAAGAGAGATAGAAAAATAAATAGAATGATGTGGGTCAGGGACAAGACCTAGAAAATGTCTTTTTTGCTTGATGTATAGTAAATGAAACATTTCTGCGTTAGTGTTCCTTTACATTGCCAAAGAAAAGGCAAAATAGGTTGTACATTTCTTTATTATGTTAAATGAAGCTTATAATAGAGTGTTGATGCGTAGAACAAAGGAACAGAGAGTAACTTGTCCAAGATAACAGGTAGCTGACAACTGTATTCTGGCCAGAGTTTCAGTAAGTCTCTGTGCTACATTGTATCTCCCTGTACAATGACAACTACTGTAAACTATTTGAAACTATATAACAAAACTTATAAAAAATCCAAAAAGGTCTGTATGAACATTGTGCACTACTGAAACAAATGAGCATCGCTATCCATAATAAGTCGATTCTCTTGTCTCTAATCTGGAGAAGACGTCAGCATTTTTAACGAGGATGAGAGCTGGTGTCATAATGATTAAAACCATATTGTACATTTCTTCATGTGCGTTACGTGATCATCTTCAGAAACAATAAACATTAGTCTACTCATTTCGGAATCTTACCAGCTGTCTATGACTGTGGCAAATGCTCTCCAGACAGAGACACTCAGGAAGTAGTTCTGTTGTACATGAATCAGAGCTCCGCTGGGCTTATGTGTGCTGCAGGTAAAAGCTTATATAATGTCTGCTTCCAAGACACAAGGACATTTAGCAATGAATAACATTTACTCTAGATGCTCTGAGCTAATTTCAGCAACGTGCTTGAAGAAATAAGAGCAAAATATCAATCTTGCTGAGGTCTGGGTGGTAGGAGCAACAATTTATATTAGGCTAATAAGGCTATAATGTTTTGGTTTAGACCTCATGTATAGAAGAAGGAATGAAGGAATCACGACACTCAACACAAAATCCATTTAAAACGTACGGCCAATTTACTAACATTGCATTTAGGTGCAAAATTACTACTACTCTATAGTAAAAATGTAAGTGTTAATTGAAACCAACTGCAAGTTTGCTGATACATTGTGTTATGTTTTGTAACTTGCCACTAACAGCAGCTCGGATCCTGACCCTAGTTTTCTGCACCTCTTCCTGTCGCTTATAACGTAGATGGCTTGGGAGGTGAATCCCCACTTTGGGTTTGTGTTGTTAGCAAGGTGGCTCAGTGGTTATTGCTTCTGCCTTACAGCATTGGGATCATGAGTTCGACTCCCGACCATTCCCTTATCTGTGTAGAGTTTGTATGTTCTCCCCATGTTTGCGTGGGTTTCCTCCGGGTGCTCCAGTTTCCTTCCACACTCCAAAAACATACTGGTAATTGGCTGCTATCAAATTGACTCTAGCCTCTCTCTGTCTGTGTGTGTGTGTTAGGGAATTTAGTGTCATGAATCTGGGTCTTAGTCCCGTTTACACCACTCGTTGGTACCATATCGCCATACATCTGCCTTTTGGTTGAAGGCAGCATTCTATCCTGAGATAAGTGTGACTTCTGTCTGCAGTACTGGAGGCTGCCATCTTGGGTGAGACATTTCATAAACATCCTGCTGAGTCTGAACACCTGATCTCATCCACCAATTAGCTTTCTCTGCAGACTATAAGAGTCTCCTCCTACACTCAGCAAATTGCCAGTGCAACACTTTCCTAGTTCCTGGTTCCAGACGACCATAGTTGCTGTTTGTTTGCTGCTGCAATCTACCTGCTGTATTCAGATTTCAACTATCAACCCTTCATTGGAATTCAGCTTCATCGTGTTTGCTGTTATAAGGACTTTTACAAATAACCCTCTGAGTGAGTTCTGCTTTACCCTGTTTGCTGTTCTATGGATTTCTACCCTTAAACCTCTGATTGAGTTGAGCTTAACCCTGTTTGCTGTTATATGGACTTTTACCATTAACCCTCTGAGTGAGTCGAGTTTCACCCTGTTGCTGTTCTATGGATTTCTACCATTAACCCTCTGAGTGACTTCAGCTTCACCCTATTGCTGTTATATGGACTGCTACCATTAACCCCTTGTGTGAATTCTGCTTCATTGTGCCTGCTGAAATAAAGACCGTCTGTGTAGATCCTCCTTTCACCAATCTAGTCCTGTCTCTCCTATTGGGTATCTGGGATAGTAGTTTGTTGTTCTGAGATATCCACATTCTGGAGCCATCTCTGTGTCTTGTGGTAGCAACTTTTAGTTCCAGGCCTACCCCAGGTTCAGAGTTCTGTGTTGTCCAGGGCCAGTTCCAGGCTTTGTCTGTTCAGGAGGCTGCCACCCCTGTATATCCTCTGACTGAGTTCTGATACTTCTCAGTCCCAGTTGTGGTACTATATTTGTCTGAGTCTTTGAGTTTTTGGAGGTACTGAGTCTCTGGTCGTGGGTTCAGGTCCTCCCTGTTCCCACGTTAAGGTTCCAGTCCATCAGGTCCAGATTCCAGTAATTTATTCCAGTACGGAGTCCAGTCCAGCATTCCTCCTCCTAACATTCAGTATACAGAATTAGTAGAAGCTCTATGAGTAAGACATTCATCCAGCTTCCCCGTTTCCTCTACATTCCTGCCACAGCTAGTCCCAAGGGTCTCAAGATAGATCCCAGAAACCCTATTGCCATGACATTTAGACTGTAAGCTCCAATGGGGCAGGGACTGATGTGAGTTCTCTGTACAGTGCTGCAGAAATAGTGGCGCTATATAAATAGATGATGATGATGATGAAGTGCTCGGTCAACCGGCATTATTGTACTTCTAGTTGTGCTTTCTAATAGTAACTAGCTGATAGTGACCTAGTTTCTTTTCTGACCATAGCTATGCTAGCCTGATTACTAACTTGGCTATAAGGTTCTGATCTGCCTTTATTTCTGACCATCCTTGATCTATCTACAGGTGGCACTGATCTTTGCCTCATGTCTGGATCTCTAACCTGCACTGTCCATCTTGACCCAAAATACATTTGTGTCTCTTATTTTGTCACTAGGTCCTCTCCTTGCATGCTACAGCCTAGTGGGATAAGACTGAAGGCCAGCATTTGTTAGTGTCCTGCAGCAAATTCCATTATGTATTTTCCATGGCAAACACCGGACACTTGTTAGACTCCATCTCTCAAACTAATTAAGCCAGCCTGTGAAAAAAATGCATCTTTTTCACGCAAATAATTACTGCATTGGGTGTAGTTAAAATTATTTTAATATACTTTATTTTAATTAATTTAATTATTTTTGACTGAAACACTATTACAGTGACTGAAATTACCTTAATATATTTTATACCCAATTGAGTCCCACTATTTTTGTCTTAGGGAGAGCTTTCTGTTCACTCAAATATCACAGCGTGATTGATTTTTTCTATTTAATGTAGTCATTATACTCATAATAATGAAATTGACATATAAATTAGGTCTCTTTCTAATTAAGAAAGTTTTAGAAGTACAATAATCTGAACAGGTTTTCTCTTTGGAATACCATTTAATCAGACAATCAACTAGTGAATTCCCGAATACAGCGATCGTGACTTAATTTGGCAAACGGTTACAAACTGAATTTTGAAAGTATTGCTTATCTCTAATGTGAAACTTTCCCTTTTGATAATTAAAGAACGATGACCTCTGAACTGCAGACATAGTCATGCAACCGCAACAAGAGCCATAACATCAGAATACTGATTCAGGACACTGGTTTTAAAATATAAAAATGTGCTTTCTTGGCCCATAGAAACATCTAAAGGACTGCTCACAAAATCCACTCATAAGAAGATAAGAAGAGACCTTTCATTTCAGACGGCGACTGCTGGGATGCTTCTAGCTGAGAGTAAAACGTGTGGATACACAGCTTATGTGACATTCACCTCCAGGCTGTCTTTACCTTTACAAGATGTTCTTAAAATCCCCTGACCTGCTCTAGGTGAATATATAACATTGTAGCTGAGGCCTTTGAAAATGTCAGCACTTTTCTCTCTCTTTGGCAATTACTTCTCCCTTAAAAAGACTAAATACCTGTGACAGGCTCAATTTAGAATAAAAAAAACAACTTGGGATAACAATGACTTGATCCGATTACGTGAACCAGGAATCAGGCTGTGGAAGAAAGATGAAGTTCTGAGGGTCGGTGTCAATCCTCGTTTACGTCAGGCTATAAGAGAGAGAGCATGAAAACGTGGAAGCAGAGAGGTGAGAATCGCTAGCATAAATCATTTTAAACAAAGCCGTCTGCCGGTGCATATAGGTCACAAGTAGTGAAAGAAATGAGTTTTGAGCCTTGGCATTAAAGATATGTCTCACATGGGGCGCACAATACATTACAAAATCATTACTTATTTCATACCTCTATATGAAGGTTCAAAATACCTCACCTTAATATCATCGCCTTACAAACCCATTAGAGTGCTGCAACGCATATGCCAGTAAATGGGCATAGATGAAGATCATAGGAAAACACATTTCACTCTTAGATGTCACCGAATATGGTAAATAATTGACGTCTCTGGCTGCAGTTTCCTTTTTCTTCAAAAGCTCTTCAACCCGTTGCCATGACAAAGCCTTTCCAACATGCAAAACGACTTATATGAATGAGCCTTTACATTTTATTCTACAGTATTATATCTTCTGAAGTGGCTTTTATATACACATCCACAAGGAACTCTGTGATCTTAGCGGATTATATCAGGCAATGTATTTACAAGCCTACAATAACGATCCTTTAGGCAAAACTATGTCCTATAGGCAAGTAAATTACATTTCACTTTTACCCTGTAAAGGTATGAGACTTCTTGTCTAGAAGATTGCCATACAAAGACTTCAATAATTGCTGGTGCTACGGGAAAATGTTATTCACGCAGGCATATAATGGGGTGTAAAGCCATATTGATTAAGAAAACGGGAGTCATTCATTCTTGATCTGAATTCTTCAAAACGCTAAGGACGATGATTATCATGCTGGACAGCTACCTGTCGGAGTATTTGCTTGGTAAACCCTATTTAAGTATCGTGGAACTTGTACCTGTTCTGGTACCGTCTTCTCAGGGTAACGATAACTAACCAAACGCACTAAAAACGATTTTATTCTTTTCTTTTCTTTATTCTTTTCTTTATGCATAATTAAAAATAGAGATGCTCAGGCTCGGTTCCCCGAGAACCGAACACACCCGAACTTAGCAGATCTGAGTACCGAGCCGAGCCGGTACTTTATGGAACAACTAATACAAAAAGTGGATGTTTCATAGGCGAATCATTAAGGTTAATGTTTTCCAGATGACTGCTGCTTTCAGCACAGGGATGGGACAGATATTATGTGTATGACATTAGGACAGAGATGCGCAAATTTGTATAGCTGGCACCCAGTCATAGGGCTTAGCACCATGTTTAACTACTGCTAGTCTGCCCATCCAGAAGACCCTGCTCAAACATTGATCCGAACTCTTGACATTATACCCCTGATATGTTCCCTATTGTATTGGCCTTCAAAGGGGAAATAATTGAAAGCATTTTATACATACATGACAACATATTAAAAAGCTAAATTGGGACAAAACTAAGCCCGTCTCAACCCACCCAGCCACACCCTTAATGCACCCAGCCACACCCACATTCCCTTGAAACCCCACCAAGTTTCTGACATATCACACCCCTTTAGCGTCAGAGAATCGGGTCAGTCCCACCGAAATCAGGGTTATCAAGAAGGATGTTTTGAAGCTAGTTACAAACTAAAGAGGATAGTTCATCAAAAACATTTTAGCCATTGCACCCCATGCGTCCCCTGTTTAAGGGTTAACCCATGAATGCCTGGCAGGACCCGAATTCTCTTTAATCGTAAGGGTGGGTATAGTGACAGCTTTCCTGCACTTAAATAAAGAACTCTGTAATTCTTCATCATCATCATCATCATCGTTTGTTTATATAGCGCCACTAATTCCGCAGCGCTGTACAGAGAACTAAATCCTTCCCATTCATCCTTTATCAGCCGGGGTCAAATTTTTATTGTGATGAATATAACACATACCAGTGACCCAATTTTATAACCCCAAAATTTCTAGCATTAAGGAGCATGGTCTACAGATCATGGGTGTGGCACACGCAGATTGGGTGCACAGGTTAAGTGAATTGTGCCACATTTTCTCTACGTTTCATAGGGAATATGAACATGTGTCATTTACAGATAATCTTTTTTTTTTATTTAATTTTTCAACGGAGATTAAACAACGCAGTTTGTTGCTTAAATTATTATTTTAGCGGGACAACAGTCCCAAATTTAGGGCTCTGTCTCACTGTCCCACCCAGGGACATGTTTGAGCCGCAGGTGGGAATGTTGGGAGAAGAAAGGCATCTAATGCGCAGCTTTTACGGCAGTAGGTAACCCTCCTTGGTCGTAGCCACATCCCATTGCGACGTAGCTACGCCCCCATTGCGACATGGCCCCTGTCTCTCTCCCACTATGTGGACGCATGCGTCCAATCAAATGTCACTTCCTGCTCTTGGTAAAATACATTCTATTTTGTACCCAAAGTTTCATAAACCTGCATTAAAGAAACATAAACTAAACCAGACATGTTTATTTTCTCGCTAGTACTTCACACTTTTGGCTGCACGCTGAAAATATTTCTGTACTTTGCAAAAAGTTATATCAGGATATAAATCCAGCCAGCAGTAAACAGACCTGTCTGGCCCATACTGCAGGAATATAATTTCACTTTAAAGCGTAGAAAGTGAAAGGAAAGCTCGATGTCTAGAACATGCTCTGTCAATCAGTTTCATGAAAGAAATCTTTCCTGATGCCTTTATCAGCTCCTCTCACTGAGCAGAGGGCCATCATTCCGCAGCGCAATCAATTCCGCAGCTCCCAGCCGTCTCAGCTCTGCAAATGTGAAATCTAGCAACTTATTCCTGAACGTAGACAAGAACAGAGAGAGTGGAGACTTTGGATAAAACCAATAAAACATCTCACTGAGAACTACAGGGAGGAGGAAGGGTTCGCTGCATGTCCTAAAACATCTTCACATGTCTCCGTTAGCTAAAGTAATGAAGGTATTGTTATTTCTTTTTACTGTTTTGTCTTGTTTACATGCGATCTCCGTCCCCAACATAACAGCCTCAAACAGTGTACAGTGTAGCTCTTGACCACACACAGTGTTAGCAGTCAAGAGAATGAAGCATATCCATTTACTATAAACCAGAGACATCAGTGCCTCATGATCATACCTGCTTATGTTTTGGGGGCAAGGGAGGGTCGCATGACAACGCATTTTGCATCATTATGAGTCCGCTCCTCACTGTGCAATGATTGGAGACTACACAATATTCTGGAACAGTAGGAGAGTATGATTCTAATGAACATTGGTTCAAGTCAGTGATGGACTTAGATCCACTGGCTCAGCAGCAAAGTGTCCTTGGGAAATTATTCTTTAAATGTTGGTAACTATGATTGGGCCAGTCAGTACCAACAGTCTTAGAGATCACTGGTCGGCCTCCAACACTCAGCAGCCACTGATCGCTGACATTCCCAACTAGAATCCTTAACAGAACCCAGCTGGGCTCAGCCTCAGACTAGAGATGACATAACACCTCTCTCAGGTGTTACCACTAACCACCTGTAACGACACTGGTGGTATTATCTGAAGCCCAATAGTCAAGTAGATATCCAGCGGGTAGTCAGACGTTTGCCGGGTTGGTACACAAGAGGGTAGTCAGACGTTTGCCGGGTCGGTACGTAAAAGGGTAGTCTGACGTTTGCCGGGTCGGTACACAAGAGGGTAGTCAGACGTTTGCCGGGTCGGTACGTAAAAGGGTAGTCTGACGTTTGCCGGGTCGGTATACAAGAGGGTAGTCAGACGTTTGCGGGGTCGGTATACAGGCAGGTAGTCACAGATGCAAGGAAGAGTAGCAAGTGGCAGGAGCTGAGCAAGCAGAATACTCAAGCATATGTCTGAACCAAGATGTGTCATTTATAGGCCAAAACAGGAAACAGGATCCAAGATGGTTTCCCTTTAATGCCAAACTGGCATTATAAGGGCAAATCTAAGGGAAAGTTTGCAAATGCAGAGACCTCTAGTGATTGGAGGTACAAATGTCAAAGTAATTCCTTACACCGCCAGTACTGATGACACATGCGGGCAATCACCAGTCAACCAGCCACTATAAGAACCCGCTCAATGCTCTCAATTGTGTCCAACATTGATACTTCCACTCCATGGCTATACTAGCAAGTGTTTCTTCAACTATTGTGTCCAGTCTCCCTGAGTCCTCATACTAACTAAGTCCTCTGCTGCTTTCATGAAGGGAAAAAACTCCACTGGGCCATGACCTGGGTCCTCTACGAGCAAAGTCATATCCTCTTGCGGGGATCCCTGGTTAAATCCAGTGGTTGTCTTAGACTCCTTGCCAGTGTATATGATTCTGCCAATCCCACCTGCTAGTTATTGCCATCTGTGTGAGTGCACATTTCCATGCTGTCAAATATGGATACAAAAGGTTCTAGACAATTGAGGATGTTATTAATGTCTACTGTACATAAAATGCATTTTTCACTTGCCACTTACACCAGACCCGTAGCCGATGCAAGTGATACGGATAGAAAACACGTACCTAAAATGCAAAACTACGACATGTATTGGCATTTACATTCCTTATTGAATCAGGCCCTAAATATTTAGCGCAGAGGTGGAACTAGCGAGTTGTGGGCCCCGGTGCAGGGAAGCGGGGAGGAGGGAACCGGGGTCCACAGCTCGCTAGTTCCCTGTGCAGTGGGCCCCATTATCTCCATGGGCCCCGATGCACCAATGGTAGTTCTGCCACTGATATAGTGAATAGGGAGGTTCTTGTTATTCAGAAGTTGCTCAGTTCCTGCTACTCATTTTTTTGGGGAACTTATTTCACATGAGACGGGATGAGCTTGCCACTCTCAGCTGGGGAAGTGGGGACACATGTCTAATTGATGCACAGTCAATTACTGAGAAGTGTTATAAGGAGAGGAGTGCAGTGGCTTAGTATTGCAGAGGGTGTTGTCATGTATTGCGAAATGTAATAAGATGAGTAATTATAGCCTGCAGCATGGAATATGCCAGTATAATACCCAGTAAAATGTAATATGTCAGTAATTCTGTCCAGCAATAATGACCAGTAACATCCAATAAACCCAGCAACAGATAATATGCCAAGTACCTTGTTGCAGCCATGCAAACAGCTTCAATGGACAACCTGCATCGGATGTCTATGACGTCTTCAAAATTATTCTAGTCATTACCCTTTGGTATTTTAATTTGTAAGCTTCAGAAAAGTGTTGATAACGGTAGAAATTAATATGCAATTACCCTTTGTCAGCTGCAAATATAATAATGACGATTTCATAAGCAAAAAACGATTTATGTAGTGTATAATTCAAACAGATTTAATAGGTAATGGGCATTTGTGCCGTACATTAAGAATCATAGAAGATATTGTTCACACGAGTATTTTAAGATGGATCCTATGAAAACGCTCATCCTTCAATGTCAATCATCGATTACTAACTTCACAAACAAAGACAAATAGTTATACATATATTGTCACCTATTAATGTCTCTTTTTGGAAATATGTACATGAGTTACAGCCATACCTGCAAACTTAGGAGTGTTGTTTGAAGCAGCGGAGTACGGTAAGGTTAGAAATGCTTAATGAGTAGCTGTCAAGTGGGGACTTGGGAGTGTTGTTCATTCTAGCACAATAATGGACTAATCTGCATGAGAGAGGAGATAGAGCGCGTGGGTGCAGAGCTTGGGAAGAAAAATGAGCTGACTGCAAAATTAGTGCATCCACAATGGAACAGAAATGTTTTGCAGGCACAAAGGCTCAACACGCAGAATTTAAAGCAATGTCAAAGGCTCGTCATGCAAGCATATTGTTGGGTGCGCGTCCCTGCTTGCCGTCTGCTTTCATCAAATTCCTTTCCTCGGAGATAGACTGCGTTAAAAACTGGTTCAGATTTTTTATTTTTTAGTTATCAGAAGACGTTAGTAAGTCAGCTGGTCGGCGCAAAAACAGCAGCTCTGCAATTGCAGCAGCTAAGTGTTACTTTGACGTGAACATTATTATTTTCTAATAACGAACTGACACATTTGACAGCTTATCGGAGGGGCTGCAGCCGGTGACTAAATTCTAGATTTACAGAAAAACTTGAGTAAAATTGGATAGTTTCCATTTTTTTTCAAATGAGAGACAGGATGAAACCTGCGGTTAGCAGGAATGGGTAGGAATGAAGTACCTGGAAGGCAGCACTGCTGAACACGATATCTTTCTGGGGCCTCACAAGTGGCCTTTGGTCCTACAGGTCAACTTCACGTTGCCTTTGCGGAGAAGAGTAAATTCTCACTATACGACCAGCATGATCTGTTTATGCAACCAAAGTAGTAAAGAGCTGTTTTTATAGGCAGGACCTCCGCTACAACTAGGCAAATCTCCGCAGTCACCTAGGGTGCCAAGGGCCACCTAAAACACTGAATGAATAACATAGTTTAACGCATTGCCATGCACTAGATAGGAAGGGAACGCTACTTGCCCACAGAGGAAGGGAGCACCAAAGTGCTAATAGAACAGGAGGGGTGTGACTTATTAGAATTAGGGATTCCATCAAACTTTTGCTGTGGGGCCACAAAGCTGTTGTCATGCCCCATATCAGACATTTGTATATGATTATTTTTGCATTTCTAAAGGCAGCTATAGTAATTTCTATAAGCATTATTAAATTAATTCAGACTTTTGCATTAAAAAAATTGGACCATATTAATTCCATTTATACTGTTGGCCCCCAAAACACATAGGGTCTGATTCATTAAGGATCTTAAATAAAGAAGTTTCTTATTTAAGTCTCCTGGACAAAACCATGTGACAATGCAAAGGGTGCCAATTAGTTTTCTGTTTTGCACATAAGTTAAATACCGACTGTTTTTTCATGTAGCGCACAAATACTTGATAGCTTATTTGTACACTGAAATTTAAAGTTGATATTTGTGTGTTACATGAAAAAACAGTCAGTATTTAACTTATGTGCAAAACAGAAAACTAATTGGCACCCCTTGCAGTGTAACATGGTTTTGTCCAGGAGACTTAAATAAGAAACTTCTTAATTTAAGATCCTTAATGAATCAGGCCCATGGTCTGAGGCAGCTGCCTCTCTAATTATAAAAGGATTTGTGATGTATTAAAGAGCTTCTCATTTTTACCAATAGTTCCTTGTAAACTTTATTTTTTTCATTAAGTCCTCTCATCTCCAATGATAGTGACTGAGTGTCCTATTTATCAAACTTCTTCCTACCATAGCAATAAGCTTATTTAGCTTAATGCCACATATCACTGTGATGAAAAAAATAATAATGCATAAGTAACATATAGTAACTATATAACCTACATTATTTTATATAATGCAGTTAATCCATAGGAATAAAATATATAGGTTGAAGCGAAAACAAGTCATTTTGCCATCAATACCATGTATTTTCGCAGGTACCAGAGCTTCCTCCATTTGATAAATAGGCCCATGACTCTCATTGAATTGCGTACAGTTGTTTCAAGCTATGAAGTCTTTTATATATCTAAAGGTTCCTGAACAATAAAAGGAATGAAAACTATTTATATAAGTAGAGTTCTGCTATTATTGACAGAAAGCCAGACTGTAAACTTGTACTTTCCGAATTAAAACAATGCATTGTGTTGTAAGAGCTGGCGCTGACTGAATATATCGGGGGTTACTGATCTGACATTGTACCTAACTCCCGTCTCTTCTATGACGGTGGAATCATTCACTTCCGATCTGAACCTTCAACTTTTCCTAATCTGTGTGAAATCAGCTATATGATAAGTGGTATAAATTAATGGAAAGCCATTAACAGTGTCAGCTCCTGCACTGTTGCTCCTTCGTTCAATAATTACATTTAGTTTCTAATAATCACCGTTATAAATGCTTAAATATTCAATTATGAACTGAAAACTGCTTTTTCTAAAAAAACATTTTACCCTTCTCAGAATTTTTTTCACAGTATTCACAATGTGAACATACCGTTCTTTTGTGATAAATGTACATAATCTAACACTTACATTCTCAGTCTATTGTTTCTACAATTGTCATTGTATCCACTTTTATGCTGGATAAGTCTGGTATTTGAAGACCATGGGAAATACAGACACATTATTAGACTATTTCATGTGCTTCTTTATTTTACAAAATGTTGTTTTTTCTGATTTAAATGCTGTATCTATCAGTGCTGTCACCTTGAAAATATTTCTCATGGCGTGAGCCATCTGATAAAATGATCGCAAAGGCAAAGTATAGTGAAGAATGTGTGGTGTAGACAGAAAGGATAGGCTTAGGGTGAAAAGCAAAAATAGACTTTGTACAATGCCCAGGGTGGAGCTGTGAAAGTCAAATTATTAAAATTGTATGAACGATCAATCTGAACCAATGTGTATTTATCATTATGTCGTGTACAATGCGATTGCAGTCAAACGTACATATTTGCAGTTAGTGGCTATCATATTTCTATTTGTACTCTGTTGCGATCACATCCAATTTATTGATATTACTCTTTCAATGTGTCTAAAATCAGACTTTATATAACATTATACTAAGTACACTAACTCTTTAATGGTGGAGCTTTAGGGGAAATGCTTGGGTGACTGGTATCTGGTGGGTGGCTGGGTGGACATACTTAGGTGACCAGTATCTGGTTGGGGATTGGGGGGAAACACTTGTGTACCCAGTATCTGGTGGGTGGCTGGTGGGACGAGCAGTCGGTCACATACACATTTACCATGGAGAAAGACCAAAGCCTCAACAACAAAGAACTGAAGAGCTGACCTAGAGTGAGCCGTGTTATTGGACTGTCCCTGGCCTTTGACCTATAGGAAAGTGACCAGTGTAACTATGACCGATACAATTGACCCCCCTTACTCCCCCTACACCCGCACCCTCTTGTGCATAAATAGCTTATCTTTGCCTTTTGGACAGCAGAATGTTCATTATTGAGGCTTGGTGCTGGTTCTGGCTGCATGTGTGCTTTACCTTCAGGCTTTCAGCTGTATTTCTGAATATTATTTCTGTACTTGATTTCTAAACACAACTCTATGTTCAATATATCGCTTTTAGTGCTTTGGAGCCAGAACCTGATTGGACATCCACTTATTTACCTTTAATAAGTGGGGGCTCCTGAGCGTAAGGACTACCTCATCTCTCTACATGTGGACCTTCATATTTCGTTAGAGTGGGGGTAGATATAGTGATAGGTAAGAACTTATTCTGACTATGCCTGAGGTTTTGAAAGGAGAAGTCACCTAGGGTTCAACAGACTAGGAAGAATTTGAGAATATTGTGAGCGAGCGCATATATGTGAGCAAATGAGAAGACCATCGTGCATGATGATTTGGGAGCAATTAGGTGTACCATTGTGCTGAAGGTCTGGGGTTGTGCATTGTAACATTGAGCCTGAGATACTTGGGAGCGTTTAGATATTGTCAGGCCTGCGGTTTCAGGGATGAGCCGTCTAAGAGTTCCGCGGACGTGTAAATGATAATAGTGTGGGGGAAGATAACCCTACACTTGTGTCTGCCATTGACCACGTGTTGCGAGCACAAGATGGTCGACCTGGACATAGGGAGGAGCGGTAACTTCATTCGTTTCAAAAGCTGGTGTTAACCACTTGGATGTAAGCACCTCTGGGCATGTTGCGAACCAAGTAATGACACATAGGGGGGCAATAAAACTTTAGAGGCTTTAACGCCTCCTCTGGTTCCTGAACTGGAGTCTACACAAAGTGCAGGGTTACATCCTGTGTATACCATTACTGTCCCTGATGATAGAACTGGTGATGATGGAGTAGTACTGGTGAGAAATGTTACCATGTTTTGTCCATGGACCAGGGCTGAATTGCGCTCAATTTTTAGATTTTCCCTGATCCTAAAAAGAATTTAGCTAAAAGTCAGAAGTTTATTAAGGACAGAGGAAATACTCATGAGCCCACTAATTGTGATTGGTGGATAGTTCTCAGAGCGTGTCTTCCTGAAGGTAAGAATGTTGCTAAGCTTATTAAGGATGCAAAACTTGAAGGAGACATTGCTCTGACTTATGAAGTCAATCAAAATAATATTGCTACTATTAAATTTCAATTGGTTGTTGCTTTTCCTGTTGTGCGTGATTGGCACACCATTTTTATGATTAAACAGAAGAAAATGAGGGAGCTATTGAGTACTTTTCTAGGGCTTTATCTGAGATGACTAGATATACTGGGGTCGCAGATATTGGAACTAATGTAAATCACAGAGAAGTAGCTATAGCTATATTGATTGATGGACTCAAAGATGCTTTAAAAATAAGAGTCCAAACATCGATACCCAATTGATAAGGGATTACAGTGGATGTTCTTAAAGAGTCCACAATAAATCACATCCAAAATATAAGAAAAAAAAGAGCTAAAGAGTGCCAAACTTATGCATGTAAGTACCGTATTTCCCCAAGTATAAGACGCACCCATGTATAAGACGCACCTTAATTTTGGGGCCCAAAATGAAAAAAAAGCTTCCCGAGACGACTGGGGTCTCCCACTGCCGGCTGGACGTCCCGCGCCATCTCATGCTCTGAGCATGCTGCCCTCCTGGCGGTTTCCAAATTCCCGGTGCCCCGCCTTCTGAGAGTCCCCCCTGGCCCTGGTGGTTCCTAGCTGAGTGCCTTACCTCTACCTCTCGGAGCGCCTATCACGGCAATTGTGGCCTGTTTCCGGTGGAGACCAGGGGCTGGAGTTGGAACAGCCCGGCGGACCCGCTACTTCCGGTTACGTGGCGGGACTTCCGGCAGGGACACGCTGTTCCATACAGCCAGCGGGGACTCCTCTCTCCTCTCATATCCAGGTGCCGACTTCTTCATTGAGGTAAGTAAGACTTGCAGTGTATAAGACGCACCTTTTTTTTAGACCCAAAATTTGGGGGGAAATGGTGCGTCTTATACATGGGGAAATACGGTATATAACCTTTGCAAGTGCAGGGACTGCAACCTTCATCATATAAGACACAGTATAGTGCCCGTAACCACTCACACACAGGGGCATGCAACTGTTGTGGTGGAACGGACATGTTCATATATAGCGGGAAAGATAGGATAGTACCAGCTATTGAAAGGATGTTGTAGCAAGGAATTTTAATTTGCACCTCCAACACAGCCAATAACCCCATATTTTCTATCAATAAGAGTAGTGGGAATGGCTTTAGACTTGTGCAGGATTTAAGAGGGATAAACAAAGTAGTTGAGAGCAGATAACCTGAAGTACTTAAACCAGCTGTCATCCTGATGCAGAATCCTCTTTCTGCCCCTTATTTCATTGAAATTGATCTGTGCTCTGCTTTCTTTTCTGTCCCTCTACACCCTGACCTTCAGTACCACTCCTCTTTCTTTTTTACCTATGACGCTGCCCAACTGCCAAGAACTGTGGTACCCCTTCTGTGTCCTTCTGTGAAATGGCGCTGAATCGCCGTGGAGGGCGGTACTTATAGAATCCAAAGCTCGCGAGATCCGATGACGTAACAATGATGTTTTACCTCGTTTTCAATTCAGAGGGCACGTGAAACTACCGAGCTGGCTCAGCTTGGTACTGGGATCTGCTAAGTTCGGGTGTGTTCAGATCTTGGGGAACCGAGCCTGAGCATCTCTAATATATAGATTAGTAGATGCATACTAGTGTGCTCCTGGCTTTTACTCTCCTGCTAGTAAGAAAGCTGGTTCATGCCTTACTTGCCTGAGAAAGAATACAGGCTAGGCAATACTAAGAATGTGGTGGTTTGCATTGATGTATTCTCTAATTGGTTAGAGGCCTATCGAGACGCAACAAATACTGCTGTGTTTACTGCAAAGAAAATTGTGCAGGAGTTTGTGTGTAGATGCGGTATCCCCAGGGTCATTGACAGTGATTGGGGGGGCCCATTTCTGTCACATTTTGATATACATTTTTGTAGATGACAATATTTGATGGTAGATATCCAGGAGGGTTTGAAGTGTAACAGTGAAGTGACTGTCACTTATCTGATAAAATTGAGCAAACATATGTATGTATTGATAAGAAACTTTTTACGATTGTTTAATAGACCGTTGGGAAGGACCAGGCCAAGTGCTGATGACCAGCACTATATCTCTAAAGCTAGCGGAAAGAGACTCTTGGATCTACTCCACCCATTGCAGTAGAGTTGCCAACCCAGAAAAGTTTTGAGATAAGGCTACACATGAAGACACAACACTGTCAGTCGTGAATCTAATTAAGGAGACTTGACTTGCCTTAAATCCAAAAACAACCAATCAGAAGAACTGTTAATACCACCATGGAATATTGATTTTTCTCTTTTTTTCTTTGTTTCTGTATCTCCTATTTTTGTAGTGACATCAAGACCAAAAATATTGGTTCTGAAGATGTGTCTGATGGTACATAAACAGTAAACAGATGTTTACTGATATAAACAGTAAACAAAATGTATCCTGTGGTGTCAGCCCAATGACAATAATAGTATTGTACATTGTTGCGATCACATTCGATTTATTGTTATTATTGTTTCATTGCATATAAAATCAGACTTTATATAACATTATATTAAGTACATTAATTTAACTCTTTAATGGCGGAAGCCTGAGGAGAAATACTTGTGTAACCAGTATCTGGTGGGCGGCTGTGGGGAATGAGCAGTTGGTCACATATACAATTACCATGGAGAAAAACCTCAAGAACAAAGAAATGAAGAGCTGACCTAAAGTGCACCATGTATTGGAAAGTGACCAGTATAATTGTGACCGAAACTCCTGTTATACAATCGACTGTGCATCCCCTTGTGTATGGATAACTCAGCTTTGCCTGTTGGACAGTAGAGCATTCATTATTGAAGCTTGGTACTGTCTGCAGGTATTCTTTACCATCAGGCTTTTGGTGGTACTTTTTAATGTTATTTCTGTATTTGATTTCTGAATGCAGCTCTATTTTTAATACATCACTTTTTGTGCTTTCTAACCACAGCCTGATTGGATATCCACTTATTTACCTTTAATAGAGCATAATATGGTGAAACAGTAAATATTTAGCATATGTGGTATAGGTTAATAAGTAAATATTTGCAGTATATAGTGTTACATGTCCAGCATAGGAGCAAATACCAGCATCACCACATTGGGGGCAAATCAATTCCCCCCGAATTAGCGCGGCGTTAAAGCTACTACCGTTATTATGGTAATTTTAACCTGGCTTGAGCTGCGAGCAAAAAGCCGGCATTGAAACTACCGTAATAACGGTAATTAAGCACATTATGTCCGTACTAACGGTAATAATGTGCAGGCGCCATTACTTTTACCAGTTGAATTTCCCCCATTCTATCAGTATAACCTCATGTGCCCTCAATTAGCTCCATAATAGCACTATACAGGCTCATAATGCCGCCATATAGACACAAAAGCGGAAACCGATGTAACAAGATCTACTGCTATGATTGGTTACACCGCACTAACGAGCCTCTGTTTTAAAATTACACTTATTGCAACAACAAGTGTAAATATTAATTGCTGCTAATTATGACTTTAAAAATTATGGTTTGTGGTGACTTAACAATATTTTATTGTTGTGACAATTGAGCAAGTTATATTTCATCTACCGAGGAAAATAATATTTATTTTATGGGGAAAGGGGCACTACCTCTACTTTTCTTTAAAACAGATCATATCTGATCAAATGAATGAATTAAAATCAATAAGTTTTTGTTTAAACTTCTGCCGATAGTACCACCGCCATCCTTGATAAATAGGCTCCCCCATGTAAAAGCAGACACAAACTGGTAATAGGGTTTTTTGTGGTCTGATAATTTGGCGCATTAGACTCTACTTACTTAATGAGAGCCTTAGGACTGGGTAACTACAGTGCTAGAGGCTCTTCCACCGAAGTCTTCGTCATGCATATATGTTTTGCAGCCTAAAAGGGGAGAGATTCAAGTTGTGGAGGCTAAAGACAGCTTAGTTAGAGCTCATGGAGTAGATGATCCTGCCTAGACCACAGCAACTGATAATTTAAGACGTAGCTTCGACCTAGTCCGTGAGACCATCCTCCACTCTTCCTCCACACTGGGATTAGGGATTAATGTGCATCCAGTGGCCTGATTTGGCCGCCTCTGCCCTAAATCTACTCCAGGGGGAAAATGTTTCAAGCTGAGAGTTTTCCAGCGGGTTTGAAAAACCAATCAGATTCTAGCTATCATTTGTTTAGTACGTTCTACTAAATGACAGCTAGAATCTGTTTGGTTGCTATAGGCAACATCTCCACTTTTAAAACCTGCCAGAAAACTCTCAGCTTGATACATTTACCCCCAGCTGTCAATTTGGCCGGACTGCCTACTGCATGGCTGCCCCGACTAATCCACTGCTAAGCATCCTGTACCTCCAGTGCAGAGAGTCTACCCCCAGGCCATCCTACCTTCTCTCTGCCTGGACTGCCACCTAACCGCCTGCCACCACACATGGTGGACCTTACTCCTATCACCTTAACAAAGTGTCCCACCACCAAAGTGTATCTCTGCTCCACACTATCTCATTATTTGGTCCTAAACTGCCCCTGTCATCTTGTATGTAAGCTCTCAAGACCAGGGTCCTTTGTTCCTTACATCTCTTGTCATTCGCCATCTGTCTATGTCGTATGTCCATTGTCATGTCTGATGCTGAATATTTCTGTATAATAGGCTATTATTATTCTGCTCAGTTGTACCTGTTATTATACTGACTGTATGTCATTTATGTCAATTATGTCAAGCGCCATATATATAAACCAGGGTTGTCCAACCCACGGCCCACGGGCCGCATGCGGCCCAGCCCACCTGTAAATGTGGCCCAGAAGGAGTTTTGGTTGTGGCAAGGGGGCAGCGCTGTTAATGGGGGAAAAAAAATCCTGCAAAAAAAAGAAAAGAAAATACTTACCTTGCGGTCAGGCGGTCCCGTCAGCTGTTACTCCGGCTCCCTCCCTTGTCTCCTCCTCCGTGCGGTTGCTCGCAGTGAATGTCAGGCGTGATGTCATCACGCCCAACATCCATTGCGGAGTGCAGCACAGAGGAGTCACCCGCGCGAGAAGAACAATCAGCAGCACAGAATTGGAGAAAAGAGGACAGGAGAACAAGCCGATTAAAAGGTAAGTTAAGGGGGATTTTTTTTATTATTTCAAGGGACGCTGACCAGTGAATAAAAGTCACCTGGTCCTGGAGCATCATGGACCTTATCTCCCTGCTACATACTTTTACTTGTAATACTAATGGGAAATTATATATTATTCTCTTTGGCTCATTATAAGTTGTTATCCCTTAACTAACATAGTGGTGTAATTATCAAAACAGGTCACAATTTGGGGTCACAGTGGTGTATATGTCAGGTACCGCAGGCCTGGTCAGGGCACCCTGATATACAATGCCTGGCTTAAATGCACTTTATTGATATTGCATCGAAACAATACCAAAAGTGATTGTAGTATAATAACTTGAGAGGATTTTTGAACAGGGCGATTGAAAGGTAAGTATAGGGGGATTTGAAAAAAAAGTGATATATATATATATATATATATATGTTAACTTTGTTTTCTATGGTTTTTTGGATGATCAGCTATCGTTATTTTTAGTGTATCTTATGTGAGGCCCAAAGCAACTCGTCGTCTTCCAATGTGGCCCAGGGAAGCTAAAAGGTTGGACACCCCTGATATAAACGATAATGATGATGAAGATGAGCCCCAATACTGCACCCCTTTTCTATCAAAATTACTAGAAGTACAGGTTTGGTTCACCAGGTGAAAAAGTATATTTTAAAGGTTGAAAACAATGTATATTTCAACACTTGTTCTTGTTAAAAAAAATACAATGTAAATAATCTTTTGTTAAAAAAGGATATTTCATAATATATTAATCTGATTTGCAATTTTATTTAGTGCAGCATCTGCAAACTGATTTACCGGCGCTGAGTCACTGAAGATGGCAAATCTTGAATTTTGCTGAATTGCTTTGTTGATCTTTTGTAGGTACATCTTTTCTGTGCACATTTACAACTGCTTTACATTGTCTAAGCAATTATCTAGTGTATTTGCAGCTTATCTTACAAACAGAAGCAATTCACTGAAAGAAAAGAAAATGAGACACTTAGGTTCTGTGTCATAGTACGGAATACAACAATGAGAGAGCAATAATAGCCTCAAACAGATGTCTCGTACGGCGACGGTAAATCAGCCAGAATCCAATAACAACCTGATTCATTTCAGCAAGCTGAGGCTTAGGAGACTCACTGTGAGGGAAGCAAGATTTCAGATCAAGGCACAGACGCTTAGCATAAGAAACTTGATCAAAATATACAATAGGAAATGTGTCTTTAATGAACAATCCTTTCCCTTTTCCCCCAAACGCCATAATTTATTGCTCCTTGCAATCTTGTAACAGAACTGTTGGTCGGAACACTGTTACAAAGTTACAGTTTGCACATATCCTTTCATGTCCTGTGTGTGCTTAATCCAACAAATGTATATATTTACCAAATGCTTATGGCTTGTCTATAATGAGTTTGTGATGCCTTTGTGAGTTCCTTCTATATAAACTCTGGGCACTACTCTAGGTCCAAAGGTGCAAAATCTTTGTTCTAATGTCCTGTATCCTTAATTAAATCACTATTTTCTTGTTTCACTGCTTGGTAGATCCTCATTTCCTTGTTATAGCAAAAGTCCACCTCCCTTGCTACCTTTTACAATAACCAGTTAGATTCTGAAACCTTAGACAAATACCTATTGGCCCTTGTGACTACCGGACCTGTATCACCCCACTTTCAGATACACAATGTGGACCAGATTAATTAAGGAACCAAAATGTTGATACATGCAGTATTATGTGTAAAACCGCTCTGTGCATAACCAGATCTGGACTATACATCAGTGGACGCTGCAACATCCAATTAATCTTCGAGTACCCCTACAGCAGCCTCCGATATCATAAGCGGAACGGGGAGCGGAAGAGGCGCATGCACGTAGTCAGTGTACAGTGAGAGCGTGGCAAGCTCCAGCGCATGCAGCAGCGTCCGATTCAAGCAAAGGTACACGTTAATCAGACCCTGTGGGTGCACAAACAGCTTTCCATTGACATTTCACCTTATTGACACCTCCAGAAAATTGAGCCTGTTTCCTCTCTGATAACCCTATGCTTTCTCAAAGTGTTCCCTTTTTGCACATTTAGATATTAGGCTTACCAGTCCCCCTGTTGTTTTATTTGTTTGGCACTACATCAGTTGAAATAAATACACTGATCTAATATTTTGAGTTGAAGTTTGTTTGCAGGCACTGTCTTTGTATTCAAGGATAGAATAACCTACTACAAGTGTTCAAACACAGGAGTAATAATGTCACAAGCAAGTCACCTCAGTACTATCATCCAATTGTTTTTTGAATTTTCTTGTCACACACAGTTTGTTGAGAAAAAGTTTTTAAGGAAGTGATGTTTAAGAAAGTCATTAAAGACAAACATGAAGTATTCCTTCGGAAAACTTTTTCTCCAAAAAAGAAAAAAAAGTGTTATATTTTGTTATGAAGTTCATAGATAGAGTAATGTGAACAAAGTACATTTTCTGTCTCCTAGCTAGAGGCCATGATCATTCAGAGAGATGATTCATCTCACTTGCGGTATCAGAATGACAGTGAGTGACAGTGTGGCAGCTCCTCTTCTTACAGCTTATTCTCAGATAGGCCTCTCCGAGCTCCCAGGGTGCACTGTGATGTTGTGTCAGATGCTGTAATTCCATTGATTGATGAGCCAAATGTTGAGTGTTTTGTTTACCTTGAGAACAAAACTTTGCCACAATTGTTTGAGGAAGGTTAAACCCAGTTAAAAATTGGCAAATATTTTCCAATGATCAAAGCCCGTTCTAAGACAGAAATTCAGTATTCTGTACACTATTTGTACTTGACGCCGACTTCTTCCTTGGTCTGTTTACTGAACAAATATAAAAATCATAAAAGTTGCATAGTTCTCTTCTAGCCCGATACAATTAGAGGCATCCTGCTGTACAATCATAGGCGCTTACTGGGGCAGCAACTTTTTGTGCACTAATTTGAAAAATTCAAAATAAATGTAACGTTTGCACAATGATTAAAAGTGTACTAATGATTCAAATAATAATGTTTGTTATTTATAGTGTACAGCTTTAACTATAAGAAATATTTATAATGGTTTTTTTATTGATGAAAAGGGCTCAATTTAGTTTGTCAGCCATGGCAGCAGAGTAACTGGGAATACCCCTAGTTAAAATAAAAGCCCTCGCCCCAAAGATTTTGCAGCATTAATTAGTGATGCCTAATCTTTGGCGTTTATTCACCTCAGTGTGACGTAGATTGCTTCAACACACTCATCAGGTCTAAAAGAGCAGAACAAATGACTAATAAGGTTTGCAAACCACTGTATTATCAATTGAAGATGTTATTTAAAAAACATTTAGTGGACATTTCCTATAGTACAATTCCCGGATACTATTTTAAAATAGACAGGTGCGCATGTGAGTTTCATAGACAGTACAGTCCACTAAGGCATATCATTTTGACCAGTGGATCTCAACATATACATCATACTTGCCAACTCTCCTGGAATGTCCGGGAGACTCCCGAAATTCGGGTAGGTCTCCCGGACTCCCGGGAAAGCAGGCAAATTTCCCGCAAATGGCATCTTGCTGTCCAAATGACGCGATTCGCGGTGAATCGTGTCATTTTGGCCCCGCCCCATGACAAAAATGACATTTTGTCGCGGGGGGCAGGGCCAAAATGACAAGATTTGCCAATGCCCCATCCCTCCCGCCCTCCAACCATGACCCCCTGCCTGGGATCTCCCGGAAAAAAGTTTAAAAAGGTTGGTAAGTATAATATAGACCCAGACATACAGAACACAAACAAAAATGAGAATTACATCCAGTGTACAGAAGATATAAAATGCTTGCTCCGTCAATGACTAAAAGCTGGGACTAAAACTGTCAGAGACAGGTTTCCAATACTTGGGACTTTCCCAGAAAATAAGGGACAGGCGGCAATTATGTAGCTGGTATTTTTACAGTCGTAATGTAATACCATAAATGGTCATTTAGAAACCACAGAGACACATTTTGAGGGGAAGCAGATGGGCAGCACGGTGGCTTAGTGGTCAGCACTTCTGCTTCACAGCGCTGGGGTCAATTCCTGGCCATGGCCTTATCTGTGAGGAGTTTGTATGTTCTCCCCGTGATTGCGTGGGTTTCCTCCGGGTGCTCCGGTTTCCTCCCACACTCCAAAAACATACTGGTAGGTTAATTGTCTGCTATTAAATTTGACCCTAGTTTCTTTCTTTCTGTCTGTCTGTCTGTCTGTCTGTCGGTGTGTGTATGTGTTAGGGAATTTAGACTGTAAGCTCCAATGGGGCAGGGACTGATGTGAATGAGTTCTCTGTACAGCGCTGCGGAATCAGTTGCGCTATATAAATAAATGGTGATGATGATGATGGGCCTGCGGGCCTAGGTGGCAACATTAACAATATTAGATGATATTAAAAGTTCGGCAAATTGAGGGTATTGTTTGCTAAGTGTGGATAACTTGTGCTCGTATTTGTGCCTGAAGTGCAGAAATGAGATTTCATTTTGCAGGGCAGAATTATTTAAATGAGATATAAGTGTGGAGAGGGTGCATATACTGGGGCGTTTCCTGGTTTACTCATTTTTGCACATAAAAAGCAGTACAGGTCTACGGAATTCACTGTTAGTAAATGACACTTATATTGGTGGATTTATCAAACCTTCTAAATAGAAAAAGTGGAGGTGTTACCTATAGCAACCAATCAGATTCTAGTTATCATTTATCTAGTACATTGTAGAATATGAAAGCTAGAATCTGATTGGTTGCTTCGGGCAACATCTCCACTTTTCCTGTTTAGAAGGTTTGATAGATCTGCCTCTTAGTGTTTATTATTTGATTTTTGCACTTGGTGAAGTAAAGGCCGGGTATGATACTATGTAACACTCACTGTACTTTCCCCAGCCCTGGTAATATCTCTTCGCTGTCTTTCACACAGAGAAGTCGCAGGAGACATTCAGCCTCATAAAGTGTAATGCAGTTAGCATTGATTTTTATTAAGTGAAGGATTGCAACGTGTCACAGAAATGAATTTTTTTCTCCATCGTCTTTCTATTTTCATAACTGTACTAAATCTCTATTACTGTCACCCAGCGTTGTTTTCAGAAGAGCCACAGTGAAGTCAGCTATGTACCGATCCAACTTACAAGTGACCTACTCAGGGTTTCTGCAGGAACCATCATTTGTAAGGAGCTGCGAAGCTGGAAAAAGTTCACAAATCTCTTGTTAATGAAAGCGTGTGTCTTACATTCCGCTCATTACTAAGAATCTCCGGCCACATTCAGGCCCCATGACAAAACTTTCTCTCTTGTTCCTGCTGCAATGATGATATTTTGTAAAAAAAAAAACATGCCTCTCTCATATATATATATATATATATATATATATATATATATATATATATATATATATATATACATACATATATATTTATTGATACTTTATATGACACCTGGATATATTTTAGTTTACGCAATACTATAAAGAATAATATTGTAAATCCGAAGAAGTATTATAACCTTTCACTGTGGGCCCTTAGGAAAGGTTTCATGGTAAACAACCAACTTAATTGTAATTAATTGTAATTTGCTCATTTACTATGTTAATTCAGGTCTAACATAACAGAGGGGTAGGGTATGTGGAGGTGTTGCCCATAGCAACCAATCAGATTCTAGCTATCATTTATTTAGTATTTAGTGAAAGCTAAAATCTGATTGGTTGCTGTGGGCAACACCCTCACTCTTCCTGTTCAGAAGGTTTGATAAATGCACCCCAGAGTCAGTGTTAATTCCAACAGAGATGGCTCACATGACACTGAGCATTAGTGTCTGTTAATGTTGGTCAGAAAATAAATCCAAATTAAATAATTCACCTTATTTGATAAAGCCTCTCAGACCATGAAAATCTCATGCAAACTGTTGCTATTCACATTGTTGCAGCTATTACTGCAATAGCGACGATGCAATTGTGAAACGCTCCTGGTGGGTAGTAGTTGTATAAGGATCAGGGCACACGCACATTTTAGAATGCCTGGAGTAACAGCTTCAGAACAATGATAACATAAACCCATGTGACAAGGACACTGTGTTACCCATTTGATGTGACACAATAGCAGTGTTTAATACCTTCAGAGTGTTGTGGTTTTATATCTGCTCTGCAAAATCTGTTTACCATGATCCTTCGCTGCAGTGTAAGGGATCTCTGTTGCCTAAATAGATTGTAAGTTGTTCAGAGATGGGACCAATTTTCTATTATATAAAGTCTAAGTTTCCTGTCCTACCCATCTGTTTGCCATCTATGCTGTAAAGTGCTGCACACACTTTGTGGCTCTCTATATAAAACACTTTGTAGCCATTGTATAGATTATCTCCAAATAACATAATTCATGGGGCTCCACTAACTAACACTGATGGCTGAGAAAGATTTAAACCAGAGATGTCCAAGTTCAGTCCTGAAGGGCTACTAACAGTTCAGGTTTTCAGGATTTCTGTCTGTAGAAACAGGTGGGATAATTACTGACCCAGCCAAATAGATTAACTCACCTGTGCATGATTAAAGACATTCTGAAAACATGACCTGTTGCCCTTGAGGACTGAACTTGGACACCTCTGATTTAAACCCATCTAATTTTTTTTCAGGGAAATGACTTTGTGTTGTTTGCTGTTACTCAGCTGCAGTCAATTAAAAATCCCAGCAAGAAAGTAGAAATGTCAGGTGAACTCTGCAAGTTCACTAACAAGATGTCCAAATATAATTTATGAGGATATAATAAACCTGGCTACTTTATTAATGCATCACAGGGACACAGGTTATGGATTTAATTAAATCAGGCAGTCCTAGAGTTAACAGGTTAGCTATGCAATTCCAGACACACATGAATCAATCACACATACTGAGAGCTTTCTGTTGCAGACTTGCAGTTTTCACCATGCAGACAGGCAGCATGCATTTAGGCTAATTTCAGTGCAGTATTGAAGCATGTGTAAATCATAGCTGTCTGCATTTACATGGCTAAATACTAACTTTACACATGAACATTACCCATAGCTAATTGCTCACATAGAGGCTGATACACATTAAGGAGCAAGTTTACAGCCACGCAAACCATGTAAGGGGAGGGGATGCATACAATTTTCAGCATGCAGAGCGAATCCTGCATATTCTTGCAAGCTGCACACAGATGTTAGAGCTGTGTAAGGCCACGTTACCCTCAGAACGCTAAGGCAGGTTGTATTTTATATTCCCAGTCTGCAGCACAAAATGTTTTTTTCCAAGTGTAAATTATGCACTAAATCAGACCAATGATTGACATGCGCATACTGTATGGGTTTAATCCAGGCTTGTCCAACCTGCGGCCCTCCAGATGTTGTGAAACTACAAGTCCCAGCATGCTTTGCCAGTAGACAACCAGTTGATAGCTGGAAGGGCATGCTGGGACTTGTAGTTTCACAACATCTGGAGGGCCGCAGGTTGGACAGGCCTGGTTTAATCTATACAAAGTGGTCTGAACAGGTCAGAGAAAATCA
Organism: Mixophyes fleayi; assembly: GCF_038048845.1. Lineage (NCBI taxonomy): Eukaryota > Metazoa > Chordata > Amphibia > Anura > Limnodynastidae > Mixophyes > Mixophyes fleayi. The sequence goes on along the minus strand of NC_134413.1, from coordinate 2,984,554 downwards.
TTCCAGTTAACACTATTGCAGAGCAAACTGCCCACATTTACCATACATGCACCATGGCTACTCAAACATCAGGAACATTTGCAAATCTCCCCATGGGAAATAAAGTAGTATGATTAAATTCTATGGACCAGACGACGTTTACACTGCAGACATCGTGTTAATTTTGCAAAACAATGTTTGTTCCACTTTTAGAAGGTAATCTGGCTCAAACAATTCACAACAATTACCTTGGCACTTGTATAAATATAACGTTTTCAATTTGAAAGGTGAAAACACACTTCCCTTTAATAAAACATATTTTAATCAAAACAAAACAAAATCACAAACACCAATCAATTGGATGTTGTTTAAATTATACATAGAATTTCTAGGATTTCCTATGATAAATACTTGTAAATGTATGTATAATCCAGTCCTCAATAACATCTAATTGGTATTTTGGGTTATTTAGTTGCCAAGATGTTTCCATATAAAGATACTTTACTGTATAATTGCAGAAACAGGAACTATTAAAACCTCACACAGTGGTCTCTGAGTACAAGAGCAATGAATAGTTTAGTACATCTGTATATTAGGAGAAATACAAAAAGATCAGGGGGCAAATAACAGTAAACTGTAATAGTTAGAAACAAACAACAATATTTAAATTATTTTGTTTACTTCTCAAAATGGAAAGAAATTAGTTAGAATGAAATATACATATTTATACTTATACCTGTAAACTCTTGAACACAATTGAAAACTGACCCCGGAAATATCAGCAGACCTGCGTGATTGGTCGTGAATTTACAGACATGTCATCCAATGGGAGGATCGGAATATTTGCACAACCAATGGGATATGATTCTTTGGATCGCTGTTGATGCAGTAAAGTCAATTGTTCTCTTAACTGATTTCATGTATCTATGTAAATCATAATCACATGGCTAAAAAAATTAATGTATATTAATATAATGTTAAATCACTTAATATAGCAAAGACATTATTTGCAGATAATGGGCCTCATTCATCAAGAAATGCAAAATGAATGTAATGTGTGTTTTTAATAAAATGCACATACATTGCGCATACACACGTCTGTATTCAACAAGGAGCGGATGTGAAGATACGTTTATTGATGAATACGGGTCTAGGTCCGCTCTGCTCTAATAGACATATGTCCAATACATATGTGGAATATAAAGTCACAAATGAACACAAAGAAAAAAAATAATATTAAATTAATATCACCTCAATGAATAATGTACTATAGAATCTCGGTAAACAGCAAACTAACGTATGTGAACAAGCCCAGTACTCAGTTATAAATAAATCCACTAGAGAACTCTCTCCCCTTACAACCGTAAAAACATCAATCATATGATAATAGATAATCTGAAATTGATAAATATATTAAAACCAGGAATAAATAATGGATATTTCTCCATTAAGCAGAAATATATCTATGGCCATCATTTATAAAAAAAAAAAAAAGTTCAGTCATCATTAATAAAATATAATTAATAAAGTATATCACCTGTATAATTGAGAGAAAATAACTTTATAGTTTCAACCCATCTAATAAGTAAACCTAACATCCTTCTACTATGAATAATGTTTTGATACGTTCCAATATAAGAGTCGTCAGCTGTCTATTTGTCTATTTCCTACATATTTCCACCTGCACAAACAATCTAACAAATGTATCACAAAGTTTGTATTATAGTTTATGAGAAAATGAATATATCTTATTTTATAATTAGCCGTATCTGAGAAAACCTTAGTTCCCCTAGGACAATATCTGCAAGTGTTACAATGATTACAAGGGAATAAACCCTTGAAACCTGTCAATCAATTACTTGTAACTAATTCACGATCATTCTTTAGAAAGCCCAGTGACTGATATGATGCTAACGTTTTGGCTCTCTTAAAGATGGGCTTTTCAGGTATATGTCTTGATAAAATAGGGTCAGTTGTCAAGGGACCAAACTTTTTCTAGTGTCCTTAAATAACTATCTCAGATTTATTGTATCCTGTGACAAATGAATAAAAAACATGTAGCATTCTTCAGAATCCATTGTGTCTTCTTGTAGTTTAATACACTGGATCTATCCATGTTTTGTGCTTTCACTAGACTATTGTCAAGTAATACCTATGGGTTACCACGTTCCTCAGATCTCTGAAAACTGTTCTTCAAATGTTTCCAATTTAGTGGAATTTCTCCTAAACCTCAAGGACCAGATCAGACATTATATTTTTTTCTTTACCCATTTTGGACGTAAATTTCATATAAACCCATTAATATTTATCTCAGAAATAAGATCTTTAAAAAATGATTCACTACTTCTCCAGATAAATAAGATTATTACCTGAATGTAAGTTGACATAACTGGGCACAAAAGAACTGCCCATAGGGGTGCCACAAATCTCAAGGTAAAATTAAGAAAAATAATATAATTATTATCTAAAATATATTATGTACATTCCAAAATAAAATACATTTTTTTCTTGACTCCAAAATGTGGTCCTCACATCTATAGCTTTTTTTTATGAGGAATTTAGGTGTACAGAGACTGCGCACTTACAGTTTGCCAGATATATCTTTCCTACATTCTAAACCATCTAAAAGATTTAAACTCCGTTCAGAGTCTTTTATGTATGATTTCAGGATAAGAACATTTAAAAACAAAAATCTACAAATTTGGAAACTGTGACTGTTAGCGACTCAATGCCCAATATAATAGGCCACACAGGAGGTTTTAAAAGACTTCTATGTATCTTGGGGAGGAATTAAAGTGTATAAATTATAAATGTAGAACGTAATAAATATTGATGTTCATCATTTGTCAGAAAACAACCATTAAGATAATTTTCCAACAAGTTTGCAAAAAATGTGAGTCGCACATTGTAAATCATATTAATGACACCTTTTTTTTCGTAGTATCAGTGCTCAATTTTGAAATAAAATTCCACATCCCCGTCAAACTTGAAAATTCAAAATTTCCCTTCAGTTGTTCCTGCCTTAGTCTTGTTTGATTATCTTGCTGTATCAATGTCCTGTTTATAGTCTCATTTGCCTCTTGGTATTGACCCCTCTCTCTGAGTGCCCGTTTCAGCTTGATTCATTGATATACCACTGCCTGTCTCTGTATATTTAGGGAATTTAGACTGTAAGCTCCAATGGGGCAGGGACTGATGTGAGTGAGTTCTCTGTACAGCGCTGCGGAATTAGTGGCGCTATATAAATAAATGGTGATGATGATGATATATCACTGCCCGCTCCGAAATCTTGACCCTGGCCTGTCTAACTATTCTCTAGATGTCTTAAGCACTTTCTGTATATTCTCCCAATTTACCCATCCAGTCCATCTATGTTAGTTGCTGTTTTGGAATTCTGTTATTACACAGTGACTGATCCCCTGCTGATCATTACAATTGCTCAATTTATAAAGCTTTGGGATGTTAATGTGATTCAGGGAATTGATGTCCTGAGAACACATTTGTATAAAAATAAGACAGACAACAATTTATTATTGGATAAAATGAGCTGTCCCCTAAGCCCTAAAATATGGGATCATGAAAGCTCCGTTTTTGAGCGTGATTCTAGCGATAAACAGCTTTCTGAGTTGAAAGGACGAGTTCAACACACAAGGTTACTGCAGCCCGGGACTCCTGCATATCTGAGAAACCAAAAAATGTGGTTTGTGAGTCTTTCCCACATTTAGAAAGAACACCCCCCCCCCCCCCAATTCACATAGCTCCTCCTGTTACAACATACAAAACTTTGCTCCTTCTTGACGTACTAATTCCACGAGTGCTGCATAAATTGGGATGCACAACAGTTGCATGATGTCACTAAACCTCATTTGTGCCGTCGGCATCGCATAATTTGGACTTCACAAATGACTTTTTTTAACTGCAGTGTTGTTCATTGGGATTACCTGCAGGAACTTTGTCCTGTGCAGGGAAATGTCTTCCTCCATCATCACAATTTTATCAGACATATCTTCAGTTCTAAAACATTTAATTATATTTATATAAAGGTTTTTAGTAGCTCTGTTATACCAGTTTGTATATAAGCTTTAATTGGAGCTTTAACTGTAAGGAATAAATGAAAGGCTGTTTTCTGCCAGGACAGCGAGTGAGAGTTCCAGGAAGGGAAGGGTTACTGGTATACAATTTCATCAATAATATCTTTCTCTGCGCCTGGGGCTCAGATCTCCAGCTTATTGGTGATATTTTATTATTTTATGCTAATTCTCCACTCTGCAAATATCTGTGTGTGTGAAAGATGATGAATTTCAGCGTTTGAAGGAAGTCACTTTGGGTTAATAATAATAACAATGAAGAAAACAGCATCTAACAGGAAACAAACAAGGTTAATGAGAGCGACACAAGATAAATGATTATAATGAAGAATTAGCACTAAATAGATGTAAATTCACTTGTTTAAATTAAATTGTTATCACTGTGTTCAGTTCCCATCCTCCTCACAGTCCCCATGCAGATAGAAAGTAAAACGCATATTGGAACAACCAAGAAATAGACATATTGTGGGATATTAACTATTAGTCAGCTGCGTCTGCAACAATCTGTCTGTCTAGGTGCCCAGACAAATGTATGCTTTGGTATGTATGTTTTTTTTTTTTTTAGAGCAGTGTCTGACTAGGGTCCCAGTGTTGAAATGGGGATGGGAGAGAATAACTTGTACCCTAAATATTTACAATAACAGTAGATGAGAGTGCTGGTTTCGTGGGAGGCAGTGGGCTTTCCAGTTGGGTGATTTTGTTAGTGAGGACAGGGCTGCATGGAATAAGGGCAGTGTCATAATGTGAGGAGAACAATTGTGGGAGCAGGAAGCCACAGACTGAGAGTTATATAGTGGAAGGAGCAGGGTCCCCAGCAGCACAGATTATATCAAGATAATTGAAGTGTTCGTGAGGACAAGGCTGCATGTGACAGGGGCAGTGACATGGTGTGAGGAGGGGAATGGCAGGAGCAGGAAGCCACAGACTGAGTGTTATATAGTGGAAGGAGCAGGGTCTCCAGTAGCACACAGTAGTAATGTGAGGCTGCTATCACACTGATGCAGGAAGCCACAGACTGAGAGATATATAGTGGAAGGAGCATGGTCACCGCAAAAACATTAATTCATGCACTCATCATTTCCCGTATCGACTATTGCAATTCCCTCCTTACTGGTCTTCCCAAAGTCAATTTTCTTTGCAAACCGTTCTTCCTCTGCTGAGCCACTCTGTCAGTCTCTACATTGGCTGCCTGTATTTCAATGAATCCAATATAAAATTCTTCTACTTACATACAAAGCCGTCAACAAAATTTCACAGACATACATTTCCTCATTTGTCTCAAAATATCTCCCTACTCGACACCTCCGTTCTGCACAAGATCTGCGTCTCTCTTCCACTCTCATCACATCCTCCCATTCTCGGTTACAGGACTTTTTTCGGGCTTCACCCACTTTGTGGAATTCCCTCCCTCGCACAGTAAGACTTTCCTCTAGTCTTCAAACCTTCAAGCGTTCTCTAAAAACCCACCTCTTCAGACAAGCTTATGATATTCCTCAACCATCATCTTAATCTCCCTAGATTACCCTATTACCACCCTCTACACTGCTAACACAAGACAACAACCCTCTGACCAACATTGCAACACACAGCACACTCAATACTTTTACTTTTTTGCATTCTAGTTGGTCCATTGTGCAATATGATGTAGCACGTGCCCTTGTGTATCAAACCATTGTCCCATAGATTGTAAGCTTGCGAGCAGGGTTCTCTTACCTCTCTGTCTGTATGTATTACCCAGTATTGTCTTATTAATGTTTGTTCCCAATTGTAAAGCGCTATGGAATCTGCTGGCGCTATATAAATAAATGTTCATGATGATGATGATGGTCCCCCAGCAGCACAGCACTGCTATGGTCATCAACGAGTACCTGCTATGCTATTTCACCCAGCGAAGAGAGTACATATGATTGAGTAGCCAACTACTCAACGGAATTTTTCAACTTTCTGAACCCTCCAGGAATGGAGCCCCTAAAATGGGGCTGTGGAACCTCAACGCCCAATGACTCAAATCAACCTGACTGCAGGAGCTCTGCTTGAAACCCCACATCAGGTTGAGCCAAGATTGTGGCCAAGGACAGTTTGGCTTCATACCAACTCATGCCCAGAGACCACCAAGCTGTATACTGCCAACAACAAGGCTCAGGAACAATCTTTCAAAGCAGCTGCGATCTTGCACGGATACTTGTATGTTGCCTGCTCATATATACTGTATATACACTGTAATTTTAAACAGTGTTTTAAATCAATTAAAATTGTTCTTTAGAAAACCGGTGAGAAGAAATGGTACTAGTGTTCTGTATGTATGGACTGGCACAGTACCACTTCTCTTGTCCTGTATGTCAAATATACATTCCCATGTCTCTTACGCTGAACACTGGATACAGCTCTCAGTAACTGTTCCTTTTCGGGACTTATGCATTAATATTGCACGTTCTAGTTTAGTAACAAGGTAACTACAGTTTTTTTCCACTGAATAACACTTTCAGCCATAAAAGTAATTTCTCTCATGTCCAGACTGACAATCGAAACAGCTGGAAAATCTGATGAAGAGAAATATGCATTTTATAAAAGCTTTGTACGTATGACTACAATTCCTTATGTTAGAGCGTCGCCAATCAGGAAACTCAACATCTACAGTTTTCTCATTCTGGGTTAGTAAACAACCCTGTAAATATTTAATAGGTAATGTTGCAGTTTCACCTGTGCAGACAGAGCCCTGTTATAGAATATATTCTCCCTTTGATACTATAGATACTGTACCCTTCCTCTCTGCAATCTTCACCAAGTCTCACAGAAGGAAACATTTAACTAGATGATTTTTTGTGGAGAAATTTAATTAAAGAACCTATTTAGCTTGTGGCTATCAATCTCGGGCCCTGGCAAGTTGGAGCTTGCTGTTTTACAGAATATTAATAAGCTTGAATCTCTCACGGCAGAGGTCTTTCCGTGCTGCGCCCAAGTCGGTTTCTTAAGGTACTTAGAGACTATGATATCTAAAACTACCCAGAATCTCTTAGAGTTTATACTTTTACTATTTAGTGACAGGAAATAATTCCTTGTGACTACCTCTGTCAGTCTGTCTCCCAGTCCCGTCAGTCTGTCTCCCAGTCCCGTCAGTCTGTCTCCCAGTCCCGTCAGTCTGTCTCCCAGTCCCGTCAGTCTGTCTCCCAGTCCCGTCAGTCTGTCTCCCAGTCCCGTCAGTCTGTCTCCCAGTCCCGTCAGTCTGTCTCCCAGTCCCGTCAGTCAGTCTCCCAGTCCCGTCAGTCAGTCTCCCAGTCCCGTCAGTCAGTCTCCCAGTCCCGTCAGTCTGTCTCCCAGTCCCGTCAGTCTGTCTCCCAGTCCCTTCAGTCTGTCTCCCAGTCCCGTCAGTCTGTCTCCCAGTCCCTTCAGGCTGTCTCCCAGTCCCGTCAGTCTGTCTCCCAGTCCCGTCAGTCTGTCTCCAAGTACTGTCAGTCTGTCTCCGAGTCCTGTTGGTCTGTTGCTCAGTCCCGTCAGTCTGTCGACCAGCCCTGTCAGTGTTTTCAGTAGTAGGAGAGCGGTAGATAAAATAGAAACATGATACAGATCAAGTGAATGCTGTAATGAGTTATTAAAAAGTAACAATTACTAGAAGTTAACAGAAAATGTTTTTCACAATGTTAAAAGTATTCTGTTAGTATTAATGTTGTTACTGGACATCATCTTATACTATGTGAATACACAACACTACGTACTTGGTGCCCTCTGTGCAGCGCTGTCTCCTTGCGCAGCGTGATGCGTCATGAAGCAAAAGTAGCAGAATGAAACCAACATAAGGGAGAAATCCGCATAGAGCAAAAATGATTGTGGAAATTAAGTATGAAACATTCAAAGCCAAATTTCACTAGAAAAATGAATCACATTTCTAACTAAAATAATTTGAAAAAGAAAATACTGCCTGTTAAAATAATCACAAAAATAATAGCAAAACAAGTAAAAATAAATGTAAAACTAAAACACCACTATTATAATATGCTAATCTCACAGAAAATATAAAAATAACCAGTTTGGGAGAATCTCTTAGGTCCTCGGCACAATACAGACGTGTACATGATACAGTACAGACGTGTGCATGATACAGTACACACGTGTACACGATACAATACACAAGTGTACACGATACAATACACACGTGTACACGATACAATACACACGTGTACACGATACAATACACTCGTGTACACCATACAATACACACGTGTACACAATACAATACAGACGTGTACATGATACAATACAGACGTGTACACGATAACGTAGAACACGGGGTAAGGGGATCCCTTTTATCACAATTTATGGTACAGGCTTCTCCATCTACCTTTATTTCACAATGATAAATAAGCCCAATGTGCACATTCTATTACAGAGACAGGGAATAAATAGCTGGAGAGATAGACCCAACGCCTGAATGAGGGGTCTAATCAATATCACTTGTCTGAGAATTGTTTATTTTCACCAATGACTGATCAGATGTTGGTCTGGGTAAGATACATAATTGTGGAGACTGAGAGCATCTGCTGTCTATGGGGGTTGTTCTATCAGAGCAAAGATCCTCCTGTGGTCTCCTCCCTGGAGTGAGAGACACTGAAAATATTTTGTCTTTTTATGTTTTTATGGATTTCTATGGGGGACATATTTCTGCTGTCTGAGGAAATGTAACATTTCTCAAATTAAAGTGTACGTGTCACCCAAACAGTGGAGGCAGCTAACCGATCAATATTCCGCCAATCCATCCATTAGGAACTAGGGGAATCTGTGAGGTAGTGACCGAATCATTGAGGCAAGTGGAACACAGTAGAATTAATAAGGGGATTTGCATTGTACAACATACCAGCCAGATGGGTACCGCTTTGTATACTGGTGAGATGGGCCGTGTATAGTATACTGGTAAGATGGGCCATGCGTTGTATACTGGTCAGATGGGCCGTGCGTTGTATACTGGTCAGATGGGCCGTGCGTTGTATACTGGTCAGATGGGCCGTGTATAGTATACTGGTAAGATGGGCCTTGCGTTGTATACTGGTCAGATGGGCCGTGTATAGTATACTGGTGAGATGGGCCGTGCGTTGTATACTGGTGAGATGGGCCGTGCGTTGTATACTGGTGAGATGGGCCGTGCGTTGTATACTGGTGAGATGGGCCGTGCGTTGTATACTGGTCAGATGGGCCGTGTATAGTATACTGGTGAGATGGGCCGTGCGTTGTATACTGGTGAGATGGGCCGTGCGTTGTATACTGGTCAGATGGGCCGTGCGTTGTATACTGGTCAGATGGGCCGTGTATAGTATACTGGTCAGATGAGCTTTGCATAGTATACTGGTGAGATGGGCCGTGCGTTGTATACCGGTCAGATGGGCCGCGCGTTGTATACCTGTCACATGGGCCGCGCGTTGTATACCGGTCACATGGGCCGCGCGTTGTATACCGGTCACATGGGCCGCGCGTTGTATACCGGTCACATGGGCCGCGCGTTGTATACCGGTCACATGGGCCGCGCGTTGTATACCGGTCAGATGGGCCGCGCGTTGTATACCGGTCACATGGGCCGCGCGTTGTATACCGGTCAGATGGGCCGTTGCGTTGTATACCGGTCAGATGGGCCGCGCGTTGTATACCGGTCAGATGGGCCGCGCGTTGTATACCGGTCAGATGGGCCGCGCGTTGTATACCGGTCAGATGGGCCGCGCGTTGTATACCGGTCAGATGGGCCGCGCGTTGTATACCGGTCAGATGGGATTTGCATTACGTATCCTTGCCAAATTGACTTAGTGTTAAATATACTGGAGGGATTAATTAAATACATGATTACACTTTGCATTCATAATTGTAGAATTGAAATAAAGGATGTGTATTTTAAACAATTAGTGTAAAATAAATGAAACAACTGTTAACGAACTTGAATGTAATACTGACTGAAGGACCTTGTTAAGACGAGCTGGCGTTGAATGATCCAGACAAACGTAATACGTAACGAGGGTCTTGCTGAAGACTAATACGTAATAAGGGTCTTGCTGTTGAGATTTAACGTTTATGCTGTATTACGCATATATGTAATGAATACAAAAAAAATATATTCATTTTGTGTTATTTTAATACTATGCTTTTAAATAATTACATTATTTTTCCGATCACTTACACAATTGGCCGCTGGTGTTTTAACACCACAATACTGGTCAGTTGGGCTCAGCAGTTACAATATTGGTCATCAGCTCTGAATAATAATCTGTGCACATTGAATTACATAATATACATATTACTATATATTGAGCTTGAGGGCTGTCTTATGTACAGGGCCTATAGGGCTGTGTGATAAAATACACCCCAAATAGGGGAAATCGGGGAAAATAACCATTGTGAGTTAATTATTTCAGGAGGAAAAAAGTTGAGTCTCCTGGGAACGTGGAATCCCGGGAGGGTTAGTCCATCCTTACAGCCATGTGTTCCGTGTGTGATGCATTTTTCATAACCCATTAATTTTTGTGCTCCGTGAGTTTCTCCTGTGTCTCCCGGAGTCTATAACCACCTGACAGATACATCTACCCCAAGAAGAACTGCCGTCGTCTGTCCTTCACGGTTCTTTGTGTCTGTCCGCGATGTCTGACACTACAATGAAATATCGTTCTTTTTCTAAACAAAGCTGACTGGAGGAATTGATCATATTTGCACGTTAATGACGGGACGTGTCTGGTGCTTGTGTAATATCCAGATGTCCTGAAAGACTCACCGGAGGCAGAACCATGTAATATTAAGCATTCTATATATAATTGATGCGCCTGGTGGCTGTGGGAGTCTGGAGCGTAGTATACCGTGGCAATAAACCAGCTGTAATACTCGGGGATTCTGCAGCAGCACATGGTATATTTCACTTTTAAAATGTACTGAACCACATGGCAAAGTCTTGTCCTGAAAAAAATGGTAAAAACTCAAACTGCATTAATTTTTCACTACTGTATATTGTATTCCCGCGTCGTTACCCTTCTTCAGTGCAGTCATGAAAAAACAGGAAAACATAAAGCTTTCAAATAAATCAACTTTTACCGTCCCCACCCACAACAGTCTAGATTTAAGGGAACTTTTCTTCCGACTACCAATGGTGCACGCAGCGATGCAAAGGTGTAAGGAGGGGGCTGAGAGAGGCCTAGGCCACTGCTACCATTAGGCAAAAATAATCAAGGGCGCCATCATCATCGTTCTTTTGGTTGATTTATGCCGCAGATTCTGCAGCGCCGTACAGTCAGCAATACACAAACAGAACGTAATACAGATAAATACTGGAGCAAGAAAACAAACATTAACAGAAGTGTACAAGGAGGTAATGACAGGAGACGGGAGGTCCTGCTCCCAAGAGCTAACATTCTAGAAGGGCTGATGGGGTGGTGAGAGTGCGTGAAATGAGCAGTTGGAGTGTGAGGAGGGAGTTGTTTCGGATGGGTCGGGGGGGCAAGCAAGAGGCTTCAGAATCTCATATTTCACATTAGACTGATACATAAGGTCACCTGAGGCAGCTGTCTAAGGCAGCAGTTTTTGGAGGGCAGCAAAATACTTGGAATTCATTTAAAAATTAAAATGTTCCTACTGCGTAAGTCTAAATGACAGGTTTCTACCTTGGCAATATTTCTCTTCTGTTGTCTTTTGCTCATATACAAATATTCATAAGAACCTGTACAAGAGGTGACGCATCAGAATTGGTGAATGACACTTGGGACAAGAGGTAAGGTAAGACATAGGATTGGTGTACCAGAAGTAGCGCCCCCTAGTGTTTTGATAGCAGCTACTGTCCTTCCACTGATAGTACCTAAACACAGCCCAAACGGACACCCTCTTTAGTCTTTTATGACCTCTAACAAACTACCGTAAACAGAAAAATAGGAAATTGCTTCTGAATAGGAAGTTCGAATACATCAATCTCACTTTGTAATATGTGAAATGTATCTCAGCCAATTTCCTTGTACTCTAAACAATAGGTTTCAATGAAAAACAAAACAGCATTAAAATGACTTATAAACAGTTCACTGCATGTTTAGACCATTTTCAAGTAAATGAGGTGTAAACAAATCGATAGAAAGCGATATGCAAGCATAAAATGTCAGCCGTACATAATAATCTTGGTATTATGTTACAGAGATGCTCGAGGAGGGGGAAGCCCATGGGGGTAATTGACAGATTTCTGTTTGCTGCAGTTACAGAGGGCCGATCACAGACATATAATGTATACAGGAAGAATGGACAGTGCTTTCACTAGGTTAAATAATGCAACCTGCAAAACTGCACTTTGTGCATAAAGCGTATGGTAACTATCTATTGCTATAATTCTTGTGTCTAATATTACTGTGCGTCAAGATGTATCCTGCAAAATACATTTTTTAAAAGGTAAATAAATGTATCTAGCAATTGGCTTCATTTAAAAACTAAACCCAAAAGTGACACGATAACTTCTCAGACTCTCTACTGCCTTGTAAATGTGATGCAGTATTTTTTTATGTTTAATTGCAAACAATGCCTTAAACTTGCTAATCTATTTATGTTTATATCCAGACTATAAATCAAATGAAAACACATTATTGTTACTTAGGAGACTACAAGTTATTAAATATTTATCCTTGTAATATACCGCTGTGCAAAAATATTGATTCATGAAAATGTAAAAATATTGGAGGACATTTATGAAGAAAAACACATCCAGTGTGAAGTTTAAAAATAGAGAAAGATTCTCCTTGGTGCTCAAATGAGGAGTGTACGGTACAGGTGTATAAAAACAAATGATCATTTATTAACAATGTAAAGTGTTTGTTATAATCACAGTAAACAAACAGTTCTGGCCAAAACAAAACATAGTACAGCAATAGTGTGCTTCAGGGAAACACTACATGGTATAAGTAGTAGAGGGATGCATGGATAGCACCACCAGTATTTGTACGTGTAGTGTCACAGAGCAATACACCTGGGAAACACTTCTGCAGAATAAAGTCATATGAGGCAAAATGTGGATATAAACTTGGGCCAAGTCTCTAATGGAATCGGGTGGCACTTAAACAAATCCAAACCTGCAGAGTCTATAGAGGTGAATCCTAGGCAAAGTCTGTCCCAAAGCAAATGATAAGTTGCAATCAGTGGGCAAATAGATAAAGGGACCTACTCGTTCCTGTGAGAGCCGGTCTATCCGATATTCCTTACCTCCCCTATGATGTTCTGGGGACGCCGTGTTGTGTAGAAGCGGTGGAAGTGGTAGTATCGGCGTCCCCAGCGGTGTACACATGCGCAGAACATGAGGGTATGTCCTAAATGTTCCTTCAGTGGACAGTGCTGATGTGGCAGGTCTGCGTCACATGAGCCAGTGGTTTAATATATCCGTCTTGAGCTGCGCTCTGCTGCCCGGTGTGTAGTCTTAGTACAAGCGGCTTAGGGGCACATTTATCATTATTCACATAAAGTGAAAAGTAGTTTTCAATCCTTATCGCAATGATAAGGATTGAACTACTTCTCACATTTATGTACAGCCCTGCACAGAAACAGCAGTTCCGAAAAACTGCTGTTTCAGCGATAAAAAAAATCATACTTACCCCCCTCTTCGGAAGCGCTGTCTCCGGGTCTTCTCTTCACTCTTCAATTGCGCATGTCCAGTTCCAAGAACTGGACATGCGCACACAGATCCCCTCTCTGTCTCTGCAACGATAGTTGCAGAGAGAGAGCGCTGAGTGACAGGGAGGGATCATGTGATCCCCCCACACATGCGCTGTCCAGCTCTGCTCTTCGGAGCAGAGCTGACAGCATTAGATTTCCTCAATTCGGATGATGTACGCCAGCTGCAGCTGGTACATTAACATGACAAGTTCCCGAAAAAAATGTTTTTTCGGGACTTGTTAGATTGCGGCCAGGAGCAGTCACCATTCTGTTGAATGGTGACTGCTCCCAAAAACGAAGAGGAATGCAAAGCAGCAGCTGCGATGCCCCCTTAATAAATTTGTGGAGGACACTGTGGCACCTTAATGACCCGTTAAAAGCACTATCGTGCTTTATTAAATATGCCCCTTAGTCGATCAGGATAGAATAAAATGTGAGTTCAGTGTGATAGTATCAGTTGGGTGTACCAACGCGTTTCCCCCGCACTCAGCCGGCTTTATCAGGGATGAGGTGAAAATGTGATAGATGTTCCCTACCTATATACTTCTCCAGTATATAACTTGATTGGATGGCCCATCGCCAAATGGGATTAATTAAGACTAACAGTCCATAAGCAATCCATCTCGGCCACATACAAGTGAATAAATTGAATAATACAGATAAATGGTACATGTATATATCAATGTCAGGAATATATCCTGGGGTCAGCATATTGGAGATATATATATATATATATATATATATATATATATATATATAATTGCAGCACCAAAGTGGAAAGGATCATTCTGCAAATGGATCGAAGATATTGTGTGCTGGTAGGGTAGTCTGCGAATGAGGCAAACAGCAATATTTAATGTGGAGCGAAAAATACAATCATAGATGTAGACATAGCAGAACAATTAAATTGTTTCCATCTACACATTAGAGGGTATGTGTGATAGGTAAGGGCAGTGACCCTAGGTCATGGTCTATTTATGAGTCATTCATGGTGATGGAGGGGGCTCCCTCTTAAGGGCTGCTGGTGTTATAGAGATTAGTCCTAGTTATGACATCTATTTCTTTGTAGTTTCACATACCAGTCTAGTCATTATCTAGGAAGGTTCCCAGATCAAAATCTATGCTTAGGCCATTGGGGTGGAGGGTGTGGAGGTCATAAATCCACCTTGGCTCTTCTCTAGATATGTTTTTGATATAGTCCCCTCATCTTCAACATTTCTGAATCTTTTTGATGTCCATAAATCTGAGGGATGTGGGGTCATGATTGTGGTGTACAGAGAAATGTTCTAAAACATTGTGTTTGTCTAATTGGTTTTTAATATTTCTGATGTGTTCAGAAACTCTTGCCTGAGACTTCGATGGTACGGCCCACGTATTGGAGTCCACATGGGCACTCCAGCAAATATGTGACTCCTATTGTGTCACATGTGATTTTCTCTTTAATCTCACATTCTCCTTTGGTGACAAGGGATTGAAATGTTTTAACCGGTTTGGTTGATCCACAGTGCGTGGATCTACATGCTGAACAACGAGTACAGTAAAAAAAAAATCACGTATTTTCTTTAAGCCAAGTTTCTATAGAGCTGGTTACTTCTTTTAGTATACAGCTTGACACTAATTTTTCCCTCAGGTTGGGTGCTTTTTTGTAAATAAATGTAGGTTGGTCAGGTAGGATGTGGGAGAGTTTGTCATCTTTCAGAAGTATAGGCCAGTGTTTGCGTATGATCTCTTCAAACTGTTGAGAATTTTTATTGTATTGAGTGATGATAGGAATTCTGTCTGGTTCTAGAAGTTTAGTTTTGGAATGGAAGAATGGAAGAAAGGGTCTCTTTCTAGATCTACAGTCTCTAGAAAGGCTGAATTGGTGATGTCAGTGTCATAATTTCTGTCCATGAACCTTTCTTTCAGAGTGGTTGCTTGCTCTTTGGACACAGGTCAGAGCAGTTTCGTCTTAGAAGCTTAATTTGGTCTCTAGGAATATTTTTTAACCAGGCTTGGTGGTGTCCACTGGAAGCAGGAATGAAGGTGTTACAGTCTACCTGTTTAATAAAGGTTTTGGTTTTTAGAGCTCCTCTTTCTGTATAGATTTCTAGATACTCCACTTTAGTTTAACTCTTATTGACCATGACATGAAGGTAAAGATCATTGTTATTGAGGTGTGAGATGAATGCGTCTAAGTGTTCATCAGTCCCCGTCCAGGCGCACAGAATGTCGTCTATATAGCGACACCATAGGCAAATGTCCTTGATGTGGGGGTTGTGGTTCCAGACTGAGGTATTTACCCAATGGGCCATATAAAGATTTGCATAACTGAGTGCGAATTTACAGCTCATTGCAGAGCCCCTCACTTGTTGGTGGTACTGTCCATTAAATATAAATAGTTATGGGTTAAAACAAATTTGATGGATTCAATGATGAATTGGATCTGGAGGGGGGGGATATCGGATCGATGGGTAAGGATGTATCTACATGTCTGCAGCCTGCACCATGATCAATAACTGTGTATAGTGATGAAAAATTGCATGTGAGTAATGTATAGTTCTCTTCCCAAGTGAATTTGTTTAGAATGTGCATCAGAAGTATCTTTTAGGTAACTTAATTGCTGAGTGACCAATGGTTGTAGGAAGTAGTCGATATATTGGGATAGGTTGGTGATTAGAGAGCTTGGCATACTCACTCAGGGGTGGATGGAGAACTTAAAGTGGCCATGGAAAAAAATCTGAATGTGGCCTCTATTAGACGGAACCAAATCAACTCAAGGTGGGAACAACACAGATGGGAGGGGTTATGTGAGGCCAATACAATAGTGGGTTCACAGTAACTGTAGGCGGATCCTGTCACAATAGGAGGGGCTAAAAAAAAACACATTGCACTTGTAGGTGGAGTTAGCAAGTGGGCAGCGCACACCAGTGGGTAGAGTACATGCATTATTAATGTGAGTGGTGCAGCTTAATCCAGCAGGAGGATTAATCCCAGGATTAGCATGGAAGTAAAAGTAGTAGAGTCTGGGAAGTCCTTGATTTACCGTCACCATAAAATAGATCATTCTTACTGGGGTCTCATACACTGTCATTATCCCAGTGGTCTGACATTTTCCTAACCAGAATAAAATAAAATAAATTAATAAATCTCATAACCTCTGTCTACCTGCACCCAAAACTTCCCCCAGCAATGGTGGTGGGCATGCCTCTACCCTCCCAATGCCCTCTATACCTCTTCTTGGGGGCAGGGGTGGCTTTCAAACATAAAAACACACACTTTTAAATATATAACGGATTACTTGTAAATACTAGCATTAAACACATCAAAAGCAATCATGCTTTCCGAGAAATGCCCCATGCACAATGTATTGGAAGCAAGACAAAAAAATGCATAATAATTTGCCCAGTACTAGTGACCGCCACACAATCCAGAGAGCATTTCAGTGACCGCCACACAATCCAGAGAGCATTCCAGTGGCCGCCACACAATCCAAATAGCATTCCAGTGGCCGCCACACAATCCAGAGAGCATTCCAGTGACCGCCACACAATCCAGAGAGCATTCCAGCGACAGATATAAAGCACAGGGTGTATCATAGTGACCTATATACAGAGAGGGATGGCCATATTAAGCAAATTGATTGTAAATATATATTTCCACCAACCCATAAGATGATGTTGGTGTTTGAGGCTTGTCAGGGGCTTACCAGCTGCAGGGGCACTACAAGTCCAAGCATATTCAGCTGCCAGGACATGCTGGGGCTTGTAGTTATACCAACAACCCTGCTACCCCTGCTGTGTCTCTCTGTGAAATGGGGCTGGATCTTCGTGGAGGGCGGCACTTATAGAATCCAAAACTCGCAAGATCCGACGGCGCGAGGATGACGTTTTGCCTAGTTTTCGATGGCTCGAAAAAGGTACTCGGATCGGCTATGTTCAGGTGGGCTCGGTTTTCCGAAAACCGAGCCTGAGCATCTCTAGCCATAACCATCGGCTGAAAAGATTGTGACTCTGCACACTCCATAGAGATCTATTGACGCTGCCGGTCCTGAGTGCTTACACACTGCAGAATTTGCCCCTCATCGTTCCATCATTGATAGAGATTTTTCACAATTGTAGTACATTTGCGGAAATAACAGTATTCTGCAGATACACTAGTACACTGTTGTATATACAGGCTTGTGGATATACTGGTATCCCTTATATGCATAGAGATGTAATTATGCTGATCTGCAGGCACGACTCTTTACTATATATATATATTTAATCATGCACAGGTGAGATAATCTATTTGTCTGGGTCAGTAATTATCCCACCTGTTTCTATAGACAGAAATCCTGAAAACATGGCCTGCTGGTAGCTCTTGAGGACTGGGTTTGAGCACTTCTGCTGTAGGGTTAAATGAAAAAAAATGCTTTATTGCAGGTTAAAAATTCACCCTTTGATACATCTGCTGCCCCTTAGTTCAATAAGACCACCTGATTGTATCATTCGGTGAACCTAGTCCTGAGCACGGGAAATGCTAAGCTCAGAGGAGGGGACAGGTGTAGTTTAGACTCGCACTGATATTTGGATTTCAGCTCCTCCTAATGAACCGACTGTAGACTCGGCCACTTCCTCTCTTCATCAGAGAGATTATAGAGAAAACAGATAATATTGTTGTCCAATAATCCCATAAATCACCAGAATGAACCAGGTGGATTCAGCTATGTACATGAAGTGTGAACATCTATCATTATGCTCCAGTTGTGTCCTTACAGAAATGATATTTATTGATTACACCGCCATTCCCAGCACTGGCAGCGAACTCATCACTTCTCCAGTATTGCTAGAGGCCATTAGATGATATTAACATACAGAGGAATCATTTCTAATATGGTGACGAGTAGGTTTTGTCTTATTTTTAGTTCAATCATTGCAGATACATGGCGGTATGTACTGATTCCTAATGCAAATAAATAGGATTATGCTATGCTCCTTCCGAGTTATAGATTAATCTACAAACAATGTTCTGGTAATGAAAGTACAAGATGACAGATGGGAGAAGCCAGCGATGGAGAAGAACTTTAATATAGGATATGGAGGCACAGGCTTAGGGCCATGCACTACAATGGGTAGCAAAGTGGATTAATGCAGGGGAGCCCCAGTGCATGTTTTCCCATCTCTCCTTGTTAGAGCACAGGTGTATTCATTAGTGACTGATACAATGTAACAGATCCACAGGTGTATTCATTACTGACTGATACAATATAACAGATCCACAGGTGGTATAACTATTTCACTTGTCACCTGGAAAACATGAACTTAAATGGGAAACCCTGGATTAAAGCATGTTATTTTGCTACCTAATTGCTTTGTTATACCACTTTTGTTCGTTAGTTGGTTTTGCTGGTTAGTCAGTGTACAAGGAGTATGATTGGTATTGCGCCAGTAGCTGAGGCAGTAGCACAGAGCCAAAAACTCACGAGGGCCCACTGTTCCTACATCCAGCTTTCTGGCGTGCGGACGGAGACTAAAACATGTGTTATTGGTCTCCACGGTCACCAGACCCCCGTTTTGTGAACAACTAATGAGCCAATTAGTTTATGGAGGCCCCAGGAAAGCAACGCCTATCCATCAGATCTGTACATCTCTAGGGTGGATGGGGCCAGAGCTGTGGGCCCCCGCTACTGTTTAGGGCCCTGAGCGGTCGCCCAATCTACCCCTATTGCAATCCACCACTGATTGGGACCATTGATTATACAGAAGACTATATTTTTCGTGTGCTAAACTTTAAGACAATTTGTGATGTGAATAGGAACATTTGGTGAGCGCAGGGATCGATGACCCCGATGTCATCTGACTCTATATAAGATGGATACACTGTGGTTAGAGGAGCATTAAAGAGCAGGAAAAATGCTGATGTGTACAAGTCATTAAAGAGCAACAAACAATAGCAAAGTATCTTAAATGACATAATATCTTAAATGTATCCGGCTTCCCCGTTATACTGATTATGTTAGAGGGAATCTGTAACTGGCTTTGACACTTGTCCGCCTCCACTGTCACTGGCCCGTGTGCCTATGTGTTTAATCCACATAGGCACAAAAATCTTGGTATGAGGCCCACAATGTCTAGCTATGCCCCTGCCCACCCGGTCAGTGTTTCCAATGTGGCAGACGGTGGGGTTGCCAAATTGCTAAGATGCTGCCACCAATGCAAAATACTAACCCAGAAAACTGTACATATTAAGAAATAAGCCACAGCCCCGTACAAATTGGAAGAACCTAATTGAATCAATTCTCATGCAATGCACAAGGTGGAGCAGACTTGCCAGTTATTCTATCTCTGCTATATAATTTCCCCTAGCCTGCATGACATAACCCTTATATCGGTGTACATATGACTGCCCACATCAGCCCTATATAACATAAATGCATTTTGCATGCGCTTCTCTCTTACATTAAGGTTGAGGAGCACTGTACATTATTCATGGATTATTTCCTGTTTCTTAGGATTCCGCTGCCTGAGCTAAATGTGGACTGTCAGCCACTACTCCCTCAAGTCATCTGCAAGTTATTAAGATTGGTAAAAATATGTTTCATGTACAGAATGAAGCAGCGTAAACTGGAGAGGGGGCAGTGCCCGCGGGTGATACAATATCTCGTCAGCCACATTTACACTCTGTTTGTGACTAATGCACTTTTCTTGATGTTCTTTAAATCTTTGTCTGTATCACTTTGGATCTTGTCTGAGCCTGTTATATCTACAGTTTACACGTTTATTTCTCTGGTGAGGTTACATCCATTCTACGTTTACTGGTGAGAATACACTGGAAGGTTTAGTCTGTCTACTGGGCCTGGTACTGAATGTAATCATAAATATATTGTTCTGACTGTTAAGTGATATTTAAGAAAATGAAAAACAAAATTACAATAATCCAGAGTTTCTCCAATCCAGTCCTCAGGAAGCAGTGACAGTGACAAGTGAGATTTATGCTACCACCTGTGGATCTGTTACATTGTATCAGTCAGTAATGACTACACCTGTGCTCCAGCCAGGAGATATGGAAAACATGCACTGTTAGGACTTCCTGAGGACTGGATTTGGGAAACTAATCAATAGATGCAAAATTAATAAAAAAAAATGCTGCTATTAATATTATTTGTTAATGAACGAGTATTTTGCAGAAGTTTTGTAATCTTTTCTCATATCTACTAATATACTTATGTTTCACAGAAGAAGAGTGTTATCCAATACATCCTTCACTCACAGTTTCCATTGTTGACTACTTAGCTGATGCCCCCTGCTGAAATAAACGTGAAGCATTTTACAATTCGTGGCTAATGTCTGAGGATTTGTTCTTGCAGACTGTCAGTTGCCTGACAATCCCATGATCTTATAACAGATGATAGCTGGTGACCGCTCCCTCGTCAGTCTCCCACGTTCGTTATACCTTAGATACCGCGCTGGAGAATTCAGCTGCTGTAATCACAGTCGCTCGTTTGTAATAAAAGTGTTAATAAAATGCTGTTTGATAATGTTTCCCAAAGGCTGTTTTTAGGCATTTCAGAAATGGGATCATTAATATACGACTTTGAAAGTAAATCCATTATATTAGAGGATCATTAAACAAACCCACAGACATTCATTCCAAAAACCCATACGAATGTATTTGAGTGCAGCATTCAATTACATCTAATTAAGCTTTGCTTTTCCCCATGCAATTTTTCTTGAGCCACATTAAATATTAAAAGCTGCTCCGAGTCATTTCTGCATCAGGATGTACGATGTGCGGCTGTGCCGGGGACTTCCAAGGGAATACGTGTTGTGGTGAACGCTGTTCTCACATACGTGTTATCAGTACATTAATTTGGAGTACGGGGGGGGGGGGGGGCATCAGGACAGCGGTTTCCCTTAGCACTTGAGTCATTTCTGTGTAATCATCATTGTTTGCCTGGTGCCGCAGATTCCGCTGCGCCTGACTTAGACATAAATGAGAACAGCACATAATAATGTACATTAGGTGCAGAACAGAATAATAAATTCACGGATGCAAGTAACAGAACTAATACAGAAACAATTCGGCATAAGACATGACAGGGACAAACCAGTGGACGGACATGAGAGCTTACATTCTAGAGGGAGGGGCTTGTGAGACACAATAAGCTTGATTGATTAAGGAATGTAAATGCCAATGAGTACAGTATTGTTGTGTAAAATCGTTCTGCGCACGCTCTGAACCGGATCATACATCAGTGAATGCAGCAACAGCCAATTCATCTTTGAGCGCAAAGGACCCTTAATACAGACTACGATGTCATGGGTGATGCAGGGAGGGGACAGTGCGTATGCACGTAGTCCATGTACAGTAAGGGCGCGCCAAGCTCGAACACACGCAGCAGCGCCCGATTCAAGGTTTGGGCGTTTCTCAGGTACGTGAATTTCTGACGTATCACTTACAACAGTTCAGGGGTAAGTGCCGAGTGATAGTGATGACGGCTGTGTATACAGCTAGAACATGTGTTTGTAATCAGGAGCAACTGTGAAAATATATTTATGTGCAGTCATTAATAACATCATGATAAATGTTTTGGAGTAAAAAAAAAATTAAAAAAAAAAAACCCGTTTTAAAAAACTATTTTGTCATTAATGACTATGGGCCTGATTCATTGAGGAACTTAGGCAAGAATTTAAGTAAGTTTTCTTACTTAAGTTTTCTGGACAAAACCATGTTACAATGCAAGGGGTGCAAATGAGTTTATTATTTTGCACATAAGTTAAATATTAACTGTTTTTTCATGTAACACACAAATACTTGATGGCTTATGTGTACACTGAAATTTAAAGTTGATCTAGAAAAAAAAGTCAGTATTAAACTTGTGTGCAAAAAACCCCAAAAACTTTATATTCCCCATATGTTTTGGACGCATCCTGCTGAGTATCTACAGGTCCACTTCTAGTTGAATACGGACGTGCGTTCGCCCGTTTTTCCTTTTTTTTTTCTTTTTTCTTAAGATAATACAATTCACATTTGTTTAGTAGTTAAATGAATCAGGCCCCATAGGAGCAAAGGGGATATTAAGCTGCTGCTGCCTGTGAAACTTAGCTTGAAGTCAGGCAAATGACCTGCAACTATTAGTCTGTATTTTATATTGAGGCCTAAATATTGTACAGGTGCAACTGTCTAACTGATACAGCCCAGTATCCCCTTCAGGATATAAGATACTCTAACCTATGGTCAGAAAACGGACAGATTGTAGGTATCTCTCTTATTCAATACAGACGTCTACAGATGAGCGAAGTTGCCATGAAATTTCAGAGGTGCCGAGGTCTGACTATACAGTTTTAGAGCATACATGCCAACTCTCCCGGAATGTCCGGGAGACTCCCGAAATCCAGGTAGGACTCCCGGGAGAGCTGACAATTCTCCCACATCTGCCCATTTCCTAGTGAAATGGGCAGATTTCAAGCCTCCATGATGCGATTCCCGGAGAATCGGGAATCGCATCATCTTTCCTCTCTCTCCCGTGGTAAAATGATGCGTTTTTGTGTCATTGCGTCACAGGGGGCAGGGCCAAAATTATGCGATTCACGGAGCCCCGCCCCCTCATGCCCACTCCACATCAGACTCCCGGAGACCAATCCACAAACGTTGGCGACTATGTTTTAGAGGTTTGCTTTTGCTTCACCTGCACTCCGCTGAGCTCTTTACATAGAGCTAGAACAGCAACTTAATCCTGGTCTGGGGTGTGTTTGAGGTATAATAAAGGGATCCAAGCAGAACAAAACTCATAGCGGATAATAACAAAGTTGATAGTGTGATTTCCATGCGGTACGTTCTGAGAAATGTGTGAAATTCCTCAGCAGAATGAGGCGATTCATCAGCAAAACAATTTTGCTCTACAGAAGTCTCAGCACAACAAGTGACGTTGAAATCAAACTACATGTTGTAGCTGGAACAATTCAAAACATATTCTGTTTGTATCTACTACACGAATGTTCTATTAATAAATAAATATTGACCAACATCATATTTTATTGCCATATTATTAGGTAGAAGCATTAGCATCTCATGGATAAAGAAGAGCAAATATTATTTTATTTTACTGATATCCAGTTTTTTTCTCGCTGATCGGAAAATACTTGCCTTTGACAGTAAATTTACTGACGGTTGGTAACCAGGTACTAAAGCCCATATTGCTGGCTACACACTGACACGTCTCTCTGGGGTTCCCATTAGTCTCTACATAAATAGAAAATGAATCTATTTCCAGCATATTTGTGACTTTCCTCTCCCATACATTAGCTGTCTCATTAGCCCTCTGCCTGCGTTTGATGTTTGTCCCTGGGGTGCTCCCTCCCCGCATCTGACCCCTCTCCTGGCGTTGAACACTGAACCCCCATATCTCTGGGGACCCATCACCCACCTACTCTCACTAACCCCAATGTCTCACCTCAAAATTAATCTGTTTAAATGATCGGCTGCAACAGCTGTTTAGTGGAACATCAAACGCTGCGCTCGGCCCCTTCTCCCAGCTCAGTCACATACATTATTCCCCTCCGTCTGTCTCTGAAGGATCTGTACAGCTCTCCAGTCTGTCTAATTCTCCATGGACTCAACTCTTCCCTGCTTTACTATGTGTAGACATCTTTTAAGTGCCTGCCTATGGTTAATGTATGTGTGAGGGTTATATATACATATATAATATGTCTGTGAGTAGATATAGAACGTGGGTTACAATTGCTCCACAGGTTCATGTCTATGGCACAGATTTAACATGAGAAACCTACGACCGCAGGTCCATGATTGTGAGGGGAGCATTTTATAGACTAGAAAAATGATAGCTAGAATCTGATTGGTCGCTTTGTGCGACACCTCCACTTACCCTTTCAAAAATCAACGCCTTAATATCACCAATGGTGATAGCTGGAGCGCAAAAAACATCCAGGAATTAAATGGTTTGTTTTCTGAAATGATTTCAAATCCACCAGGCATTAGTTTACTATAAGTGCAATTTTGAAGTTAATTGTAATTCATTTAGTTAATATTAATTATACATAGTGTAATATTTCAGTAGCTGGCTAATCTTCTGACTATACATTTCTGTTTATATCTTTTTTTACATTTCTTGCTGCTAAAATATTATTATTGCTCACACAGAACATTTTCTACAATTTCTTGGTTTCCCTTTCATTGAAATGAGATGAGAGGATTCATGAATGTCATTGCTTGTTCTAATCGTATTATCCTCGGACATTGCAATTGTTGGGCTACACACACTGTGATATTGGGCAATTGGCAGATATTACCTGCAAATATGGCAGTGTGTGGACAACAACAACAACACGAAAAGTACTGGGGTAATTTTTGCTGGCATTATTTAATGAAGCAATTGTATTAAAAGAAAAGCCTAGTTTGTTTAATATAAATGCCTTGTAGATACCGATGGCAGTTTGCTGAAAATCGTCGGCTCTAGATAACCGCCGATTAATACATTAATCCCCTGGTTTAGGGGTGGCGGTGCACAGCCAATAGCTGGACTTACAATTCAGTATATACCATATTTGCCAACTCTCCCTGAATGTCACGGAGACTCCCTGAAATAGGGGTGATCTCCCTCACTCCCTGAAGAGTCTGGCATTCTCCCTGATGCTGAGCCAGTACAAGACGTGGTTGGCTTCGCCATCTGTGGCATGATGACTCTGTTCAGAAATTGTCTCCTATGTCCATGTATTGATGCCTATGGAGGTGGCCATTTTTATGGAGACCAAGATTTAATCAAAGAACTGACAGGTAAGACAACATGACTTCAGTAATGGAGACAGAAATTTAAAAGACACTTCAGTCTCTAGAGATTCTAATATTTCTTTAACCTATAGTTGCCTACTCTCCCAGATTGTCCGGAGACTCCCGCATTTCTGGGAGACCTCCAGGACTCCCAGAAGAGCAGGGCAACCTCCCGGTTCTCACCCCCGCAATAGATAAGTGACGGGGGCTTAATGGTGCAAATATTGTGTCATCTTGCCAAAATGATGTGAATCGTCAAGCCCTGCCCCCGCACGCCCACCTCCCCCAGGATCTTCCTGAAGCCAACGAGGAAAAGTTGGCAAGTATGGTATATACAACAGGACTGTGAGCAGCAGATTTCTAAATCTGCTGATCACTTTTGGTTATTCTTAAACACTGATTAATAGGCCATGTAATAGAGTCATATTTTGCATTATAATTATAACCGTTTGCTCAGAGAAACAGATTTTATGATTATTTCTGGTTTTAGAAAAAATAAACATTGTAAAAATTGCAATTGCGTCAATGGTTGTGGGCCAAAATGTTGTGATTTGCAATGATCCTTATTAGCGAAGTGGACAAGACCCGGGAACAAGGACAAAATTCGGGAGTCTCCCAGACAATCTGTAACAGTAGTCTGGTCTTTGTCCTAATGCCTGAGATTATAACACTCTGTCAATATCTGGATATTGGACATTCATGTCCACTCTGATATGACCCTTACGTGTAACTACTGACTGTTTCCAGAACCCAGGAAGTTTTCAGAGCTATAATTTAATTATCCGCCCTCTGACCAGGATTGTTCTATAATGTGAATACCATGAGCCATTTACTCAGCCAATAGTTACAAATGTTTAATGTAAAAACTCCAGGTATAAGCCTCTTGTGCAGATTGTGAAGATCACCTGTAATATCTTATTACTGAACCTCAATTTCTACTTTAATTCCCGTAGGATAAAAGCAGGAGGAAGAACACAGAAAAGAGCAGGACGTTCAGTGTCATTTTATTTTTATTATGAAAGTGGATAGTGAGTTGTCCACAGGGCAAATATGAATCGCGCATAAACCTCATTTCACACGGTGCCAAATGGTAATTGATAAAGAAACCACATAATTCCGTGAATACATATCGCTCGGCTATACCGTTCCTTTGTCTGAGCTGTGGGACAGGGAAAGACAACATTTGCCAGTAATATTTTAGTACAACAAACAATTTTACATGGTTCTTGGCGTTAAGGAATTCTGTGGTGTGAGGTGCTACCAGGTACAAATAGAAACATTTCAAAATCTGCCACAAAACTGAATATATCAATATTTTGTTAATACATTTTTGCGGATCCTATAGATGTGTTGCAGTGGAGGTAAACAAACTACTTCTGGTGCTATATAGAACAGAGCGTCAAGTGAAGCAAATAATATGTTATTACCATTACGCTAGTGGACACCCATACAAACTACAAATATAGGTTATATAGACTTGTAGCTCAAATGCTGGTCTTGCTGCAGGAGAAGGATCAGCACTATATCAAGTCTCATAACAGTACGTATTAGCATTGAGTCCAGAATAAGCTGGTAATGTATACTGGTGCTGAATAGTTAATCAGGTAGGTTTGACGTTATGGCGGAATAACACTCTCATTAAAGTTCGTAAACTGTGACACAGGGAGGCGATAAAGGTTTGATGGGTCAGTATCTATGAAATAGTTTGGGTCCTAATAAAGGTGTTTTAGTAAAATATGTAGAAGCCTGGCCTTCTGCTATAAATAATAATATTAATAATACCTAATGTAACTAACTGTATTTGTGTCTCTGCAATCAGTGATTACATTTTCAAATGTTATTTATATCTATATATGATGAGAGTTTGGAGAGAGCAACATTGTATCATTGGAGAAGCAAAATGGGATAATTGGAGAGAACAACATTGTATCATTGGAGAGAACAACATTGTATAATTGGAGAGAGAGCAACATTGTATCATTGGAGAGGCAAAATGGGATCATTGGAAAGAGCAACATTGTATCGTTAGATAAGCAAAATAGGATCATTGGAAAGATCAACATTGTATCAATAGAGATAGCAACACTGTATCATTGTAGAAACAAAATGGGATCATCGGAGAGGGCAACATTGCATCATTAGAGTGCTATATTGTATCATTGGACAGGGCAACGTATCATTGGAGAGGGCAACGTATCATTGGAGAGGGCAACATTGTCTCATTGGAGAGAGAACAACATTGTATCATTGGAGAGAGAGCAGTATTGAATCATTGTAAATGGCAACATTGTATCTTTGGAAAAAGCAATACTGAATCATTGGAGAGCAACACTGTATCATTGGAGAGCAATATTGTATCATTGGAGAGAGCAACATTGAATCATTGCAGAGAGCAACATTGTATCATTAGAGAGAGCAACATTGTATCATTGGAGAAGCAACATGGGGGTCATTGGAGAGCAACACTGTATCATTGGAGAGCAATATTGTATCATTAAAGAGAGCAACATTGTATCATTGGAGAGGGCAACACTGTATCTTTAGAGAGGGTAATATTGCATCAGTGGAAAGAGCAACATTGTATTATTGGGGAGAGAGAGCAACATTGTATTATTGGAGATGGCAAATTTGATATCTTTGGAGAGACCCACATTGTATCATTAGAGGGAGAGTAACATTTATATCATTGGAGAGGGCAACATTGTATCATTGCTACCAATTTTCCCTTCTATTTAGCAAATCCCATGCCCTTCATAACTTCTAAATTGTCTGTGTGGATAAAATTCCCACCTTTCTTCCAAAATAGTCTTCTTTCTCCTAAATTAGGAAATGTTATAATAAATATTCTGCTTATTGTATCGCAAATATAAAAAAATGACCAAGACCGATCATGAACAATGTAGATTTCAATGTAATTGATCATATTCTGCAAATTCACCAAGGTTTCTCTCTTTCTGCTGCAAGCCACTAAATTACACGTTATAGCAGAAATTGAATAATGTTTCTGCTATACTATTCATTTATGAAGATTAATTGATATTACCAATAAGATTGACAATATGAGAGTAACATCTGTAAATATGAGGAATAAACACAGGATTTATACTTAGAAATGCTGACATTTCAAAAGACAAATGAGCCAGTGAAAGGTTAACAGTTTGTAAACTGCTTTCTGCTCCGTTATTGTTATAAATACAAAGTATTCCTAAACTACATCTCTCAGTAAGAGGAGTGAGCAGGATTGATGCCACCGTCCCTCCCTATAACATTTCCATTGATAAATGACCATTTATGAAACATGTATCACTGATATGATAAACGCCACATTTCAGTCAGCTCTGTTGTATCAACTGAATCAAATATTAATGATTCCAGGTCTAATTAATCTACTAAACATGAGGGAGCTTCATGGAAAGTGTGGCTCAGATTTATAATACTCACAATATTTATCTGTTACACGAAAACCCACACTGTGCTCTCATACATATTCTCATGGCTTTCCATCATATCATGGTAACAATGTAACAACTAACTGAAATATATATTCTAGTAACGAGTCACATAGGAGAGATAACATGAGGTTCTTTATGAACTACAACTCCCATTAGTCCCGAATAAGATTGGTGCTGTAGTACAATACCAGGTAGAAATCCACAGTCTTTCCAATCCTGTTCTCTGGTTTAGGATTAATTTGCAGAAGACATTTACATTTTCTGTAACATTTGAATATCAACTTCTCATGTACAAATGTACATTGTGAAACCTGCATTATCATAATAATGATAATAATATAATAATAATTATAGTATAATATATGCAATAATACACACCCCACCGTATATTATACTGATATTAGAAGTCACCAGGAGTTCTGCAGCTGTAGGTTATACACAGATCACTGTGATCGGAGGTAACTGAGGAAACGGTTTAAAATAGAATGTGCATTATATCTTATATTACAACAGTTTGTCCAATGAACACTGAGGTAATGGAACCAGAGCTCACTATTTATATAGATATTATCAGTAATATATATATATGCATCGCTTATGTATTATAATTAACCCCTTTATAAGTAAGCAATTTGTGTCAAAGGTCCTCTTTATATTATTATTAAATGTGTTATTACTTTCACATGGACCTAATGTTCTCTAGGTCACATGATTGGATGTCACATTACAATTTAATCTCAGCAGGTATTTCATGCATTTATGGATATATGCGTCGATATCCTGGACTGATTTTCTATGAAGAACCGTGTGTCCATTGATAAGTGCAATCAGTCACGGAAAGGTATCATAAATAGTCAATAATTAATTAATTAATAAAAATGAATAACTAATTATTAATTAATACTCTAGGAAGGCGATGCGATTGCTGGCGATGTTGGGCGCAGTCATCACTGCGACGTCCGGCTGCGCACATTGACGGACATTACGGCAGGAATCTCTGCACACCTCTATGGGGCGCCCTAACTTCGGCGTGATGGGTCTCCGTGGACGCTCCACATTGTGCTGAATTGACTCTTCCCTATGAGGGATTATAACCACATTGGTTTAATAACTCCAATGAGGGAAATTTTCAAAACTGAATTTTGCCTGTTTCTCCGGCAGAATTTGGTGTTTATTATTCAACGTGGA
This sequence comes from Mixophyes fleayi, assembly GCF_038048845.1. Taxonomy (NCBI): domain Eukaryota; kingdom Metazoa; phylum Chordata; class Amphibia; order Anura; family Limnodynastidae; genus Mixophyes; species Mixophyes fleayi. The sequence continues at coordinate 2,954,457 of NC_134413.1, read as the reverse complement.
ATTTTCCCTTTTGTTTATATCCTGTCTGGTCTTGTCCCTTGTTGTACCCCAACCACACCACAGAGCAGAGAGAAATGTCTCCGTTTCCTGAAGTGCACCCGATACACACATCAAAACGCCTCAACCTCTTGGTTTTTCGCTAATGCACCTTGAATTTCCACCCGACAAACATTGAGGTCCGCGCCTCCTCTACGCACTCGGGAGCAATATCCGCAAGCTGAAGGGTAGTCTGGTAACATCACATCAAAAGCCAACTGAGGAAAGGGCTCAATTTTTCTCCTAGTCTCATTTATGGGCAAGTAAATATTGTGTATGAGGGGACATCAGGGCTGTTTTATTACATCTATCACTTATTACATGTCAAACTTTTGATTACATGGCTGGGAGTGCGCTGCGCTCCTAGACACATACTTGTATGATGACGGCCTGTACGTTTAATGGAATTCTCTTGGCGAGAGAAGCTGCTTTGAAAGCATATCCATCACCCTAACAGAAACAGCCCCCATATATATTGCAAAATAAATGGCAACAAAAAATGAAATAAAAAAGTAAGTAATGTTATTAGAACTAAGAATCCTATATATTAAACCAAAAGAGTAAAAAAAAAAACAAAAAAAAAACCAAAGCACAAAAACACAATTTTCAAACAAAGTTTCAGTCATCATCATCATCATCATCATTTATTTATATAGCGCCAACATATTCCGTAGCGCTTTACAATTGGGGACAAACGTAATAAACTAATAAACAAACTGGGTAAAACAGACAAAGAGGTGAGAAGGCTGCTCGCAAGCTTACAATCTATGGGACAATGGGAGATTGATACATGAGGTTAAGTCTACATTTTGCATCTTGGCTCAGCCAGACTGCAAAGGTAAAAGTGATTCATAAGCTAAATGATCCCGTCACACAACAATGTTGGTCAGGGGGTAGTTGTCTTGTGTGAAATTGTGTAACAGGCATTCAGTGAACATCTTCCTAATACTCTCCACATTATTGAATATACAATAAAATCAAGTCCTTTCGAGGAGGGTAATGGGTGTGCACTGCAAGGTACACCCCTAAAAATGCAGCAGCTCCACCCATTTATGTCATTATAATGACCCTGCTCTGCAAAATGAAATCTCATTTCTGTACTGCTCCTCTTTAGTGCTTTAGTGGTAGCTCCACCCCTCTATAGAACTCCGCCCCTCTGCTCCTCTCCAAAATGTGACTCCAGCATAAATCGGGGCACATCGTGCAAATTAAGGAGCACAGCGGGGCCAAGCTGTATTTGGCTGTAGAGCGTCCGTTTTGCTCTTTGTAAAACTTCCTCTGTCGTTATATAATCAGTGAGTCTGCCTTCCAATGCAATGACTTACACTTCACTGATTCAAATGCAAATTCCAAACCAGGGCAGTATGGCATACAAGGAGTTAAGCTAGCTATTATCTGAAGTAGGCCAGTAAGTAAGAGTGACACATGGAGGGTCATTGAGCTGTGTGCTGTTACATTAGCAGGAGATATGATGAGATCTCAGAGAGGAGAAAATGTATCATGTCACACTGTTTTTAAGCCATTCTTCTAACAAGCAAACCAATGGCCCAGATGACAGTTATCACCCTGGCAGTTTGCAGTGAGAAAGATCTCCTAGAGATTTATCTCTCTCACAGATCGGCGCTATGAGTATCTCGGAGGAGAAGGGAAGGTTGGAACGACGGTATAACTAGTGTGAAACACTGAGGTCAGCGCCGCTTCTTGCAAACCTCATCCCGTTATTAACAAAAGCAGTGGGACTCCTGCCCTTCTTATACCCAGCTGTGCCAAGCACTGAGTGCCATCCTGAGATGTCTCAACACTTGTCCACATCATCAAACAAACAGGAAACCGTTGGAGATGGTAGTTTTGAATTTTTGACTTTGCCAAGATTGGTTTTGAACCTCACAGTATGCAATTAACCCATCTGTTCTAAGTAAAGCTGCCAATTTTGAAGTATGTTTATAAAAGTGTATTCTATTTGTTTTCTACTTTTATTATTTTGCACCATAATTACCAGAATCCTGCAATACTTGCAACCTCCACTCTCCTCCTGCACCCCTGCAACACGTTCTGACATTCTAACATCATAGGTGTCCTACAACATAATTGCAACATTTACCAAAAAGCAGCAATAGATAACTAATCATCTATCATCGCTATTTATCATTAAAATGTTGCTGGGGCAGTTGGGCTACACTCAGCTCCCCGTCGACACAGGCTGGCAGCGGTAAGCAGAGTTACGTCTAGCATCTCTTCTGGGCATGCATGACCCAGCATTACCAGCTCACACATGGGCACTGGACGCCTGAGCCAGTAGCAGATTCAAAGGAAGACATTTAAATAAAAATAAAAATGTTAAAATTAAATAAAGCATTTTTCCTTTATCATTGCTGCAATCGCCGTCCCGAGATGTGGATCCTGAGAATCAGTGGATTGCGGCAGGGTCTGTCACGATCCTCGCGACGGATTCCAGCGGCCAGCAAATGCAATCGCCAGCGATACCCAACCATAGCTATTGCAGGCTTTGGGGTTTGGTACATAGGGAGGAGCTTTATATCTGTTGGAAATCCCCATTCTCCCTGGATTTAGGGCACTGCTCCGTATGATAAACAGACCTCTCACTCTGTAGACAGAGAAATGTTGCTGGCAAAAGACAGAGTTTTTCTGTTCCCAGAAGTATTACGCTCTAAGTCCCTGAAGGTAATTGTCATCCGATGAGACAGATTTGCTGCATTTGTCTGTTCCTTGCGCCTCATTATATGTGAATATGTTTCATTTTGAAACAATTTAAAAAGACATTACTTTGTGTCACATTGTAACTGTTCAGATCACTTTTATAAATGTATCTTTCTATCTAATATGAGCTGATCTGAAAGAGATGAACAGAAGTTTTCAATCAGTAACAGAGGATTAGATGTGTCACAGACGCTGTATGTTGCTGCATTGTCCTCTGCCTCCGGCCATCTTACCCTCCGGAGGCCTTACTAAAGCTTCCCTGTATCCATCTTTTGCTTCTGAATTACCCAGAGTATTTCTCAGGCAGGATCTGATGTCGTTGTTTGGAGAAGCTTTGACACTGACTGCAGACCCTCTGTGATACACAAAGCGAGTGTATGGGGTAACCATGGAGTGAATACTCATGGGATGAGTGCAGATGGGATGAGTAACCATGGGGTGAGCTACCATGGGGTGAGCACCCATGGGGTGAGTAACCATGGGGTGAGTAACCATGGGGTGAATAACCATGGAGTGAGTAACCATGGGGTGAGTAACCATGAAGTGATTGCCCATGGAGTGCGTACCCATGGAGTGAGTAACCATGGGGTGAGTATCCATGGGGTGAGTAACAATGGAGTGAGTAGCCATGGGGTGAGTAACCATGGGGTGAGCAACTATGGGGTGAGTAACTATGGGGTGAGTACCCATGGGGTGAGTAACCATGGAGTGATTGCCCATGGGGTGCGTACCCATGGAGTGAGTAACTATGGGGTGAGTACCCGTGGGGTGAGTAACCATGGGGTGAGTAACAATGGAGTGAGTATCCATGGGGTGAGTAACAATGGAGTGAGTATCCATGGGGTGAGTAACCATGAAGTGATTGCCCATGGAGTGCGTACCCATGGAGTGAGTAACCATGGGGTGAGTATCCATGGGGTGAGTAACAATGAGTGAGTAACAATGGAGTGAGTAGCCATGGGGTGAGTAACCATGGGGTGAGCAACTATGGGGTGAGTAACTATGGGGTGAGTACCCATGGGGTGAGTAACCATGGAGTGATTGCCCATGGGGTGCGTACCCATGGAGTGAGTAACTATGGGGTGAGTACCCGTGGGGTGAGTAACCATGGGGTGAGTATCAATGGAGTGAGTATCCATGGGGTGAGTAACAAGGGAGTGAGTAGCCATGGGGTGAGTAACCATGGGGTGACTACCTGTGTGTTGAGTAACCATGGAGTGAGTACCCATGGAGTGAGTACCCATGGAGTGAGTACCCATGGGGTGAGTACTCATGGGGTGAGTAACCATGAAGTGAGTATTTATGGAGTGAGTAACCATGCAGTGAGTACCCATGGGGTGAGTGCCCATGGGGTGAGTGCCCATTGGGTGAGTAACCATGGAGTGAGTGCCATGGGGTGAGTGCCCATTGGGTGAGTAACCATGGAGTGAGTGCCATGGGGTGAGTGCCCATTGGGTGAGTAACCATGGAGTGAGTAACCATGGGTTGGACCCTCACGGCTTAAAGTAGTTGGTTTAAAAATACAGATTGATGATACCTGGAGATGTCCTTTAATCAGAGTATTCTCAGGAAGTCTGGGTATTGGTAAAATTCCCGATGATTTATAAATGACTTTACATACACAATATGTTTCTGTAGCTCGGTTACATTAATCAACTTTAACTTAAGCCAGTGGGATCTACTATGTATCATAGACTGGAGCAGACCAATGTTCAAATCTAATCAGTACAGAGGAAAACAATTTTCTAAGCTGTACCAGGAAATTTTGGAAATTACATTGAGACCTGAAATATACCAGAATTATATGCTCCTTCCTTCGATCCTCACAAACTCCCAAACATGCTTTCTACATGTACTGTATAAATGACTTTATGCCATCAGACTGACAGGACATTTCTAGACATTCGTGTTCCGATAGATCCGAGAGCCCCTATGGCTATGGGCCTATAGTAGTCACATTATCTGCTATGGGTCTTATTACACATTCTTAAGCCAATCTGCACAGACCGTGCCCCCAATCTGTTCAGCCACACCCCAATAATCTCTGTATCACAATCGTATATGTCATATCCCTTGCGTATATGGAATCCCAGAGCTGGACTGTATGATAAACCCCTAAATATTTATACATATGTAAATTTAAACATCACCAACTAAGTGACAAAATCCGACAGGTTTTATGAGAGTCCTTGAGGTAAAACCTTATTTACCTAGATATAGGGACCCGATTAACTCTGGATACAGATTATAAAAGGAAGGAGAGTGCAGATGCCTATTCTGGACTGGAGGACTATGAAGAAATTGGACATGATTAAGATGTTTGTGGAAAATGATCTAATTACCAAGTGTTGGGGCAGATAAGGACAAACCAGAGTACTGGCATTTAATATACCAATGTGATTATTTCCCTAAGCTTATGGTGCCTTTGAGAGCATATTATATTTTAATTCCTATATAATCTGAGTCATTTTACTGAACATGAGGCTACAAATGACTCCACACAAAGGACACACAGAAGCCTTCCCCAGCGATAATAAGAACAGTGTATTTTGCTGGATACTTCTGACTTTCAAGGTCCCTAAAAATAGAATTTCTGAGGATTGGAACAAAAGCTCAGAGGGAAGTGTTGGGGAATATTCAACAAAGGGATTTTACTGCATGAAACAAACTGCACAGATCTGTCACAGGGGAAATGTTCTGTTTTGTCATTTGCTTTATCTGCCTCTTTTTCCAGCATCTTTCTTATTGTTATGTAAACTGTGTTATTATTGTTTCAGTGGAGGTAAATGATGAGGTACAAAGTGATACAATAGTCAGACAATAGTACAGAAGGAAACACTGAGGAGACAATTGGGAGATTGACACTAAAACAACTCTGTCTTCAAACAACAACACATAATATGTGTTATAGAAATCTGCTATCTGACGGCTACTAATACCTCTATTGCTAGTATCAATACTCATAATAATCTAATAATAACTAATACTCATATCACGCTTGTTTCTCACTCAACTGAAAGCATTTTACAGTTCTACAGTTTAATTCAATAAGTGGCAGCAGTCAGGGCCAACATCAAAAATCTCTGGGACCCTACAACCTGATGACCGGGGCCCCAGCAAGCCCCTCCTCTTATTCCAGTGATAACAGAGACTATTCTGTTGGCTAATACAATAGCAGAGTCCCATTTGGTAATTAGTGTGTAGTACAATATCTCACTTGGCGGTTAGTGTACAGCAGGACCTTATATCCTTACTGTGGAGAAAGTGGACAAAATGTTGCTGAAGGCCCATTGTCTATGAGTTTAGCATCATATGTGTGCTGCTGGGAACCCTGCTCCTTCCACTATATAACTCTCAGTCTGTGGCTTCCTGTATCAGTGTGACAGCAGCTTCACATCACTACTCTGTGCTGCTGGGAACCCTGCTCCTTCCACTATATAACTCTCAGTCTGTGGCTTCCTGTATCAGTGTGACTGCAGCCTCACATCACTACTCTGTGCTGCTGGGGACCCTGCTCCTTCCACTATATAACTCTCAGCCTGTGGCTTCCTGTATCAGTGTGACAGCAGCCTCACATCACTACTCTGTGCTGCTGGGGACCCTGCTCCTTCCACTATATAACTCTCAGTCTGTGGCTTCCTGTATCAGTGTGACAGCAGCATCACATCACTACTCTGTGCTGCTGGGGACCCTGCTCCTTCCACTATATAACTCTCAGCCTGTGGCTTCCTGTATCAGTGTGACAGCAGCCTCACATCACTACTCTGTGCTGCTGGGGACCCTGCTCCTTCCACTATATAACACTCAGTCTGTGGCTTCCGGCTGCCTCCATTCCCTTCTACATTTCATGATACTACAAACATAATACAATTTATCTTGGGTACAGTTGCAAGACTCTCCTAACATTTTACATATAGGGATACACCCATGTGATCTCTGTCTAGTGTCTACTGATACCTTTAATGTTCCTTATTACAATTAGCGTTGATTTGAAGGAAAATGGTTTACACTCTATCACATTGTGTTTGTCATATTTATAATATGTGTAATCCGATTTTACTGACACACATCATGCAAACTTGTGACATGAAAAACCTCACAATATTTCATAGACTGATTAAGCCTGACAACCTGGATTGGGGACATGGGGTAAATGTGTGCTATAAAATAATTCATTTCTATTATCACATATATCACAATGGTATTAGCAATGGCAATATTCAGGTTTTACATTTTTACACATTTAGGAAAATGTTGCTGCACAGTCTTGCACAAATTGAAGGGTCCACCTGCCTCATTTTTGGGCTGGGCACTTGGATCTGGTGCCCGTGCTAGACATTGGAGGTAAGTCTGGATGGGAGACCTAAAGATTAGATCACCCAACCTAGACCTAGAGAAGCCAACACTGAAAGGGGGCAGGCACACAGGTGGCTGCACCTGAACAGGGGGGCAGAGACAAGGGTAAATATAAAGAGAATACAAAGTGACCAGGCTGATCCTCGTGCCCTCGTGTAATAGGAACAAATGTCACATTCGCTGTATTAGCAAATAAACATTGTCACCTCAATGGTCTTGCTTGTTCCTGCAAACGTGCACATCCCCCGGCTGTCCTGTATTAACCCCATCCCCTTGCGTCAGTGCTCTAGCAGCTAGATATACGAACAGAGGCTCTACGGAATGGCTGGTGTAGGGATGTGTAACAGCCTTTCACAGAAATAAAGCAGTGGTCAGTGACCAACCCCTAAATGATTTTCTGATTAACTAATGCTGTTTGGCCATTCAGGTAAAGGTAATATAATTTAGTTGTCTCTTCTCTTCCAAAACTATTTGTTTCCAGGTTTAAATTGATCATGTGGCAATTAAACTTTTACAATTATACTTACAAATGGCATTTATTTTGTATGATGATTTTACATCACAATCTGAGTTATTTAAGACCTTATGAGAATATTGTGGGAAAAAAACAACTTTTTGTTCTTAAACCATTTTCCCATTTTTGAGCAGGTAACTCTTGTTACTTATATTATTACTGCAGCCAATGTCTACAAATGTATTAATTTGGACACCAATGCATTTTACATTGTCTGTCTCTTTGTTGTGTGTACAATGTAACACTCCCCAAGGTCCCTTAGTAAACATGGAAATATTATTTGTCTCTCTGTGATCTGCCTGTGACTGTCTCCATCAGACTCTTGTGTTCCTGGGAATAACTTGACGGACGTCTTGTGGTTTATTACGGGGAGGAGGGGGGGGGGGGGGCTCCACTGAACCAATGAAGGTCATTTTGTCAGGATGGGCCCCTTGCGGCTCGTGGCTTTGCTCTTGTATGACAATGCAGCCGGAATCTTTGTTTAAGATTCCAAAGAGTCAGACGTGAATTTCTAATGAATGACTTGCGGCTAGATTTACTAAACTGCGGGTTTGAAAAAGTGGAGATGTTGCCTATAGCAACCAATCAGATTCTATTTATCATTTAATTAGTACATTCTACAAAATTACATCTAGAATATGATTGGTTGCTATAGGCAACATCTCAAACTTTTTCAAACCTGCAGTTTAGTAAATATACCCCTTGGTCTGTGGAAGACACTGGGGTGAGTTTGCAATAAATACAATTTGTCTCTAAACCGCAAACGATTCTTGATACTGACGCAGATTGTTTGTGAGATATTAAACTGAGTAAGTTTTGTTGGAGGTCATTATATATATCTTCTCTATGTGCAACTTCTTCTAGTTGTATAGCTCCATATGTTTGGTTTGGATGCTGTTCGGAGCAGTCTTGAGGGGCGTGGCCATCTTACACTGGGTGGAGCATGGTGAGGGGGTTCTTGCAGTGCTGCGGGGTAGAATATTATGTATACTGATTACTCCCCCAGCTATTATATGCTCAATATAGTTGAACTCTTGTAAATGCCAAAATAATATTTGTAGTTTATAATCGCATGGAATCTGTTTTATTCTCCAGATCAATATAAGGTTACCTATAATGGTACAGTAAATGTTATACATAGCGCACTTATTGTGTCTATAAATCCTGCATGCGAAGGATGAATTTAGAGGTTTAGCCATTGTTGTAGTACTAGGGCATAGGCTGCAAAAACTTTAAATGGCAAATGTGGATAATTCTGGCCGCTGGTGGTTGAATGGTTTTTGTACCTATTTCTCGGCAATGCTCAATCACGGAGAATTTTTATTATTATTACCAATTATTTATATAGCGCCACTAATTCCGCAGCGCTGTACAGAGAACTCACTCACATCAGTCCCTGCCCCATTGAGGCTTACAGTCTAAATTCCCTAACACACACACATACAGCCACAGATAGACAGACAGGCAGACACACAGACTAGGGTGAACTTGTTAGCAGCGGAGGAAACCGGAGCACCCGGAGGAAACCGGAGCACCCGGAGGAAACCTACGCAAACACGGGGAGAACATACAAATTCCACACAGATAAGACCATGGTTGGGAATTGAACTCATGACCCCAATGCTGTAAGGCAGAAGTGCTAACCACTGAGCCACCGTGCTGCTTCTTCAGATGTCACAAAAAATGTGCCCATTTTCTACTTGGAGAACAAATACACCTGTGGATAACGCAATGAATTCGCTGCGTATTTTACCTAGATGGACAATGGTGCTAATGGCATATACAGGAAACTGCTGTGTACTGCAGCAGTCAGTGTGTTGTAGGAAGGGAATAGATAACTCATCCACTGCTGCAAAACTGTGTGTTGTGTTTTGTGTACATGACAGTGCACACACACGTGTACAGCAGCCCGGACTACTAATAGTCAAGCAGCAAACACAGATCATCAAACTCATGACCCCAGTGCTGTAAAGCAGAAGTGCTAACCACTGAGCCACCGTGAGAGGAGACCACAGTGAATTCAACAGCAACAGAATGGCAGGGAGAAATTGAATTAAAAGTAAATGGTATTGTATTGCCATAGTGCACGTTTACAGGCTGAAAATCCCTTTTAAATAATTAACTTTTTAAATAAATATTGAACTGCTACATCTCTATTCAGGCAGTGTTTTGTACCACTAGGATTTATTTAAGAGTTAACTTAAAACTTGCACTGTGAACAAACATTGCTACCTCGCTGTTACTGTGCTATCAGCCGCAACAAAAATGTCTGAAATTCACCTATTCAACTCTTGTCTGATAAATTAAATACAACACTGGGAGTCAGGAGTCTCCGAAGCGATTGCGCTTTTTGCTTTAATTCAGGAACTTGGCCCCAGTAATAGGGGTCCCACTACCAGATTCATGTCTTTTGTCTAATCAACATTCGGGGTCACGGACTTTGAACGAGGCACGTCGTCGGAGGGCAGCTCTGTACCTCGTACCCCACTGAAGTTGGAGCATGATTTTTTTGGTATTATAAACAAGCAGCGTGTCACTCCCTGCAGGCTTCCCAATTCTTTAATAGCTTTTCTTGTGTTCCCGCATTGATGTACCCTGTTGGAAAACACAGGTCTGGTGTAGCTGAAGGCTCTTCATCTCCCAGTGCATGCTGTGCCAGTTCTGTAATCAATATCGCTCTAATAGAGTTAGTAGTCCTGCAGTCATACCTCTCTGCTGACACGTATATCTTGACCTATACAGCCGGTATTGACTTCCCTGCGCATCGCTGCTGGATGGTATTCTGCAAGTGGGGGGAGGACGCTAACAAACCACTAAAACCGCGGTCTGATACAAATGTTTATTTATTTTTTTAATCTCTTCCCTATTCAATGCTGAATAGTTTCTGAGAAGTAATTAAGTGTCGTATTGTTTTATTGTGAGTCAGGAACATGTGACATTGGAACGCCTGGAATTCCGGAACAGCTGGGAAGTTTGTACTACACTATAGTACAAAGTAGTTTGTAACACTGTAGCCTGTGGATACAGGAAACGTGAGCTCTTATTGTCGCAGCGACCTCGGTAATGGAGTGATGAAGTCCATAGAGGCCATTCCTTGCTGCTTCTCCCCAAAGACCTCCAATGTAAGTGACAGGATGCAGGTAAAGGCTGCCGATACGGTTACACACAGGTACAGCAGTACACCCATGTTAAGGTATACAGGTGTAAAACATGTGTGACAAAGTAAGAGTATAAAGTGTGATTTAACTTACATGCTGTGAACATTTCTCTCCCACAGGTAACAGCAAAGCTGGAGATGTCTGCAGTGAAGAGAAATTACAGAGCACCTACAGAGAACACTCTTTAACGACAAGGTGGGAGTGTCACTTGTCCATCTAGCAATGGCTGTGGGCAGAGTCTCAAGTATATAAACCTGTATTGTACTACCATGCTTTGTGACCGATGCCAAACAGTGGCCGGTGATCAGACAGTAAAAGCGTGTCTAGTCAGTGATAGGTTGCCTAGTGTCATCCTGACAAAGTGTATGGTGCTTATTGTGATGGAACAATAAAAGTACTGCTTATACAACAAGAAGTTATCTGTGTGTACATCACCAGAAGGGTGCCCGTGTCATGATACAGTCTATTTTTCTGTACTAATTGTGTAAATATAACTGTAGGAGGAATTCAGGAAATGTGTATCATACCCATAAAGGGTGTTTTATCGTATATGCTACCAAATGAAATCCTTATCTCTTCAGAAAAAATACATAGAAATTAACAAGTTATTTCCGATGAAGACAACTTTACACCAAAACACAAAAAGTGGTCTGGTCATTAAGGTGCTAATTAGCTCTGACCATGAAGGGGCTAAGTTCAGCCGCTCAGTGTGCTGTATGATACACATGGAGAGGTGTGATTACCTCTGTCACAGGGCTGTAAACCTTTAATGTAAATATCCGTTTTATCAGCTAGGAGGGTGACAACCATGGGCTAGTTGTGTCAATATCGCAGGCAGCCAGGGCCGAGAGGTAAATATCCCATACAGTTCCCTGATTGCTGAGAGATGGCTCATTTTGTAAGAGATTTCTGCCACTTACCACTCACATTATACATACAAGATGTGTGCAGAATAATTTTGTCTGTAGTGGTGAATGCAGATGTGTTACTGTCTAAATTCAACACCAGCTCTAATGAATTTGTGAAGTGTTTAAAGTAAAGTGTCAATGTCAGCAAGGAGAGATTGCTATCTGCTGATTAGAAGTGACTCCGGACAGCTGATTGGTTCGATGATTGGCGCAAAAGCCTTTATATTAATGGAACGGTTTTATTTCTAGATATTTCTTGGGTTTTATTTTTTTTTAAATAAAAATGCAAAAGTTTCAGTTGTACACATTTGCAAATGTATGTTAAAGCCACCCACGCACTTTTGCTAATAGGGTGGTCCTAACTCTAACAGTGAGAGTCCAATATATTTGGGCCATACATATGTGTTTTTAAATTGAGAGCTAACTTACCAAGAGGTACCCCAGAAGTCTCCAAACAGCAAAACAGCGCCAGCACTCCCCCTCAGCTACTGACACCAACATGCCTCTCAGACAAATACAGAAGTGGAAGTTGCTCAATCAATTTATAGGCTCATAGCAGGTGCTTGAAAGGGAGTAGAGATGGCAGGTCCTTTGCTGGCTATAGCAGATAAAATGTTATACACCAGAGTAGTCCGCTTGTATAGACACATGGAAGTTTTCTCTCCCAACATAGGTAAGAAACCTGGGAACGAAATCTGGCATCCGTAATTTTTCCAATTACAATTAATCGTGAAAACTGATGTCAGAACTAGGGGGCAGTAATCCTGTCTGCTTATATAACCTGGTAAACGTATATATCTGTTTATCAAAACCTCACATGACCTCGATCTGCCCACACCGTGAGACCAACGCACACAAATTACAAGACCGTGCCAATCTGTTATGCCCTGTGAAAAATAGGGATATTGGGGTGTATAGCATTTGCACATATATAAGCTGTATATATTAATGGTAATTATAACTGCCAGCTTAGTTACACAGGTAACAATAAATTTCACCCCGTGGGTTACATTTTATGGAAAAAACATCTCTTACAATCAAATTTCTGAGATCTTATTATCCAACTCAGGAAGTTTGCTGATCCTAAAATCCAGTGCTCTTGTAACAGTCATATATTATCATCATAATCATCATCGTTTATTTATATAGCGCCACTAATTCTGCAGCGCTGTACAGAGAACTTACTCACATCAGTCCCTGCCCCATTGGAGCTTACAGTCCAAATCCCTAATATACATACACACAGACAGACAGACAGACAGACAGACAGAGAGAGACAGACTAGGGTCAATTTTGATAGCAGCCAATTAACCTACCAGTATGTTTTTGGAGTGTGGGAGGAAACCCACGCAAACACGGGAAGAACATACAAACTCCACACAGATAAGGCCATGGGTGGGAATCAAGCTCATGACCCCAGTGTTATGAGGCAGAATTTCTAACCACTGAGCCACCGTGCATGTACAACTAAAAGGACACAAACTCTTTGTACCTCCAGCACTGCTAGACATATTCCACACCACGTCCTGCTGTTTTCATTGCAGTCTATCTTGTTTAATGTTTGTTTTGTTCAGATGTTTGTTTTGCTATTGTAATATGTCAGCTAAGATTAAATACTTTGTTGCCATTTGAAATGATATTATGTCAGCTGAGAAGAATTGTAACTGGTAAGAGGAGAGATGGAACGTCAGGCCGCAAAGTATAATAATCTCTCCTGGATACATACAATATTTTGCAATAAACAATTACAATAAGGAGTCCTCCTCCTCCCAGCCCGATAGACTTAATTTCTTCCCCCTCTTAATGTAGCCATTGACTGATGTAATTGCAGTTCATGAAAACATGTTCATCCACGGTAAGGTTTAAAGATGAATTATGACGCTGGATACAAATGATGCTGTTACCACATACATTAAAAGCAAATTACAGCCCCAAGATAGATCACATAATTATGCTACCGCCTGGACAGATAATCAATAAACTCCAAAGTACGGGCGAAATAATTGAAAAAGTGACTTTCAAGTGGTTAAAATGCCAGGACCAAAAATAACATCTCAGTAACAAATTGTTTGAATAAATGCCAATTATGGTATCTGGAGGTTGTCAGACCAGTCGGACTGTAATAATTCATTATTCATTACACAACATGAAGGTAATTGAGTGACCCCTTGGACGCTCTAGGGGGTCTTTTCTGCTCTGCACCAAGTCTTTCTTTGGACAAGAGGCAAATTCTTGTGTCATATATCACAACATTAAAAAACATATTGTGTTGTGTGACCGGTATAAAAAGACCACAAGTTGCATCATTCAGTTGCTGATGGACTTGATATGATATTTCTGATATCCTATTATACATTCAAATAAAATGAAAAAATGTATTGGGGATGCCAATCTAAACTTGTGCTTTCATAGAGGGTGAGGTGACGACTTAGAGCTTGAAGACTGAGGAGGACCCCCCAATGGAATTATGTGAACAATAAATGTGTAAAAGTGGGCCTACATTTCTGTGTGTGTGTGTGTGTGTGTGTGTGTGTGTGTGTCTGTGTGTGTGTCTGTGTGTGTGTAAGGGTATTTTTTTAACAAAGAGCTTTCTCGTGACTTGTGTGTTGTTTTTTTTTTTACAGGTACACTAGCTCTACAAATTCCAACATACCCAAACATTCAGACCTGTCAGGGCTTGCTGGGAACAGTAGTGTACCATCTAGGGAAATAACTAGACCCTAGTGGGCCACAAAGCAGAATTTTTTAAGAGCCCCGTTACCCGCTGAATAGTTAAAAATTCACATATACACATGGGGCTTTGCCAGGGAAAACGGCCCCCGTCAGCCATAAGCATCATAACAGCTGTGCCCCCTGCACTCATGGTAGTTAAACCCTTGGCACTTTGGGGGTGGTGCATTTTTGGCCACCACCCGGGTTCTCTTGCCAAACAATCTAAGACTAGTAGACATTATGACAGGTGAACCCCATGTTGTTTATCTCCTCTGAAATTGCTGCCCAGGCAGTGAGCATTAGTGCTATTAATCCTTTCATTTTTTTATTAAACCACACATTAACATGCCAGTCATCATTATGTTCATAATGACAGTGGACGTCTCTCTACCGAATGATACAATTTTTGCTTATCCTTCCTTCAGCACAGGTATATTATGTAATATCTTAAGATAATTTCTGGGGGGGGGATGTACTTTTGCATCTGTCTTTTTCCGTAAAATTTGTCTAACCCTACATGTGGCCATAAAGATAGCAGCATTCTGATTTCCAATGAGATACATTGTAGCGTACAAGTAACTTATGTTTTAAAACGCCAATAACAAAATACATTTACAATTGAATATAAGATACATATTTCCTTCTCAGCCCTAAGTGATGAATCATTATTTTCTCCTCTGGGTAACCCGGTGTATTTCAACTCCTTATCTGATGTCTAGTGAGAGAATGAAATGTTTTCTTTTGTTTTAGAGAAACCTAATATGATGTAGTGTCATTCCCTAAACCACAGCGATGCCAGAATCTTCTATTTTTATATATATATATATATATATTGTTGCCCTTATCGGTGGAAAGTTCTCTGTATATTCCAGATAAAACCAACTAGTTTGATGCTGTTTGTTATTTGACAGCTTAAAGCTAAATACTTTGGAAGATGTTTTGAAAGGATACGAAACTTATCTTGAATTGTGAAGAAAGAGGTATTGAAAGTTGCAGTGAAGTTGTTAAATTGAGAACTGCTGCTGGGAACTCTCTTAAATCTCGCTAAGTAGGGCTGAATCTTGAAATTGAATACCGCATGGTGTACAAGAGACATGTTTCATATCGGGTCAGGCAAGGTGGAAAAAGCACTTATGTTTTGGTGAAAGCTATCTCCACAGTAAAGCGGTGATGTAGTGTCTGATTGTAAAGAGCCCATCTGATCATCTGCTCTGACGTGGGATTTATTGTTAATGAGTTAATAAAACGTTCTGGAAGCTGACAATGATGGCGCGAAGCTGACTTAGTTCATTTATTTGGAAAGAGGAGTTCAATCAGAATTTAACCCCTTCCCTCACTCCTGCTCTTTTCACCTTTCGCTCGGCTGAGAAAAGCGTTTTCTAAAGTCCGACAAACAGTTTTGTAAAGGTGCCCAAAACGAAAGATGTTATCAGCCGTGACAAGTGAATGACCTCCCGTCCGGCTTTCAGTTCAAGGACAAAACAAACTGATGGAATTAGTGTTTTCTTACATTAGTTTCAATTAACTTTTTCCCTATTTTTTAATAGAGTTATAATTTCTTAAAATAATTTAAGGAAAGGTCCAGTCAAAAGGGAAAATTTAATTTTGGGTGGAATATCCTAAACAAAACCTTATACCACAAAACTACTTACCTGGGGTCCGGCATTCAGGGTTCAGGGACAATGCCCTGGCGTCTTGTGTGCGTTCGCCTCTACTCGGTTTGCTATTGGCTAACTGCCACCACCTGTCTGAAATAAATGGTAAATATAATAAGGACAGGATAATTCAGGCAGGAATTATAAAATGTTTGTGGGCCATTATGCGGTATGTGGTGAGTATTCTGACATGCAGCACATATGAGTGTGATTTGCAACTCTTCATCATGTTACAAAAATGCTCAAAAAGATCATTTTAAATGGAGTTTTACAGTACGTACTTGTGTAGTCTCTCAGTATCTTTCTTGTCAGAAAATCAGCCTTGGTTATATATCATCCAGTAACTGAGCTGGAAGACTTTATTCATGGACTCGTCTCAGTGCACACTGTGCAAGATCATTTTATATTGTGCATAAATCCTAATAGTCCCTGCTTTTTATATAATTTTGTCTCATTCTCCAAAAAGCAGGAGGGAGAGAGGATTCTATATTTATAGTGCGTCTCCCTCAAGGTCTTGGGGCCAAACAGGGCCACCAAGAGAAATTTCGGGCCACGTTACAGCAACTTCTTGGGGCCTGGTCCATAGCCAACGAAAGGGGTGGAGCCACACTAGGATGGTGACACTCCCAGGCTGGGCACTGGCGGATCCGGAGGGGGGCGATCAAGGCAATCACCCCACATAGCCAACAAAAGGGGTGGAGCCACACTAGGATGGTGACACCACCAGGGCCCCCAGGCTGGACACTGGTGGATCCAGAGGGGGGCGATCAAGGCAATCACCCCCCCATAGGCAAACCAAAGAGGGGTTTGCTAGTGCCTAGAAGCCCCCCTCCAAGCCTGGGGCACTGTATAATTGAGGCTCTCCTTGAGAAAGGAGAGCTGCGTGCACGCCCATGTATATTATGAGGATAGGAAGAGTTGGAGAGCAGCCAAGCACTGTCTAAAATTATAACCACGCCCCCATGCATGCTGGTCACACCCATTGGTAGCGTGGTGTGGAAACCCCCCTCTACAAATTTTGTTTTTGCCCCTGCCCCTCAGCAGCAATCTTCATACCTTAAAATTGATGCTGAGAGGTCTGATCATCAGAGAGGAAGGGGGTGGGGTTAGCCAGGGCCAACCAATCAGCATGCAGGAGGGGCATGGCTATGAAAAATCACCTTCCCTAAAATAAAGTCTACTCCTGCCCCTGGCCCCTGGTGGCAAGATCCTACTACAATGCTCAATAAGGGGCTGCAGAAGGTTGCATGAAAAGTTTATGTTCATATTTCGGTAATGTACCCCTTAAAACTTTTTTAACGGTTCAGAAGCTTTATACCGTATAATATGATCCCAAGGAATTAATTTCTTTTCACACAGCAAAATAACAAACCACTTTCTTATGAGATCTATAACGAGACAACAAAGAAAAGGCATTAAAAAAAATCAATTTTTCAAAATAAATTTTAGTGTTACTCCAAACAATTCTGAGCATGCAGGACTTTCTTTACGGACTATAGATGGTTTTCTGTAATTACAATCCTTTCAATATCTAAAAAATATTACAGAAAAAAATAGATATTGCGTTTATTCAATGAAGAAGTTTGGTGTAAAATTTTTATATTTGTGTTCTCGGCTTCTACAATGAAAAAGAAAATTGATTCCAGGTTTTTAAAAAACGCTGAAATTAATAGATTCTCCTGAGCTCGTTACATCTTTAGAAATGCGCTGGCTGATCCCAGTCACTGTAACAATAGACCTGTGATGTGTTTAGAAGCCGTTGTCACTTTTGTAGGCTATTAAATGGCCGGTCATTGTGACTGCGCGTCATCCGTGAAATTCTGTTCTTTTCACATAACTGTATCCCAATCTAACCGGTGACGTTTGTGGGTTGAGGAGTCGTCCTGTCATGTAGTGCAGGTCACAACACAAACCTGATAGGTTACATAGAACTTTTTTAAGAATTAACATCAGGGGTTCATTTGTATATAGTAATACTTGTTCTGACTGGGGTGTTATTGCATAATTCTGTACAGTGACATTTAGTCGAGAATAATTTTTTTCTTGTGGTGTATATTTATATATTATGACCTCCTATGCAGACATAACTGGTCCGCCAACCTTATTCCTCCATTGTCCGCTATCACAGCCAATACAGGATTTAAGGAGCAAAAAGGAAGGAAAAAGGAACTCACTCACAGCAAAAAGGAAAACCTACAACCCCCACTCCTTTCCAAGCATGATTAGAAAATGATGTAAAAAGGGTGAGCTGACAGTCCCTTGCGACAATGTTTTTGAATAATTACAGACATCGGAGGAGGTGTACTAGTTAATCACACCCTCACATCAAGCAAGGTGCTCCCTCAGTTTCAGGATGGCCCTTATTTTTTTATTGGAAAAGTATTGGCTTTTAGATATAAATTAGTGTTGTTTGCAGTGGTTAGCACTTCTGCCTCACAGAGCTGGGGTCATGAGTTCAATTCCCGACCATTGCCTTATCTGTGTGGAGTTTGTATGTTCTCTCCGTGTTTGCGTGGGTTTCCTCCGGGTGCTCCGGTTTCCTCCCACACTTCAAAAACATACTGGTAGGTTAATTGGCTGCTAACAAAATGACCTTAGTCTGTGTGTGTGTGTGTGTGTGTGTGTGTGTGTGTGTTAGGGAATTTATACTGTAATCTCCAATGGGGCAGGGACTGATGTGAATGAGTTTTCTGTACAGCGCTGCAGAATCCGTGACGCTATATAAATAAATGGTGATGATGATGATTTAATTAAAATATTAGCTGAATGTTAAGGTAGCAATTTTCTAATCTAGGCAAATAGCTCTACTCACTTCTACTCTTAATTAAAGTTTCACAGGTTGGTGAAGGGTTTATGAATGATGAAGGTACTGTACCATCAATGAATGTGACACTGTATATTCTTCTTCAACATATTGTCACAGACGTGACCTTAGTACCTGCAAGTATTGGCACTACTACGCCAGGAGGCGCGGAGTCTAACACGCCGCTGGTGTTCACCAGGGACCCCCGCAAGGAAGTTTGGACTTAGCGGCAACGACGTGCAGGTCGCGGCCCTCCCAGGTAGCTACTTGCGAGATATAGAGAATACGTAGTCAAACAGGCAGAGTCAGGAACCAACCGGGCAGATGAGGTACCGAATCAGAAGACAGAGAATGGTCAGCAAGCCGAGGTCAAACCAGAATATCAGGATGGGACAAATGGAGAATCCGAAAGCGAGGTCAGGAAGCCGGGTCAAACACAGGAAACAGATATAACTATACAGGAACGCTGGAGACTGAGAAAACCAGTTGCTCTGGCACCCTAATGGTGTCAGAGCAGGCTTTAAATAGGAAGTGAAGCTTCCTCATTGGTGGGCAGGGAGTCAGCGGTCAGCTGTTCTGACCGCCGACAGGAACTAGAAAGACGCGTCCCGTTGCTATGGCGACGGGCGCGCCTGCGCACCTCGTCGCCGGAAGAGGCGTCCCCGTTGCTTGGCAACGGGGCGCTCTGCAGACAGACGTCCGTCCCTGCTCGAGGAGGAGGCGCAGGGACGGCGTCTGACACATATGTTGAATATATAATGTATTTAAAATAGTTTATCACAGTTATGTAAAATAATACACGACTAGTAAAAATATTATTACTATTATAAGTATTTTGTTTATTCTGTTTTATATTCACTTATCAAATATCATGCTTCATTAACTTATCATATGTCAGGATCTGGTTTAAAAGTATTGGCCCTTGCTTAAAAATTCAAGTAAAATTGACACTTTACCGTCGATTAGAGATTCTGACATTAGAGTGCGACTACTTTGGTTTTCTCTTTCAATTTACGGTACTAGAGATAAGCTGACTACCTGGGGTTCATTTAGCAGAAAATGTGCAATATTGTGCCAATAATTCTGCTTTTGGCTAACAGCTCAAAATATTGTTTATTAATCATGGAAAAAAGTTGTTAAAAATAATTTAAGCCTCATTTAAATTAAGTCTTTTTTTGTTTCTTTAAAGTGTTTCATTTGAAAAAGACTTAAAAATAACATTTTGTGCAATCATTTCAGAGTACATTTTCAGCTCAACTTTCTCTAACTGATTTGACTGTTACAAAACAAAGACATTTGTAGAATATCAATATTTGTGGAATTGTTTTACTCATCTTCTAATCATCACAAGGCTCCCTGTTTAGAAATGCTTCGCTACCTACTGAAATGGCGCTTTCAGTGTGTACGATATAAGCACGGTCACGATGCTGGTTGCTCCCAGGAGAGAACCACTTGGCTGGGGTAGCTATTGGATCAGACCAGGACTGGCCACGCCGCTTAGAGAATAAGACTAAGCTGAAGTCGATGAAGGGGTAGAATCATGAGAGACGATGCCAAAGTTGAAAAACAGGCAAACAAAATACGACTCCTGAAGCACCAGCAGAGAAACAAAATATTAACTTTACTCATGCACAGATTGGTAGGACTGAGGGCATTATAAAGGCTTCATTCAGGTGAGGTCTCCTAGTCCTAACTGACTTGACATTTAGCAAAATGCTGATTGCAGCAAGTGATAAAGAATGTGTAGAGTTCAGTGTTGTCAGTGCACTGCCACCTGTCATCTGTAGCTGGTATTGCAACGGATCCTCACTTGTTGTAGTTGGCAGTGTTGTTTGTGCACTGCCACCTGTTGTCTGTAGCTGGTATTGCAACTGATCCTCACTTGTTGTAGTTGGCAGTGTTGTCAGTGCACTGCCACCTGTCGTCTGTAGCTGGTATTGCAACTGATCCTCACTTGTTGTAGTTGGCAGTGTTGTCAGTGCACTGCCACCTGTCGTCTGTAGCTGGTATTGCAACTGATCCTTACTTGTTGTAGCTGTCAGTGTTGTCAGTGCACTGCCACCTGTTGTCTGTAGCTTATATTGCAACTGATCCCCACTTGCTATAATTGGCAGTGTTGTTGGTGCACTGCCACCTGTCGTCTGTAGCTGGTATTGCAACGGATCCTCACTGGTTATAGTTGGCAGTGTTGTTGGTGCACTGCCACCTGTCGTCTGTAGCTGGTATTGCAACGGATCCTCACTGGTTATAGTTGGCAGTGTTGTTGGTGCACTGTCACCTGTTGTCTGTAGCTGGTATTGCAACTGATCCTCACTTGTTGTAGTTGGCAGTGTTGTTGGTGCACTGCCACCTGTTGTCTGTAGCTGGTATCACATAAACACAGGAACAAAAATCACAAGAAATAACTGTAACCATATTTTAGAAATCGGTTTACAATGCAATGCCTGTATTGTCTGTACATTTTGATGAATTACATTGAATATTATGCCTTTATATAGAAAACAGCTTTATAAGCAATGAGGCTCATACAGTATATAACATTATAAACAGGCTTCTGTCAGAGACCAGTTGTACACCTATAAATACAACGTCACTATAAACTATGACCGTCTTTACCATAAACCATGCAGTACCTGTGCATTGTAGTCATTCTACTTTAATGGTGTTTGCACAATAATCATTACTTTAAGTTTCCTATGATATTGCAGGCTGCAAAATACAGTTTTAGTATCATTTAATGTGTATTAAGTATGGACTCACTTGCTTTTTTGGGCATATATATACTTTTTTACTGCTGTGTAAGCACACAAAGTGCTATTTTTGAACTAGTGTAAAAAAGCGTCTTATATGCCAAAATGCAAATTGTTTTCAACTTAACATGGGTGCCTGAATCACTAATGAACTCAGTTGCAACAGAATCGGATTATAGGAGGGTCGACAGGTTACCTCATGGTTGAATGAGCTGTTTGCGATATATCTGTCATTAGAAGCTGATTTATGTATGTCCAAATTACCCAGAAATATTCTGGTCTCACAAGTCAAATTGGATGGTGTTTACGTGCTCATCTGTATGGATAGCTAAAAAGATACTGAAGCCAGATTTATGTGGCTATATCTCACTTCCAGTGACAGCGCTTCATAATCTCCTGTTTTAGAGAGTCTCTTAGAGACTAGATGGACCTTGGGCAGCAAAGACATCAAACTAGAGCAGAACTATTGAAATCTCATTGCAGCTAGGGGTGTCTCTGAAGCTTGGGTCTCTACTTTGCCCCTAAATTAACCCCAGCCGGCGTTTTGTGACGCTGTCTAATTTTCCCTAGGCAAATGCCTAGTTTGCCTTAAGCAACATTCTACTTTGCCCTAGGCAACAGCCTATTTGTTTCAAGACAGATCCCTCCAGAGCAGTTAAAAGACCTGACCTCTGTGTCACCTTCACTTTCATAGTGTCTGTTAGTAGGAGCAGGAGGACAGACTCTAAGCGAGAGCGTACTGTCACGTTTCACTCAAACTATTTCTACATGTGAACAGCAATACTCAGCAAATTGTGTTTGGCTCCCATGTTATTTATTGTTTTGATACAACAGATAATTAAATATAATTAGCTGGGTGATTATCGTTTGCTGCTAAGAATTGCTAAGAATGCACAGATTCCTTTTGGGAGCTGCATCCCATTTCTTGCATCGTTGCTCTCTGCTATTTAGAGAGAATATCCTTTTTCTATTAACTGCTCCAGTGATCGAGTCTAGGCAAAAGAGTAAGTGTATTAAAATCACTCTGCACTAGTCTGTGAATAATTCCTATCGCACGTACCAAATATTGTGCTTCCAAAACGGCCCAGCTGAATACTTCATGTACAGAATTCTGGATGAGCAGTTGTTTAGGATGTCAGGGAGCTTCATTTCAGAATTTCAGTCACTGCCAGTGTAAGTTTTATCTCTTCTTATACTGCAGGAAGTGTCTCTTGTGCAGAATGAGAACAATAAGATAGAAAGAGAACAGAGATAAGAGCATCTCCTGAAATTCACCAAATATTCCCGATATGGTCCAAAAGATCTATTTTTATCAAATTGATTAAAGATTTATAGTTGAAGCAGAAAAATCTAGGGTGAATCGTCAGTGAATGAAGGGTTAAGGAAACTGTCTTGTTTAAGAGGATGGTGTATATAGAAGATACTACATCAATCATCATCTATGTCTACTTTAAAAAAAAAATTGATTTAAGATTGAAGTAATAGATTTTACAACCAAAAGACAGGAGAGGTGCAAAAATGACCAGGAATTGAACGCACAACGCCAGGGAATAAGCAATGTGGCTTACTTTAATAAAACAAAGGCATTAGATTAACTACACATAGATGGTATATTCAATAAAGTTTTAATGCAATAAAAATTTACAATGTTCATTCACTGGACGAATCATCCTATTTGAGTTACACTAAAGTGGTTTTCTAACTTTTTTTTTTTATGGAATTAACAATGACGCTGACAATGACACTCTAAACTTTCCTGGCCCCAGTTCTGGTCTTAAAAAAGCCAAACAGGTGCCTCTTCTGAGCATGCCCAGGTCCGGTGTATGTTCAGTAAAGCCCAACCGTTTAGTTGAAGTTTCTTTTGCACAGTTCTGAAATTGTCCTAAGTAACAAACTTTGAAATAGATAGAGACGGGTCAGAAATTTCACAACTCTCCAGTGAAGCATTTACCTCATTTCTCGTTGTTCCCAAAACTTTTTGTTTTACTGGCAGAATTTGGTCTTAAGTGTTCCCAATGTTATCCCAACCTCAAAACAGAGCTGAATGAATTACACATTGAAACCATGTGACCAGCGCCAAATAATGAGAGTGAAAAGTATCTAGAGCCGAAACTAGAAATGTTAGCACCTTGCACAAGAAAGAAAATATTATGCCCTCTATTCCTAAATTATAATGAACCCAACCTAAAATATTCCTTATCTGGCACCCCCATCTGGTTCATGCCCTGGGCGGCTGCCCCTCTCGCACAGGTCTTGTTATGGTCCTGCGAGGCTCTAAAGTATCTAAAGAGTGAAAAAAATATTACACACTGTGTAAATTCAATCACTAATAACTCACCTATTAAGGTGTGGGGAAATGAATAACCAGCTCTATTCATTCTGCAATGTAAATGTACAACGGGATTGCGAGATGGGATTCCACGGAATAGCAAAGAAAAAAACAAATTTGAAGACTGTATCCCCAGGAACTTCACACCTCTGTCTTTTCTGCTGTATAACCCAATTAATGCCACATTTCACCACAATTTCACGTATCACTAAAAGTGAAGAATAAGACTAACAATATTCCCCATTTGCCTGTAGCTCCAAAATCAACCACTAAAAAGACCAGTTTGCTATTAAATATGTTAAAAGTTTAAGTTAAAAAAAATCTCGCTCTCTGCTGGCTATAGATAATACGTTGGCATCATTCCACATTTTCTAGTTCCCAGTTCTACAAATACGCTGCAAAATTGTTGCTTCTCAACTGTGACGTTAACAAATGTCAGTTCTGAAGCAAAGTGCACAGCGCAAAACAATCCGCTAATAACTCTGTGTGTCGCTAATAGGGAGTAACACCGATGTGTGTGAAGGAAAAATACTTTGCACAGCTCTAGAAAATGTATCCCTATTGATTGAGGTGCTGGGGGGGGGGGGGGGGTAGGAAATAGAATTAGACTAGAGAAAAATAAGCTGTGATATCATTGGTCAGAACTTCAGTATGTAACGGACTATGAGAGTGGGACAGCTCTGAAACGTACTATGACATAATTATAGCAGACGATAAACAAAACAAGATTTTGTTATTTACTTAGCTACAGTCTCCAAATACAAAGTGTTCAGCAATGAACTTAAAGGGATTGTCTGCTTCTGGCCAACCCCTTCTCTTTCCATAAAGTCCCTTATAGCGCTTAGCCATAATTCCCATCCCCAGAGCTAGATCATCAGGCAACCTAGACATCCCACTGAGTGACGCAAATCACTCTGACATACATTATGTGATTTGGTTTGACAAATGGAGGATGCAAAAGGGGTCCTTGACAATATCTTGTCAAGGGAGCAACGGGGTCTTACTTTGGCTCTACCAGTCCCCCTGTTGTTTGTAGACAGCTACAAACAACAGGTGGACTGGCAGGGGACAGTCCCCCTGTTGTTTGTAGCTGTGAATACAGGGGGGAGGAGCTGCATGGATAGAAGGTGTGTAACTACTGCAACACCTGATTGGCTTGGGCGTGGCTACAGTCCATTCATTAATGGTATACTTTTACTCTGGACTGGATTTCATTACCTGCCCTGACCTGACTGCTGTGAGGAATGTTCTCTAATCCCGTGGTGGTTGCAAACAACTATATGAAGAGTTTGATTACGGTTCTGGAAGGAGGGAGAACCTCTGAAACAGAATGGATGACCCAAAAGAGCAATTTCTTTTGCAAATTGATTTATGATACCCAAAAAGGCCTAATCCCAATGAATTCTGAAATCTTATGAATTTTTTGGTCTTATCTCCAGCAAGCAGCATAGATCATGTAGGCGATAAACACAGCCAATTAATCTTCTGTAACTTGATGTTGCAATATATTTCTTTATGTTAATAATAAGCCATAAAACAACATATCTGACTGCTCTGTTCTCAGGAAAAAACTTTTCATCTTCTTCTTCTTTCATCTGCCTCATGGGAGAAAACTTTCCTCTGATCACTGAGAGATATTCCAAGCGGCAGCCTAATTGTGGGTAGGGTGCAATTACCGGTCTATCTGCATATCTGTGCGTTACATGGAAGGTGGTATATGATCCATTAGAAGTAACGCACAGCGCTGATTATCTGCACATCATGTTACACTCACAGGTGTTTAAAAACCCTCTACTTTTCTGAAAAACACACAAAGCTATATACAATTATGCAACCATGAACAATTGGGTTGTCTGTTACTGTAATGTCGAATGATGAACTAGATTAAATTTAGTGAATGTTCTACCAAAATGTAATTTCAATCATGATCTTGATCATAAAGATACGCTTGTTTTCAATAAATTGTTTCTGGGCAGAAATCATTATTTTAGTTGGTATGTGTTACCAAGTGCAATTTGTGACAATACAGCTGGTGGCACGTTGCTGTACAATAGCTGCACTCATCTCCAACTATCCCCCAACCGTAAATCCAACTATCCCCCAACCGTAAATCCAACTATTCCCCAAACGTAAATCAAATTATCCCCCCAACCGTAATCTCTGCTCTGCATATGACTCCCTCCCGTCTCTCTTTCTCACCTCCAGGACTTCTCCTGTGCTGCAAATATTCTCCGAAACTCTCTTCCTGTGCCACCAAACACTCACAGTCACTCCACCTTTAAAGGTTCCTTAATGACCCGTACAAGAATGCACTTAACCCATAATAACTATCTTTACTCACCCGACCTGCCAGCCCGGTGCTCACCTACGGTTGACTCTTGTTTTACAGTGCACACTCACTCTGTCACCTGTTGTTTGTGTCATGTTCCTTTTAGATTGTAAATTTTCATTGTTATTGCAACATGTATGGGCAACTTAATACACATCAGGGGCCACATGGACGTCCCTCTAACCCTCTAAAGGGCCACACATTACCCCTAATTTCAGTAATGAGATAAAACAGCACATTTATTGAAATGAAGAGACACCTATCTGTAATATATCAGCAGCATATTTCACAAGTGTTACACGCTTTAATAAACACATCTGTCAATAAAGCAGGAAGGATCTGGGGCCGCAGGGGAAGGCTATTGCCCGTCACTGATCTATGTTGTGTGAATGTTACAATTATATAGATATTGCAGTTGCTAATATAATGTCTGTATGGATTCCTCTGTACAGCACTTTGGGAAATGTCACTTTTTAAATTTATAAATATAAATATTACCCTCCCTTAGGATGTAAGCTCGTATGAGCAGGGCCCCCCTCCCCTCATGTCTCCACACCTGTTCTTCCGCTCCGTCTTTACAATATTTGCCTGCCTGGAGTTTCTGAAGTTCTGGTACTTTGTGTTTATTGTTTTGTATTGTTTTACCCTGTATAGTCTACTGTTTGTGCCGTGTGCGGCGCTGCGGAAACCTTGTGGCGCCTAACAAATAAACGATAATAATAATTATATTGGGCGATTTGGAAGATTTTATCAATTAAACAAGAAAATGTGGCCTCATTTGCTTAACGAAATTGTCAGCACCCACTAGTAAAAGCTAACACCGCTACACTTTGTTCCCCCACTGAATAAACATGACCCATTTATAATGCATTTGTAAAACAATTAGAGATTCAGAGGAACTTTATAAACTTTGCGTCGGGAGTTGCTGACTTGTTGCAATAGAAGAGTTTCCTGGGTAACAATTCTTACAGTTGAGGGTTTATTTCAGAAATTGCTCTTTGGGGAGCGCATGAGATGGGATTTTTACTCACTCGCACACAGTCAGCCGGCGCTGTGACAGTCTTGACTTTTTCAGATTTCATTCTAATTGAATGTGTTCCTAGCAATAAACCCAAAATGCTTGGTATTGGATTTGTGTTAACTAAATTTCCCCCGAGTGCCACAAACTCAACTGATAATTTTATGGTGGTTTTTTTTAACAATTTCTTGATATTTTCCTCTTGGCACAAAGCGTTCTCTTTATGATATTTTCTCTTCTGCTACTATTTGGGAGAAGTTTTTTAATGTTTATGTATCTGACAGTTTATGTCTTTAGTAATTTCTGCCTTCTTACTGGTTCTTTAGCTTTTCTTTGTTGCATTAAGTTGTTTATTTGGATACATTATGTATTACAGATACATATATTAGTAAGTTGTTACTTTTTCTTTTTCTTTCACTGTTTAGCTATGGGACGTAACGGAATGTTATAGAATACGTAAGATCATCTGGATGTAATTAATTATAATATTTTTATTTATATTTTTATATTTTTTTATTTTCTTTTTATATCACAATCAGGGCTCTTAAACACATATCTCATTCACCCACGTCTATAACAGGCCTCTTATAACACAACTCACTACATATAATAATATAATAATATAAAAATAAAAAT
Source organism: Mixophyes fleayi (assembly GCF_038048845.1). Lineage (NCBI taxonomy): Eukaryota > Metazoa > Chordata > Amphibia > Anura > Limnodynastidae > Mixophyes > Mixophyes fleayi. The sequence continues at coordinate 2,926,535 of NC_134413.1, read as the reverse complement.
AAATAAAAAATTAAATATAAAATTATTTAATGTTAATTATTCACAATATTCAATTTTCTTTTCACATTTATGCTCTCACATATATATCACATTATTTATTTTCTTTTTATAGTTTATTAATTTAATATTACATGATATGATACATATCAGAACGATCGCCAATTATTATCGCCACATATTGGTAATCCTATTCATTTGTAATTTGTAGTATCTGCCATGTCATAGAATACATAAGATCATTCTGGATGTAATCAGTTATACCATTCTCATTTATCCTTTACATTAAATATCACGATCAGGGCTCCTAAATATACATCTCACTCACCTATGCCCCTATTAGATCTCTTATATTATCATTTTTTATACACGTTTAAATCATTATTATATAATATGATAAATATCAGGACAATCGCTAATTGCCATTGCTATATATTGGCAATTCCTATTCATCTATAGCCAGATGATATGATAGATATCCAATCTTCCCCATTGGGAAATGTAATAATGTCCATTACCATTATTAATAAAACACTGTCATGATATGCATAATATAGTACCATAAACTCTAACAGCAGGACTCTGAACAGCCTCCAAGCTGTCAGTAACGATATACGCTGTTCAGAAGATGTAAAGATTTTAAACCAATGAAACTAACTTAAGGGCGGGACATACTATTCGATTGGCTGAGGATGCAATCTGTTAAATTGTAACACCAGCCTCAGGAGCGAACCAATGGGGAGGTGGTTATTAACAAACCTTGCTAACGAGGAGTGAATATTGAATGAAGGGGGCGGGCTTAAAGACTATAAAAAGCCCATTAACCCGCTTTATCGGTTTGCTTTGAAAAAGCAATCAGCGAAACGCGCGTCGACAGCGCCACGCTCGCTGACTCATTAGTTAATATATCTTACGTACCTTCCATTTAGCTGACTATTATATCGGCTTTTGGGAGTTATATTTCAATTATAGTATGAATGAACATGGCAGTTTGTGGTTCTGCAGGTTTAGCATTGTCAGGCATTTATATTCTGATCCTTATGTAATGCATCAGTGGGTCCTTATCAGCTGCAGCTCACAATTATTGGGACAATATAAAAATAATATCTATTGGATATAATCACTGGGATTTAATTCACAAATTACAATATTGAGTTATTAGTCTGTTATTATCAGACAAACTACAGAAATGGAACACTAACATCTTGTGTTCTTATTAGCTGCAGTCTGTAACTATTGGGACAGTTTTAAAAATATACTTACCAGATGTAATAGGCTGGGATCTAATTTATAATAATGATAATGACCCATTAGTACGTTATTAACAGATAAATTATAGAACTGGAACACTAAAAGCCTGTTACAAAAGGCTGTATCAAATATAAAATTCATCTATAAATAAATAAAAAACAAAAAAATAAATAAAATTTCTCATTAATAAAAGAGCCTAATACAGAACAATCAGGGTTGAATACCATATAGACCCTAAGATAAATAATATCAATGTGGATGTCAGAATATATACATCCTAGTTGAGAAAAACGCACACACATGTATGGACAATCTTTATTTTAAGATATTAATAATATTAATGTGGATGTTAAAATTTATACATCCTATTTGAGAAAAATATAAACATAATGTATGAAAAAAAATTTCATTATAAGATGGAATAATGATAAATATGAACATCCAAATCTAATGAGCAGCGGGGTGGCTAGGTAATATATCTACCATTTTAACAGAATATTATCTATTCGTCTTATAGAATTCATTTCCTTTTCTCCCTTTTAAATATTTTGCTGTTTCAGATAATATGGGGATGAGATATGATCATTTCCCATTTTTAATGTATATCAATAAAGCGTAATGCACATTTTTATCTAACACAATATTAGTATCTCAATCATTGAGTGCCCAATGTATACACATTTTCTTTTTTTCTTGCTCTGTTCCGGGATTTAAAATATGTGTTGGTGCATCTCCCTGTATGAAAAAGAACTAGGTATACAAGTACTAGTTTATTTAAAATAATAAGGGATTAATGATTCATCTTAGTGCGGTGTTAGAATCTATGTAACTGAATGTGCAACAGATAGAAGGTTTGGTACCCACAAACTGCCCGAGGGAACTTATCTACCTCACCCCAGCTCCACATCATTGGCATTTAATAAAAAGCTCTGGGAATAATTTACTAGCTCAGAATAAGTTGTTAGCACAGATTCTCCCCATGATAGCTTGTAAATAATCTTACTGGTGTGCCCCTGCACACCTACTTGACAAAGAGACAAATATTTCCAACCGTCCACGGCCTCCAGTCCATCAGATCGACTTTGTAGATAATATTTATGTACACATTTATGTGTTTTGCTCTGTGGTGATTTCATATTTAAATACATTATGGAACTGATTCATGGTGGGACATCCGTCCATTAACAGGTGACATTAATTGAATAATTATTTTTTTCATCTCTATTATCATCATCATCTATTTATTTATATAGCGCCACTAATTCCGCAGCGTTGTACAGAGAACTCACTCACATCAGTCCCTGCCCCATTGGAGCTTACAATCTAAATCCCCTAACATACACACACAGACCAAGAGAGACTTAGGGAAATTTAATAGTTGCCAATTAACCTATCAGTATGTTTTTGGAGTGTGGGAGGACACCGGAGCACCCGGAGGAAACTCACGCAAACACGGGGAGAACATACAAATTCTCTATATTGTTTTGGGACTTTATATTCCCCATATGTATTGGATGTATCCTGCAGTGTAGTATCTGTTAGAACAGAGCGGACCTAGACCCGTATTCACCAACAGATGTATCTTTACATCCGCTCCTTGTTGAATATGGAGTGTGTCCGATTTATGTGAAGTTTTTAAAAAACACACAATACTTTTGTTTTGATGCCTTGATGAATCTAACCCATTGTATGTATGTTATGCACTGAAAACATCTTAAGCGCCACGGAATATGTTGGCAATATATAAATAAATGTTCATGATGTTGATGATGAACTTTATGTAATTTAATGTAAAAAATATATATTTTTTTTACATTTGAAAATAAATATTTATAGAAATGATTATACTGTTAAGAGTTATTTTAACTTATTATAACATATTTTTATGTGTTCTGATGGGACTGCTTCTTGTACTTACACATGTGCGTATACTGCAGTCTGTTGTGTGTATCTATATACTGCAAATAACGTTCAGGCAGAGTGTACTACCACCCAGATTGAAACGGAAACATATGTTGAAATACTCTTGGCAGGGCCGGTGCAAGGTCTCTAGGTGCTCTAGGCAAAATTTCAGCCTAGCGCCTCCCATCCTCCTGCGAGGCTCGGACACATAATTGTTTTTTTTTGTAAATTAATAATTATGAATTCCACAAATATAGAGCGTGGGGTGCCAATAAAATTGTCATTTTTCTCCCACATAGTTTGCAAATCAAATATAGAGTATGATATAGCAAATAGTCATTTTTATACCATAGAAAAATAACTATTTTCCCCGTCATACTCTATATTTGATTTGCAAGCTATGTGCAAGAAAAATGACTATTTGGCACCTCATGCTCTATCTTTGATTTAAAAACTATGGTAGAGAAAATTATTATTTTATTGGCACCTCATGATTTATTTTTGACTTGCAGTAAGTCAAATATAGAGCATGAGGTGCCAAATAAAAGTCAAACCTCACCCCCACAATTTTTTTTCCCTCCCCACTTTATGGATTGGACTTTGGGTACCCCTTTTTTAAAAAAAAAAATAATAATACAAAAAAAATTGTATATACGCACTGTTTTCTCTCCTGAAGGCTGGTCAGCAGATGCAGGGGGGGCTCTTCACTCTTCTTAAATGGCTGCCCAACACTCCTTGGCTTCTTCCCAACAAAGGACGGGGGTGGAGCGGAGCGGTGCATGCTGGAATGGGAGTGGGGCGTCAAGAAATAACTTTATTCACACTGTCTGTCACTGACAGTGGGAGACTATTGCTGCACGGAGGCGCCATCGGACAGTGAGACTGTCACATGATCACTGACTGACATCAGTGATCATGTGATCGGATGAAGAAGAGGCTGGTGGCGGACACTACAAAACAGCAGCAGGCGCCCCGCCGTCGCTGCACTTCTGTCCCAAGCCGCTGACTAGATTAGAAAATCTAGTCAGCGGCGCCCTGCAGTTCCCGGCGCCCTAGGCAACTGCCGAAGGTTGCCTAATGGGAGCGCCGGGGCTGACTCTTGGATTTGAATACAGTTGGAACTACACACAAGTTTTGTGTTCTTTTTAAACATGCAACTTACGTGCAAGGTGCTTTCGGACATGAATTGGGGTCTATATGTTTATGAGAAGCGGATGCTACACAAGTCTGAGAAGATTAAATTGGACAATTTCCTGCACATGGGTATATTCAGGGTTAAATGTGAAGTCACAGAACAGTAGGCCTGTGGCGTAAAGGGCATTTTGTATCGGTTTGTGTCTGTGTCGCCGTCTATATCGGAAGCTTATAGACTATGTCACGTTGGTGGCGACTCGTGGGGAGCGGGGTACAAAATGTTTGCATCTGAGTTGGGTGGAGCTGGTAGAATCGGATCTTTTCTGGCTTTGTGCCAGATATTGCACCTCCTGAAACATTGTAGCCATATTAACAAATCAATTGTTAACTTTACAACAACAGAACTGGTGCCTGTTCTTGGCTCGATCTGTAGGTTTCTCAAGGACATTAAAATAACAACCGACACATACATGATTTATTTTTTAATTTGGGATTTGTCTCTAAATTGATAGACAAAGCATTATTAAATATTTTATGATTTATTTTCTGGCAAATACAGACGTCATTTATCAAATGTCTGAAAAGCACAACCAAAAAGCTCCTATAAAGATGTCAATTACTGTGACATTTTCGTTACACCTTTTACGTTTTCCCCATCAAGAGGCTGAAAAATGAGTTCTCCTTTATTTCATTATGCGGTACATTTTGCTGTAAATCATCGGTTTATTGAGTCTGGAGTACACTGGTATTGACTGCACTTAATATTCTACATAAATATTTATACTGGGAATATGCAAAACATAAATACAGAGATGTCAGACCACACAGCTAACAAGCACAGCGAGCTCGTAAAATACTGGGAGGGGAAGAAAGTGTGTGTTAGAGACTCACTGTAAAACCACGTCTTATCTTATAGGAGCTAACCTCATCCACCCTCTGACTTGTAGCATCCAGAGACTCATAGGTTTTGTAAATAATTTGCAGATAACTACATTACTGACCTCTCTAGAGATCTGCAGAACATTGCTCTGTTCCATCTACCCCCTGACAGTTACATAGTGATATATTCTGCAGATTATTACATTACTGACCTCTCTAGAGATCTGCAGAACATTGCTCTGTCCCATCTACCCCCTGACAGATACATAGTGATATATTCTGCAGATTATTACATTACTGACCTCTCTAGAGGTCTGCAGAACATTGCTCTGTTCCATCTACCCCCTGACAGTTACATAGTGATATATTCTGCAGAGTATTACATTACTGACCTCTCTGTAGATCTGCAGAACATTGCTCTATTCTATCTACCCCTTGACATACATAGATTCTGAAGACCATCTCATACAATAAATAGGAATTGTCTCAAATATGGATTATTTTGCCTTATGGAGACTGCATTAGTCTAAATATTATATCTTGTTCCTGCCAAGCAAGCTCATTAAACAATGTTAAGCAGAAATGTCTGGGCCTCATAATCTATACAGTCTACACCCCCTAACATCCTCAATTTTCATAAAAAATTCCTAGGTTTAGGTGAGAAAATGTGGCCTGTGGTGTTGTGAGCATGACTGTGGCTAAATGACAGTGTGTCTGGGGGGTTTGGGGCAGGATCTGGGCAGGGTTTGAATGGTAACGGATGAGACATAATTTGCAGAACTCTTGTTGCCAATAAAACATCAGGGTAATCACATGTCTGAGAGGGGTTTGTTCTAATTCATCGTTAAAATTCGACCTTAAGTCCAAAATGGTGGAATCGATTTCTTCACATAATGAACTATGCACTTCTCATGACCAACTACAAAGTGAAGTTTCCTTTTGGAAAGACAAGGCGACTGACCTAGAGGACCGCTCACGTAGGAACAATATCAAAATAACAGATATCCCAGAATCTGTGTCGAATCCTGACCTCCAGAATCACGTTACATCTTTGTTTCGGAAGTTATTGCCATCAGCAGAAGATAAAGACCTCCTGATTGATCGCATCCATCGTTTGCCCCATCCTCGTTCAGTGGTAGGCAACCAACCAAGGGACACTCTACTTCGAGTGTCTTTACCATCAAGGAGGCTATCCTCCGAGCTGTACAGAATGACGACAACGAGATCATACTTGGCGGTCTACAATTATTCCAGGACCTTTCCTTGATGACTATCAACAAAAGTTGTTCCTTACAACCAATTACAATTATGGGCCAATGCCATCTCCTATTGTTGGGGCTTTCCGGTTACACTGTTGATTCATCGCAATGGATCTACATATGTTATTTCATCATTAGAAGCAGGATCCAAACTGTTGGAGGAATAGCAAATTTCTCCTTCATCAGGCCCAGCTCCATGGAAATCTCCTCTTTGTACGGAATAGTCTCAAGTCCAGAAGGAATAGAAAGTAGCTCTTTAAGACTGCCCATGCACACATCTATGACTGGATGAGTACACGTACCTCCTATGTGTTATGCTTATAATATGGGCTGTGTTGTCACATTTTCATTCTTTACATGTTAGTATAACACACTTGTTGGTTGCTCACACACAATCTTCCTCGGTGAGGGTTATCTCTGGGTGCTGCCCCCAACAGTCTCCCTGGTTTTGGTGCTGGGGCTCTGGTGCCCGGACCTCACATCCTGATGAGGGCAGGACATTTTATATTATATTCTCTAATTGTTCATTGTTTACTGTATGCATAAATTTGTTTCTTTCCTATGCCTAGGTCTTTTTTAAAGGTTATACTTTCTTATGGTCATATTAATGGTTGATTATCCATAACTGCATTCACTGTGTTTCAATTGGTTCTCAACCCCACTACGACTTATCAAATAGTGATGGAGAAGACTATTTGCTATATCTTCCCCCTATATTGGGTTGTTACCTGGGTGGCCGCCAGCCTCCCCACCACCCCCACATGTTACTTGCCACTATCTCTCCTTTGTGGCAAATACTCTAACCCCATCTTCGGGCTAGTTTTGTTTTTTCCCTCTTGTTAGTTTTTTATTCCCCCCTTCCCCTCCCCCCGTCTCCCTTCCCCATTCTTTGTTTAAGTGACGCCATCTCTCGACAGGTTACCTCTGTAAAAACTTTCCCTCTGTTATATAGTCAATGGTTAAATTTTTCTCTTTGATTGTTAGGGGCCTCAACTTCCCTAATAAACGCAAACTAGCTTTTACCACTTTCCATAAACGTAGAACAGATGTTGTGGCGCTGCAGGAGACCCATTTTTCTTCCAATGGCACCCCCCATGTTTCGAGACCCCTGATTTCGGATCTCCTACTTTGCCAAGGGTCCATTTAAAAAGAATGGTGTCTCTATCCTATTCAGTTCTCGAGTGCAATTTACTCTCCATATAATAGTTGAAGATAAATTGGGCAGCTGCCTTATGCTAGTAGGACTCTTAGATGAGAGACAGGTGACCATAGTTTAGTGCTTGAGGAAGTGTCTAGAGTAGGACAGGGTTATCTGATTATATTGGGAGACTTCAACTTAACCCTAAATAGATAAATCTCAGGCCTCCAGTTCATCTAATGCAAGAGCTTTAGTTGGTCCTTCCCGTGCCTTTTGTAAGCTACTGTCAGAGTATGATCTCTATGATCTGTGGCAGGTCACTTCTCCAGGCGCTAGGGAATATACCTATCATTCAGCAGTCCATAATTCATATTCAAGGATTGACTTGATCTTGACCGGCAAATGGACCCTGCGACATAAAGGTTCAGTGATAATTTCTCCTATTACATGGTCAGATCACGCATCAGTACAGTGGTCCTTTGATAGGCTTCACAGGCTATATATGAAAGAAGTCCTAGTTAAGTTTGGATTCTGAGGTGATATTCTTCATTCCATTTTAGCTCTCTACCAAGGACCAACAGCTAGAATTTTTAGTAATGGCTTTCTATCGCTCCCCTTTTTCATCTCAAATGGTGCTGGACAGGGCTGCCCCCTATCTCCTCTGATGTTTGCAATTGCTATTGAACCCCTGGCCCAAACAATTAGATCAGCGCGTGACTTTCCGGGGATTACTCTTCACTCATCCCCTCATAAACTATGTCTGTTTGCGGATGATGTGTTCTTGTTTGTCACCAGCCTGGGGACCTTGTTGGTGGCCCTCCAGCTCATTTTAGATCGCTAAAGTGCTGCTTCCTTTTATAAACTCAACATCACTAAATCGGAAGCTCTGCCCATTAATATCCCCTTATCCACTCTCTTACACTTCTACAGAGAAAGTTCCCTTTTATATGGGTACAAACATCTCTGCCTTATTTGGGCATCCGTGTTCCGGCCACCATTGCTGAAATATTTAAGACTAACTTTACTCTGCTAATTACGCATCTTACTGCACTAATTGAGAGCTAGATCAATTACGAGGTCTCCTGGCTGGGCCCATTGCCACTTTTAAGATGATGCTTCTTCCAAAACTGATGTATCTTTTTCGCACCATACCCTATGTTGTTCCTAAAAAATACATGGATCATTTATACAAACTAATGATAGCATATGTCTGGAAGCAGAAACGCCCATTAATGGCTTACCAACGTGTGACCCTTCCAAGAAGTCAGGGAGGTCTAATACTTTCCAGTTTGACTCTCTACCAGGAAGCAGGTCTATTATCACACCTCAGGGACTGGTTCTTCCCCCCTAACACTAAGCCATGGGTGGACCTGGAAAGGGCCTCCTCCTGGCCTATCCCCTGCCAGATCTATTGTGGACCCCTAAGAGTGCTCGCCCAGTACCTACTCAACAACTCGTCTCCATCTCAGGTGCTCTGCTGACATGGGACCGATTTGCAGCCCATCATAAGGACGTTTCACTTCCTACTCGTAATATGTCCCTAGAAGCCCTATCTAAACTTATTCTGGACCTTAATCTTGCTTCCTGGCATTCTAAAGGATTGTCTGCTCTAAAAGACCTGTACGCCCAAGATCTTTTTCTTCCCTTCTCCCTACTCCAAGAATGGTTTGATATACCCTCTAAAAACATATTCAAATATGCCCAAATCCCTCACTGGGTGGGGGCGGTCTCCAGGCCCCCCCATTCTTTGTCTCTGCCCCCCGGCCCCGTTGCTAGATAGAATGACAAAAGGCTCTAATAGAGGCGGGATGACTTTCTGGTACCAGCACCTCCAATCCCTACTTATTGTTCCCCAGCCATCCTCTTAGACACGCCAGGAGTCAGATCTTAATCTTTCTCTCTCCCCACAGCAATGGGAAAATATATATACTACTTCTCATCGCATGTCTAGGTGTGTTAATCACAATGACTTTATCTCACACCCGCCAGGCTCCATGCTATTTGGCCCGCTCAATCCAAATTTTGCTGACGTCGGTGCACCCATATTGCCGACGTTTCCCACGCAACCTCCCTGGCAGGAAGTGTTTGATCTGATATCGGTGGTACTGAGGCTGCCCATAGACCCAGACCCGGAGGAGGCGTTGCTCCATCTTTATTTTACATCGATTCCTAAGCAAGATCGATACCTCCTGGGTCACATTCTGATAGCAACTAGAGCAGCCATAGACCAAAACTCCTGATCCTCCTGCCGTATTTTGGATCATATCCAAAGTTCAGCACAGCTTTGAGATGGAGACGATTGATATGCCGTATTCCACTTCAGCCTCAGCTTCCATTATGAAATAGTTTAGGTGGCACGAATATACAACTGAGGGTGCCGGAGGAACTGGGGGTCCAACCTCCTTCTCCCCGGCCCCCTCACCATCACCTCTACATGAATCCTCCCAAGAGACCTAATATACCCAATGCTAGTAATGTTCACGGTAACTGGTTCAGCTAGATTAAATGTAGTGACCTATCCACAGTCTGTTGCTACATGGGTTAGTTATTCATATATGGTAAGACTTATTGAGCAAATCCCCTTCCCCCCCTTTGCGAGGGGTCACCCCTCCCAAGTCCCCCTCTAATTTGTACCCTTTACCTTTTTCTTTTTTCTGTACCCCAATAACTTGCAAAGTTTTGTTTAATAAAAATTATTGATGATAAAAAAAACAATAAAAAAAAACAAACAATCATTTCACAATCCTTCCTGACGATTTGACTATTAGGGGCCTAATTCATTAAGGAAAGAATTTTAAAAAAGTGAGTAAGTTTTCTTCTAGACAAAACCATGTTACAATGCAAGGGGTGCATATTAGTTTATTATTTTGCACATAAGATAAATACGGGCTGTTTTTTCATGTAGCTCATAAATACTCGATTGCTTTATGTTTACACTGCAATTTAAAGCTAATTTAGGACATGCCCTACCCTAACTATAAATCTGTCCCCACATTTTAATCTTAGCTCCCCCTCCAATGCAACATGGTTTTGTCATGGTGCAAAGTTACTAATTTTTTTTGCTTTACTTTACTTAATGAATCAGGCCCTACATGTCCTCTCTTTTTTGATTGGTTGATTGTGGGTTGACTGCTCCATCTGATAGTATTTAAATCATAAGCTGCTATACTACATGAAGTCTTGAGATCTTGAGATAAGAGCGATTGACATGTAAATGAGCTGATTTGTGCGCGCGTTTTCTCCTGCGTACATTCGGGTCACAAAGTGTCCTCAGAGTCTCTCATAGTAGTGAGATTTATGGGCTTACAACACAGTAATAAGGTCTTTTAGAGAATAATACACCATGAGTTCCATATAAAGGTAATTTTAGTTTACCGTAAATCCCGGCTATGAATCAGATTTACATACAATGTATCTGTTCAACGACTCCAGCAAATGGGAAAAGATTGAAAGAGAAGAGTTGTAAATACATTACGAGAAAGTCACCCACAGAGATTCCCAAAGCAGAATATGGATGGAGAGGTTTCACTGTCACATTAGTTACCTGCCCAGCGAGGCTGCACAATCATCCTGAGCGATAGATCAATGTACAAACCGTCCCAGCAGAGGGGCCAGATCTTTCCGCCTCCATCCCACCATGCTCCAGTCATTTCTCATGGATAATAACGGCCAAATTCCTCTGTGCCCCGCTCCCAGGTGTATGCAGGGACAGACCATCAATAAACTGTAACCCGCCAGGGATTGTACCGTGCCAGGCTGCATACATTATCTACACTAACAGGCCAGTCATTGTGACCAGGCGGAGAAGCCAATTCCTTCTGTGTAAATAATGAAATGAGGAACAAACACTCAACAAACGACCGGAATAGAAAAATCTAACTAATACAGAGGTCCTTTTATACTAAGGAATATACAGATTAATCCGTTAGTTCATGTCACATTGTGTATTAGATTATGTGAGTTGCATTAACAGCGTCACTCGCTACCAGCGGTCAAGGTTTGGGAATAGTGCATCTCGCAGAACTTGATGTTAAAATATCATCAGGACCGAAATACTTACAGAGGTTTTGTAATTAAAGTCTCCAGTCGGTTCTAGAGAGGGAAAACTGAAAACAGACACAGAAATGTATTACATTTACTGTATCGCTTAAAAGGCATAGGCAAACCGAGGGGGGGGGTGTCCTAGTGCCTGGAAACCCCCCCATCCAAGCCTCCAAGCCTGGGGCACTGTATAATTGAGGTGACTGGACCCTGCCCCCGCTTCACACGGCTCTGCTTGAAAAGGGAGAGCTACATGCACCTAACAGTAGTACACGCAGCATTGCCCATGTATATTATAGGGATAGGAAGAGTTGGAGAGCAGCCAAGCACTGTCTAATATTATAGCCACGCCCCCATGCATGCTGACCACGCCCACTGACGGCATAGTGTGGAAACCCCTCTACAAATCCTGTGTTTGCCCCTGAAAGGGTGTTATCATCCAAATGCATTTTGTTTAACATGTTGTGGTTAAATAAATATAAATAATTACATTATTGGTGTTTCGATAGAATGATCCTCCACCTTAGTGTTTTTGGTTGGTCTGTTTTATAAAATGCAGCTGTCATTGTTGCTATTGCTGTTCATGAACAGGTTTAATCTCAGACAAAAAGGGTCGCTTTTATAAAGCAAACATTGGCAGTGTTATGTTCGTTTGGGCGCTATCAATAAATATTGTCCGCTGCGATCAATGTGCTTCCAACGAACAAAAGAGATTTAATAGCAAGATGTTACAAATAACAATTAAATAAAATAAAGTACAGGCGATACATACGCAGCGCACTGGATCCAACATATAGTCATTCAGTCCAGAAGCCTGTGGTCAAAGTGGACTGAATGATGGTCACAGTGCTTGGTTTATATACAGTTTGTGGTACATAAAAAACAGTGGTGATGTCATGGTATTTTTCCATTGGTTCAGAATTTAGGACAGTCCAGTACAATGCAGGTCAAAGGTCGGTTCAAACGATGCTCTCCAAGGGTGGGGGTCAACTCTCCAACTGCTGCCTACGTGTCTTCCCTCAGGAGCTCACCGAAATACTGGTCAAACCAGTCTATTAGCATTCCAAACACAATGTCATATTGAGCATTAATCCTTTATCATTCATAACTAGCATACGCAAGGTGTGATCGCTTAGCCGATAGTAGCGGATTTCTGATGGAAAAAGGTGGATTAGAATGACAATAAACATGATACATTTCCTTTATCCTGAACCTTAGATAGCAATAAAGTGGTTTTAACATTATTATATTAAGCTATTAAATCTATTACATTTAGGTATAAAAGACTATGTGCTGGAACTTTATTAAGGTGAATTATTTACAAATGTATGTGTGAGTGTAAATGCAGTTTAGAAGTGTACGCTGTTATTGCGTAATAAGCCCTTCCACGCCATATCGTGTTATTCGCTATTCGTACGTTCCAACTTGAACCAGGCTCTAAATGACCCTCACTGTCCTACGCATTACTAACAGGCAATGTGTACACCTTCTCTAAATTTCTGCATTTTGCAGCCTAACCTGTAGTATAAAAACTTTTTTTTACTTTTTATTAAACTTTCAAATTGTAAATTGCTTTAGCCATAGTTTTAATGGCTAATGTCTCTCTTATTAAAAGTCTTTTCCTCCAAGTCAGATGTCAGTGAATTTTGTACGCAATGATTTATGAAACGTACTGTTGAGATGATGGCTGGTCATGGCACTAATACACATTAGACGCTAGATATATATTGATTAAGTCATAACAGCGAGTGCTATTCAGTCCTCTTCTTTGTTGCTAAAATAGAGTCAGAGCTTTCTCCAGCGGTGAAAAACATCTCATCTTTCATTGTTTAAAAACAGCTAATGTCTAATTCTCTGTTGCATAATGGGTCGATATTTATAATGCCATCTCATGGCTCGATACACTAACTTGTTAATGGATTGAGCTCTCCGCTGGCAGCCGGGGAATTGTCTGAAATTTAATTTTCACTTAATTAGGCATATTTGAGACACAATAACACATAACGGCTTTATTGGAAGAGAAAACTTAAACAACAACTTTTTGAACTGATAAAGCTTCTGTAATGTACATGTATCAGCCGTGGAGCTGAATCCGGACAAGGCATAAATATGGAACTTTCACTATTGGAGCAAAAATAAGTGAGTTGTTGCCAGCTTGAGCCACTATGGTTAAGACTTTTCTGTCTATTTATTAAATGACGAAAAACCATTTCTATGGTGAAAACAGGTGTTACCACCGGCAATAGCAGCTCCAGTAAGCAAGACAAAATGATTTATTAGTTAAGTAAAACATTTTTTCATTTTTTTGTATTAAAACAAATATTTATTTATTTTTACTTATTTTCTTCCTTAATTAATTTTTTTTCACTTTTTTAAAAAAAAATATGAAAGTAGAAAGTGAATCCCAGGGCCTGTACATATATTAAAGATTTGTGATGTTTACAATCTGAAGCATCTGTGACGGTGGGCAGCACGGTGGCTCAGTGGTTAACACTTTTGCCCTACAGCACAGGGGTCATGAGTTCAATTCACGACCATGGCCTTATCTGTGTGGAGTTTGTATGTTCTACCCATGTTTGCGTGGGTTTCCTTCGGGTGCTCCAGTTTCCTCCCACACTCCAAAAACATACTGGTAGATAATTGGCTGCTAACAAATTGACACTAGTCTGTGTGTCTGTGTGTGTGTTAGGGAATTTAGACTGTGAGCCCCAATGGGGCAGGGACTGATGTGAGTGAGTTCTCTGTACAGCGCTGCAGAATTAGTGGCGCTATATAAATAAATGGTGATGATAATGTGTTTTTGCGTTTTCCAGTCTCTACTGCGCTGAATTTACAGTGAACGCCCCATACCCGCCTCTCTAAGCACAAATGAAGGCAATTATAAGGTGCACTCAACACAAATTACAGGCACAAGTTATATTACCTGTGTTATACGACAAATATTATGAAAATCACATTTTTATGTGACGCAAATGGAATGAAATCTCTAAAATCCCTCAGTCTGCAACATCTTCCTTTATATAGTCATTCCTATCTGACTACTAATACCCTTATAATCTACAGGATACATTGTCCTTATAGAACATTCAACGACATTTTCTGTGTCCATTCCGTCAGCTCTGATTCTGTCGGTGGTTGTGAAGGAGCAGCTTAGAGAGAGACGAGAGCCCGCATTGACTTTTTCCAAAGAACAATTCACAGAACACTTTGCCGGAGCAATTTATAATTTGCATCGATTACTAGCATTTACTTAATCAATAACACATTAAAGTAAATAAATACGACCAATGCATTGGCAAATCCAGTCATTATAGCAAAAAAAAAAGAACGCACATAAAAATTATTACAATGTACCAAACAAAACAGAGTGTAATAATTAGTAGAATAAAGCGGTAGAATGCTGCGAGGAGGAAGACAGCGCGGGGAGTTACAGGACTGTAATGTTTTGGCTCTTGATTTTTAATGTTGACCTTGGACTGAATATATTCACCTTCTCTCTGAGCCCCG
Organism: Mixophyes fleayi; assembly: GCF_038048845.1. Lineage (NCBI taxonomy): Eukaryota > Metazoa > Chordata > Amphibia > Anura > Limnodynastidae > Mixophyes > Mixophyes fleayi. The sequence continues at coordinate 2,911,427 of NC_134413.1, read as the reverse complement.
GGGAACAAGCAGCAATCTAGTTATCATTCTCTGCATGCCGTAAATGACAAAATAACACATGTGAGAGAAAGATGGATATTCAGGAGCACTGAGGGTTGGCTCCAATGTGGAATATCAGCAAGAAAACAGATCATTAAAACAACGGTAGAATGTACGGCTTGTTTTATAACACTGAACACACAGGACCGAAGTGCTATATAATTAATTGCAATTATATGGTAAACAGTTTTGATCTTGTTCGCAGGAATATTTAGCTAATGAAAGCTAATATCTGATTGGCTGCTTATGGCTACAGTATATGTCAGCTCTTTCTAAAGTGTATCTGTCACTAAGCGTGAGTGAAACAATTAGTCAATGTTTATGATTCAATGGATTTTGGCCAGTTCAGGGTCTCAAATCAAACTATGTACCAAATCTCGGGATGCTTGGTCATAGGGAAACTCTGTCATGTTAAACAGGATTGCTTCCCCCCCCCCCCCCCCGGTTAGTTGTGGTTACGATTGGCCATGGGGTGTCAAAGAGGGCATCCCAGGATTGGATGTGACCTATGTCCTCTTCGTGAGTTCTCTGTACAGCGCTGCGGAATCAGTGGCGCTATATAAATAAATGGTTATAATAATCATAATAATAATAATAATAATTTAGAAAGGCAAAACCAGAGATGGGTTAGGACTCATGATAGCTTTTATACCTTAGTCATTTTATTTAGGCCTAATGTTAGGTCTTTGGTTTAAAACTTAGAGTACTTTCTAACTGAATTAATGCTATGGCCGGTGGTGCGATGGAGCTTAGGTAGCCCAAAATAATACCCAGATTATTATTATTATTATTATTATTATCATTTATTTGTTAGGCGCCACAAGGTATCCGCAGCGCCGCGCACAGTACTAACAGTAGACTATACAGGGTGAAACCATACAGAACAATGAACAAAAAGTACCAATACTTCAGAAACTCCGGCCAGTCATATGCAGTAAAGACGGAGCGGAAGAACAGGTATGGAGACAGGAGGGGAGGGGGCCCTGGTCATACGAGCTTACATCCTAAGGGAGGGTAAACAGACCAGGCACAAGAGGAGCCAGTTGAGGCAAGAGGAGAGAAGGGAGGAGGAGCTAAAGGGAGGAGATGGGGGTTAAGTGTTTTCTTGTTTGTCACTGGAAATGGAGAGTACTTATGGACAGTGACTGGCAGGCAGAGCCCATACCATGACAACTGGAAGGAGTAGTCTGTGTGACTGCGCTCACTGTGTGACATCGCCATCCAATCACACACTAACCTGCTACATAGACTGTGTGACTGCGCTCACTGTGTGACATCACCATCCAATCACACACTAACCTGCTACATAGACTGTGTGACTGCGCTCACTGTATGACATCACCATCCAATCACACACTAACCTGCTACATAGACTGTGTGACTGCGCTGTGACATCACCATCCAATCACACACTAACCTGCTACATAGACTGTGTGACTGCGCTGTGACATCACCATCCAATCACACACTAACCTGCTACATAGACTGTGTGACTGCGCTGTGACATCACCATCCAATCACACACTAACCTGCTACATAGACTGTGTGACTGCGCTGTGACATCACCATCCAATCACACACTAACCTGCTACATAGACTGTGTGACTGCGCTCTGTGACATCATCATTCAATCACACACTAACCTGCTACATAGACTGTGTGACTGCGCTCACTGTATGACATCACCATCCAATCACACACTAACCTGCTACATAGACTGTGTGACTGCGCTGTGACATCACCATCCAATCACACACTAACCTGCTACATAGACTGTGTGACTGCGCTGTGACATCACCATCCAATCACACACTAACCTGCTACATAGACTGTGTGACTGCGCTGTGACATCACCATCCAATCACACACTAACCTGCTATATAGACTGTGTGACTGCGCTCTGTGACATCAGTATTATTAGAAAGAGGAATATTAAGCTAAACAGAAGGTCTGCAGCTGACCCCCACTGGGGCCTGAGGGCAAATTATCCAATAAATGTCCACAAAATGTATTATGTTTGGCAACACTCAGTGGGAATTAATTAAAATAAAATATCCGTCTTCTGGCTTTATCCAGAAAGTCGGATCTGACACTTCCTACTCTCCATGACTTATTTAGTCGTCTTACACACCCGGCGCTGCTGCTTGGCGTACATAGATTCATAGTGTGCTCATAACTTCTACTGTAACTAATTATTCTGCTTCGCAGCCCCCACATACGTGACATCCCATCCAGGTGGGGTATAGTCACGTATCAGCTGGAGTCTGTACCTTCTGCCGTATTCTAATTTTAACCTACTCTATCTTCAAAGGCCATCTCAAAATTCATGAAATGGCGTTCAAAAAGCGTTGGATTTTAATAGCCCACAGAACCGTGATTACAAGACAGCGCAGTCATTAGGAAGACGTGCACTCGCGCGCTGGGTTATAAAAGATATCTATTAGTTATTTAGATAAAAGATTCCCACTGCTTATTCCCTACTGTGTTTCAGCTCCGTTCTATTCTGGTGTGGGGCGACACATGGAGGAATCTACCAAAACGGGGTCTGCACTGAAAATCCCAGCATGTTACTTTTCAAGTCGTTTTAACTAAAAGCCGCGTATTCTTTTTTTGTCTTTAACTTGCAGCTGATGCTTCTCATTATTTACAGATATCCTTTAAACAACTATCCTTATGATGGCACCGCTTAAAATAAGGTTTTAAGGTCATTACAGTGTCTTGATATCTGTTCGAGGTTCCATTTGCTGCTTTGAATTTCTTTATTCATAAATTATCGACGGGAGAATCAGTAGATGAAAACTTGTTCCTTTTCTGCCAGCGGTTCTTTTGTGTGAAATGTGATTTGTGAATGTCATAAAAATATAAAGCGGGATGAGTTGGAGATTGTGGAAATTCTGTTTGGAGAGATAAGAGAGTGAGATTCCGGGATGTGTACTCGGTGTGCGGCATTTAGTGCCGAGTTAGAAAAAGAAAAAAGTTTCTCCCTGTCTGGGGGATGTCGGAGGATTTACTGGCTTCTCAAATTCAATTAATATAAGTTTCTTTTAACATCATTTAGCTGTGAACTTTGAATTTGAATAAACAGCTCAGCAGTTATACATTCCACACTATGGTGGTCAGAAAGTTCAAGGTCATCTAATCGGGTGAATTATATCGAAGTTTGAACTGGGTCCTATGATTCGATGAGCTCTACTAGCCACACCAATATTTTTTTTAAATTGTTTTTAGTCTGTTAGTTTTTTTTTCAAATGAATTGGGCTATTGCTCCACACCCAACAAAATAAATATTATTTTCTGTGGGTAGATGCTGCAAGACTGATCTTCCTCTCTCACCGCTCCACATCTGCTGCACCACTTTGCAAATCCGTACACTGGCTCCGTGTCATCCAGAATCCAATTCAAATTACTCACCCTTACCTACAAAGCCCTCAACAACACCCCTGCATACATCTCACATATAATATCAAAATGCTCTCCCTCCCGCCCTCTTAGATCTACCTCTGACCTGCGCCTTCTGGTCTCTGGTAACCACCTGTCACTCCCACCTACAAGACTTCTCCTGTGCTGCTCCCCACTTATGGGATTTCCTACCAAGCTCAATCAGACTTTCCCACAGCTTTCAAATCTTTAGACTCTCTCTGAAAACCCATCTCTTTATTAGAGATGACCTTATCCCTGATAACACTATTCACACTAATGTACCCTCAGAACTATCCCAATCTCAACTCTGAGCGACACTCGCTCCTCTTGTTTCAGTTGTGCCCTCTTCCCCTTAGAATGTAAGCTCTCTATTGAGCAGGATCCTCCATACCCTTTGTTTTCATGTCTGCATTTATTTTCTCTTCCTTGTATGTCCCTGTTTTATGTAATTCATGTTTTCCCCATTGTCTGGTGCTGCAATAATAATAATAATAATTAATAATAATAATAATAATAGATATAATACACATTTTACATTATAAATTAAATTAAAGTTAGCGAGAAATTTTAATGAATACATTTCTGCAATAGAGATTTCAAGCAAACAGAATAATATATTAACAATACAGTGTCAGACAATTACAGTTATAATGTACATAATGTACCGGCATTTTAAGTTGTTTACCCTGTATATGAAAATACTTCTGTAAATTACTCCCCCTGGTATCTGTGCCAATACTTAATGTTTAAAGCAGACCTGCTGTTGTGAGACTGACATTTGATTATTGCAGCAGATTTGGTTGACATAAGAGCATTCAAACCTCTTAACCTTCAGCTGGTAACCCTGGGCCTGATTCATTAAGATACTTAAATTAAGAAGTTTCTTATTTAAGTTTCCTGGACAAAACCATGTTACAATGCAAGGGGTGCAAATTAGTTTTCTGTTTTGCACATAAGTTAAATACTGACTGTTTTTTCATGTAGCACACAAATACTTGATCACTTATTTGTACACTGAAATTTAAAGTTGATATTTGTGAGCTACATGAAAAAACAGTCAGTGTTTAACTTATGTGCAAAAGAGAATACTAATTTGCACCCCTTGCATTGTAACATGGTTTTGTCCAGGAGACTTAAATAAGAAACTTCTTAATTTAAGTACCTTAATGAATCAGGCCCCCTGTCTGTAAGTCCCAATATGTACAGTCACCCAGGTGCCAACGTTGTCTATAATTATGTATCAATCTAAGTGCATCAACGAAGTGTTAGCAGACTGACCTTTGGCATGGGTGCATGATAGGCTGAAGTGATATGAAGAGGATGTGTCCAAATACCTTATGTGGGGTAACCAGACAGACCTCATGTTTCCTGTTTCACTATGAAAGTAATACCCATTAACTCAATATTCCAAAAGAGGTCTGTGTAGAGGACTGTCAGCTGAGGTCTGATTGTGGTGCTGTGCTACATGCGTAATGCAGTGCAGCAGTGTAGTTGGCCTGAGAACTGTGCAATCTTAATTGCAATGTTAGAAGGGCAGGGGCAAATGCAGGATTTGTAGAGGGGGGTTTCCACACCACGCCGCCAGTGGGCGTGACCAGCATGCATGGGGGTGTGGCTATAATTTTAGTCAGTGCTTGGCTGCTCTCCAACTCTTCCTATCCCCATAACATACATGGGCAATGCTGCGTGCACTACTGTTAGGGGCACGCAGCTCTCCCTTCCAGCCACCTCAATTATACAGTGCCCCAGGCTTCGAGGGGGGGTTCCAGGCACTAGGAGACCTCCCCCCTCGGTTTGCCTATGAAGGGGTATCTCATATAGTCTGCTGCGTGGAAGTGTTGTGTTTTACACTGATCTAATAGGGCAGCCACTTCGTGGAGGATCTGTCATGTGAATCATTCAACTGTTTTCTCTACCATAATGGCTGAGGCTGCTGCAGGCTGCAGACACACAGGCTGTAGCATCGAGGTCTAGGTAGTGATGTGTGTCTATGTGAGCACTACCAAGTCAAAACCTCCCTCTGTATAGCAGAAAGGTGTAAAGAGGCTGTTGGATTCTGTGAAGCACAAAGCATTTTTAATTTGTGTTGTCTCTCCTGTGTCCACTGTATTAACTTTGGTTCTGTAGAAAGTACAATCTCCTACATGGGATGTTTGATCTGTGAATGTCCCAAAATCCACTGTCTGCACTAACCTGTCATCCCCCAAAATTACTTCTTATACAATCTCAACATATTACCCCCTTAGGTACATGTGACCTGGAATGAACATGTGACCCTAATGTCACCGACTTTTGTTCTAATTAAAGGACGAGACTTTGAGATATATCATTTTATAACCTGTGGTTTGGAGGTGTTACGGCAGCTGTTATCGTGTCCCCGGGAGGAAGAGGCTGCAGGACAGCGGCCTTATGAAGCCTAGTTTGTGTTTTAAATGCGTCCCTGACATTTAGCAACAGCAGCAAAGATGGTGATAATGCAGCGATATGGAGCTGAAGAATGAGCTCTGCATGTTTAATATGGGTCTGTGTAATTAACCTCATTCCCTGTATAATGTCCTAAATCAACTCAGTCTAAAGTCAGTGAAATATTGGTACAGACCCCCTGTGAGCAAATGTAAGGGACCTGATAAATGCTTTGATTTCCCGACTGTGCAGAAGAATACTAAGATAGAAGATACAAACCTGTATAAATCAGTGGTACACGTGATATCAGCACATCCTGGTTTTGAGGTTTGCATTTTTTAATTCAGTTTGGTTTCTTTGTCACTGAGTTCTGCAACATTGTAACAAGTGTTGTTGGCTCCAGACATAATATGACTCCGCTCAAACACTCAGATTGCTAGTTCTATTCAGTGGCGGATCCAGGGGGGGGCGATCCAGGGGCTTGCTGCTGACAGCTACACACTGTGCAGGTCCGTTCAGCAGTGACAGTGTGCTGCCCGGCTGCTCTGATTGTGTTTTAAACACACTATCACTGCTGAACGGACCTGCACATACTGTGCTGCCGCCGGCAGCCTTAGAAGTCGGAAAGGGGGCGGGGCCTAAATCACCCCCCCTACATCGCCCGGGGTATAGTCATTTCCTAGATCCGCCCCTGGTTCTATTCTCCTGTGTCCTGTCAGCTTCAGGGTCCACGTCCCTTTAAACATGGCTCACTATTTTATGGAGAGTTGCTATTATATTTAATCTGTAAACAAATTGCTTATTTCCTAATAATTTCCTAGTATCTGGCTTTTCTTATACCGGATGCTCCATACACATCAAAAGGCTTCTGGTGGCTATGAAGATCTTCTGAGGCTCTCACAGTGGGATCTAGTAAAGTAAATATGGGGGAGGGGGTGCCTAAGCTTAGGACTTGCATCCATCGACCTCTCGCTATACCAGTGCATTTCTCCCTCTTCCCCCTATATATTAATCACCAGCATTTAAATGTACAAGTTCAAGTAACGTTGCTTTCAAGGAGCTTTTAAATCCTGGACAACCCCCTACCTTATATAACCACTGCCACCTTTGGTATCAAATAGAGGGGGTGTCTGACATACCCCCTGTGGCCCCCATTACCTGAAGCCGGGAAGTCCGATTGTGCAGTATCTCACAGCACTAAAGGCCTCAAACTCTACATTCATGAAACTACTGAAGAAGGCTGGACAGACTGTCACTCAGCTGTGATCTGCTCTGGAGAGAACGAGACAGCCCTTATATTTAATAATAAATATTTCAGATTTAGACTGTGCAAATTATTAGACTAATCCTCACACTCAAATATTATTCTGAATATCATGTTTGTAAACCAGGAGTAGCCCCAGAAATGGCGTAACGACCATTCCCTTCCATCATGAAGCTCCTCTGTTCCTGCATTCCTCGTTCCTAATAAAATACTATTATTTTACTCTTTTTACATTCCTGCCTCTACTTTCTTGCTCCAAGGAAAATTTCTCCATTGTAATGAACAGCACATAAAATAGCCTCTCTCCCTAGGTACACAACACTAAAAAACAACTGAGTCCTGTTCGATCATGTAATAAACCCTATATACATAAGTCAGGACGGCACTGTGAGCCTGTCAGTAGATCATACAATTATGGATAGAATGGAGCTGATCTGTCCATGTATAACCATGAACAAGTTAATTAGCCATCGATATACGAGGTGTGCACGCTGTCTTATGGCAGTATAACTGCAGAGGATTAATCAGACATATGTATCTAGCCTTGGCTTGTTGTATGCTTTGCTTATTGCCATAAGTGATGATTATAGTTAATTCTATCAATAGCAAATTGTCTTTTAATGTGTTAATTTGCCGGTTACTCTTCTGTCCAATCTAATTAGCCTTCCCCATGATGGGCGCACGTTTTCCTCGGATGTGATCACTTGCCTGACATTGCCACGAACAAACAGACAACTGTGGGTGATTGTATAGATAAATGTAGTGGAAAATTTCTGATTGTTATGACAGCGCTAATGCGCTGTTGTATATTGGCTGCGTTTAATGGGATCGGAGTGCGGTGTTTATTCTGAGCACGCGGGAAGAGGACACAATGTCACTATTCCTGGGCTTAATGATATCTTAGGCTGATTGTCTTTCACAGAACGGTGGCAAGGAGATATCCTTATGATGTCTCCTGCAATTATGTTTCCCGACGTATGAGGAGTCAGACAAGTAGCTCTTGATCACACACTTAAGATTACTCTCGGCCTGGTCTATGGGCAACTTAATCACATTTAATACATTGGTCTGAAAATGTAATGAGACAGAGGGGGTTATCCGTCAAGAAATAGGCAGCGCGAACCCTGTATAATCTTTTATTACCCACTGTAAAAGTTTTTGCCTGTGTTTTTTTAGTATACACATGTTGTTATTATTGGCCAGACTTGACTGGAAGTCATTAAATCCTTTCTGAACTTTTCCTGGCTCTATCAGTTTTACAAGAGATTATTTATTTACTAACTGATCTTCATTAAGCGTCTTCAAGGGGCTCAAAGAGATAATATTATCCATTCTATGTCATCCAGCCTTCTCCCAATCTCAGTGCTGATATACTGCTTCTGATTTTTGTTCGCAGGTCTCTGTTAATGTTCTAGAGGTGGTAAGGCTGCTTGGGAAAATGGGCCATAGATTGTCACCTCTGGAACACCTACAGAGATCTGCAAGCAAAATTTCTAGGCACATCCATTGTCCACAGAAATTTGTAATCTTGAATAGTTAGGACGAACGATATATTTAACTATGATCACAACATGATGAGACTATATTGAGTCAGTGATACACAGTTGTTACTTTAGGTCATTCGGGATAATGACTTTATGTAACAGTTGATTTCCGTCAACTAAAAACAGTAACTTGGCAAAAATGTTAGTATCAAATCATGTTTTACTTCATACAGATAGAGTGGGCTTCAATGCAATTTGTAGAACTCTACTAATTTACGGGCAGACAATTATAATAGATAAGGGGCAACAACTAATCAGAATTTATGGCTACAAGATCTGGGTATCCAACTGCTATACAGTATATCGCTCCTATATACTTTAACATTCACATAAAATATTCCCATCTGTTGTATTTATAAGGGGGGGGAGATTTAATTTGGGCTCCTGTGAAGTGGATTGCTCAATGGGGAAACTGTGATTGAAGTTTACAGATCAACACAGGGAACGCTGTCACTATTAGTGAACAGAATATTGATTAACCTGATTAGATCCTATGGACTGATTTCAGACTGGTACAGTTACATTGGATCAAATATCATTTGGACTGGTTTTAGAATTGTACAATAGCATTCTCCAACATATCTTAATATTTTAATGAAAATTATACATTGTAGAACTATCTATTTTGAATGCAACTGACTCAATTTATATGGTGTATATGGACTTTAATATATATTTTATTCTATTGCATCTTCTTTACTAAGGATTCTTGTTCTCAATATTACTTTCAATTTCACAGATCAGGGGGTAAATGTATCAAGCTGAGAGTTTTCCGGCGGGTTTGAAAAACCAATCAGATTCTAGCTATCATTTATTTAGTACATTCTACAAAATGACAGTTAGAATCTGATTGGTTGCTATAGGCAACATCTCCACTTTTCAAACACGCCAGAAAATTCTCAGCTTGATACACTTCAAAGCGAAAAGGAAGTCACCAGGTAAATTACCCCATTTAAACCTTATGTTGAAAACAAATTTGTCCCCTCAACATGTTTGTTTGGAAGAGCTCAAGTCTCTCAGATCAGTTGTAACTGTTTATTGGAAGATTCATAGTATCAGATTAACAGCTGCCTCATTAACATGGGGAACTTAATAAACACGCTCTACTATGTATCTCCCCTAATTAATTTATCAACAAATCTGTATACTTATCTACGTCTAATTATAATTTCATTTCCTTTAAAATCTACCAAGATCATTTAAACTGCAGCTTAAAGGAAGGCTGAAAGCCTCATTTTCAAATGGTTTCTGCTTTTGAATCGCTATTTCAGAACTTCAGACTGTAAATGTTCATCTTTCATAAGTACATAAAAAACAAACTTTCTAAACGCAACTTTTTTAACACTTGGAGACTCGGCTTTACTGACAAGTAAATTCACTACTGACTATAAATATAACATCAAATATATGTTATTATGGAGCTAAGTATTATTAGTATTATTACCATTTATTTATATAGCGCCACTAATTCCGCAGCGCTGTACAGAGAACTCACTCACATCAGTCCCTGCCCCATTGGAGCTTACAGTCTAAATTCCCTAACACCCACACACACAGAAGGACACACAGACTAGGGTCAATTTAATAGCAGCCAATTAACCTACTATTATGTTTTTGGAGTGTGGGAGGAAACCAGAGCACCCGGAGGAAACACACACAAACACGTGGAGAACATACAAACTCCTCACAGATAAGGCCATGGTCGGGAATTGAACTCATGACCCCAGTGCTGTATGGCAGAAGTGCTAACCACTGAACCACCATGCGGCCCTAAGTCGTAGACCAACGTTATGTTCAGCAACGTACTGCGCTTCAGATAAGGGTAGAAGGATAAGGACCAGAAGATAAACTGATAGTTCCACAGTGGTAGAAGGTGATGGCACCAGTAATGTTCTGGGAAGCTGGGACTGGGGGCCATAATGGCACAGTGTGAGGCAACTGGTAAACTGGAGGAATGAAGACAATAGGCAGAGAAACCAAAGTGGAGGTAATCTTAGGCCTGGAGGTCTGGGGGTCAGACAGAACCCCGGCAATGACAGAAATGACAGAAGTAGACACCTTGAATATATTTCTCCTTGGTGACACTTTAGTTAGACATGAAGACCAGAGCACAACGGTTTGGGGGCAGGTAATTGCGGGTTGCAGAGCTCCGAAGCCTCTTCAGCCACATTAGTCAGAGTACAGAAAAATAACAACTTGGACAGAGAATTATATGACCTAGGAAAGGAGAGAATAGACTGAGCAGCTAAGTCCTCAATTATTATTAGGTGGACCTTCCAGAAAGCCTGAATTTAGCATCAGGTACAGTAGCACAAAAGGCAACTTTTTACTCACTTTATTTCCATCAACCAAGAAAAATCAGCTGGATGGGTTACAAAAATCAATGTTAATGTAACTGAAGTGAGGAGTGACCTGGTAGGGGGGTAGTACAGCTGAGGAACTGGCAATGATACAGAATATTCTATATAGAAGCAGTGGCTAGTGGATGAGACAGGGCATTGGATGCCAATCTTTGTGCGCTTACATTCAGCAATGCTTCAAATGCAACCAAGAGCCCCAGGAACTGGAGCCGGGACAATCCGAGAGCTGAGGTCACCTGACAACAGGACACACTTACGGGTGATTTATCAAAGGGCGAAAAGCCCAATTGCAGGCAAATGTAGTACTTTGGTTTTGCCCTATACAACAAAGGGTTACTGCTACTGATAGCACTGCTATCGCGGACTACAAACCCTGCCGGCTGAATGTTTTGCCATCTTTTGTCGGTGAATGTTTCTCTATGCTGTTACGTGGGGGACTTTATTCAATAAGTATTGCGGCGGTACTTGTAATATTTTAATGAAGCTTTTTTTTTAAAATGTTTACATTTTTTTAATAATTTAATCTATTTTTAATTATCACTTTTTTTTTAAATAACTGTAATCTGTGCTAGCCTGTGTCGGCCATATTCATGCATGCGCAAATCCGCAAAGACCCACGCTGCAAAGCGGTACGTTAACTCTTTTAGCTCCAGGCCAGGCAAGTGTGTAATGCTCAGCTGCCCGGCAATTTATTTTTGGATAAATTGCGTCAATACAGGATTTGAGCTCGCTGCAATGATTCTAAATATAACCTAACCGGCAGGGGGCTTAGTACCACCTCTAAGGGGCTAGACTAAGGTTTGATAAACATCAGGAGTAGTATAAATAAAGTAATACATAAACAAAAAACAGATATTATTTGGTAGTGCGAGACATTGTAGTGTTCATTTGTGTTCCACTTATTTATCTTGTTGATAGTTTTCTTTTCTAACTGTCGTTAAATGTTATCCCAGAAATCACTCTACAAACAGAGAAAGAACACACCGGATAAATGTCTTCTAGATGTAATTCTTTCTGACTTGCTATGGAAGTGGATACGTTATACCTGCTTGTGTCACACATCTGCTTCATACATAACCAACAAGAAACCTGTGAATAAGCAGATGGATTGTAGGTCAGGGGATCCCATTGGGAAGGAATAACACATCTAACACTGGTTCAGAGAAATTGCTGTGTTAGAACAACATCACATAACTGCAGACGCGTTTGATAACGGTTAAAGATTGATGTCGCAAGTCAATCACACCTCAATTACTAACTTGTCAGGTGTAAAAGGTCAAAGGGAACATGATCATATGTCTTACATGCTCCAGGTGATGATCTAACATTGTGTTTGTGTTATTAAGTATTATTAATAGAGAACATTGCACCCTGGAAGAAGGGGCTCGGTGAGTTAAGATCGTACAGTGTAATTAATAAAATGCCTTCTAGGCTGGCATTGGAATAAGTAAGCACGCAATCTGTATTAATATAAGAGAAATGTATTAGATCATATTTCTCCTGTCCTGAACTGTAAACGAATCACCTACAGCCAATCAGAGAGCTGCGTAGGCGAGTGAGAGAAATTTTGTATTCACTGATACAGCTTCAGGGAGAGTGGAGGGAAACTATCTGTCCTGAACACTGGCGACAATCTGAATAGACTGGAAACAATTATTATAGGGCCTGATTCATTAAGGCACACAAAACTATATTTTTTTCTAGAACGCACGTGTTTCAGGCAGACGCACGTCCGCATTTAACTAACAGCGAATCTGAAGAAATGTCTCTTGTTGAACACAGGTCTAGGTGCGCTCTGTTCTGACAGACCACACACTGCAGGGTACGTACAATACGTGTGTGGATAAGGTCCCAGCAGAAACAAACAGGAAGAGTATTCCATGATTGGCACTTGTTAATAATATAATCATTAATGAAGAATGTACAAAAGTTAGGTTTTTTTTTTTCATTTTTCCCCAACTGCAATAAATGTATCATGATGTTATTAGTGTCTACTGTACATAAAATGTATTTTTACAGTTGCCCCTGATACAAACACATGTTCTAGCTGTATACACAGCCGCCATCACTAGTAATCAGCACTTACACCTGACCTGTAGCTGGTGCAGGTGATATGACAGAAAAACACGTATCTGAGAGATGTCCAAAGCTTGAATCAGACGCTGCTGTGTGAGCTCGAGCTTGGCACATCCTTACTGTAGATTGACTATGTGCATACGCCCATCCCCTCCCCGTTTTGCACCTGAAATTGTAGGCTGTAGTAAGGGTCTTTTGCATCCAAAGATTAATTGGAGGATGCTGCATTCACCGGTTGTGGACATGCGCAGTGTGATTTTACGCAAAATATGGCACATTTCATCACTTATATTCCTTAATGAATCAGACCAATACAGCTAAATCATGAACAAGCCTCCTGCTATGACAGAACCATTGGTGTGATCGCAGGGGAGACCAGGCCAAAGTGGCCCATATAGTTTACACATTTGTCCTTCATATTATTTTAACAACCACACCTGTTGCATAGTTTCTTCTGTATTCAACTTTAAACATATCGGCATTAAGTTATCCATCTTCTGGGCAACTATGAATATTCATTAGTATTAATGTGCGATAACATTATATGTACTGGCAGGGAGCATGGCCACTGGGCTCCTGAGAAGCTTCCTGTGACATCATGCCAGCTCTCAGTACATTGGCTCTTAATAATCACATGAGCTCAGTGTCATAGAAACCTCTGCCTAAACCTGCAATTAATTTAATAAATACCTAAGGCATTTATTCTCAGATGGAGGAGGAAGGTATTTACCTGATTTTCCCTTCAACAATGTAGCTCTCAGTCTGTGGCTTCCTGTATCAGTGTGACAGCAGCCTCACATCTCTACTCTGTGCTGCTGGGGACCCTGCTCCTTCCACTATATAACTCTCAGTCTGTGGCTTCCTGTATCAGTGTGACAGCAGCCTCACATCACTACTCTGTGCTGCTGAGGACCTTGCTCCTTCCACTTTATAACTCTCAGTCTGTGGCTTTCTGTATCAGTGTGACAGCAGCCTCACATCTCTACTCTGTGCTGCTGGGGACCCTGCTCCTTCCACTATATAACTCTCAGTCTGTGGCTTCCCGTATCAGTGTGACAGCAGCCTCACATCACTACTCTGTGCTGCTGGAAGACCCTGCTCCTTCCACTTTATAACTCTCAGTCTGTGGCTTTCTGTATCAGTGTGACAGCAGCCTCACATCACTACTCTGTGCTGCTGGGGACCCTGCTCTTTCCACTATATAACTCTCAGTCTGTGGCTTCCTGCTGCCTCCATTTTCCTCCTCATAACATGTCACTGCCCCTGTCACATGTACCTCTGACCTCACATGAGTAGACCGGTCACTTCCTCCCACAAGAACAACACACTAATCACATGAAGCATTCTGTGCCGCTGTGATGATTTGGCTGCAGGCTCTACTAACTCCACAATCATGCTGGAGGTGAAGAATGAATACAATAAGTGCACAGACCCCAATCAGAAGCAGCGTAAAAATTATCTCATAACTTTCACAAATGTACATGAAAAATTTCAAATCGCTAAAGGAGAGTTCAAGTGACTGGAAACTGTGAGAGAAACACTGTACATAGAGAACAAGGTAGAAAATATTAATGAGTCTAAGACCGGGAGCGAAGAACTTCAGTGAGTGGGAGGAAATTGGCTCACACTACGGAGAGTCTCTGCCATTCATCTAATCATACGATTGCTTCCTGGATACACGACTACAGTAATCTCTACAGTTGTGCACCAGGCCTAATACTGAACTATTGCCGAGGTGAGCAGGAATAAATTATAAGCAATATTTGCTTCAGGAGAGAGGGACAGATCATCTCTGCCGTTACCCATCAATGACATCTCAGCCTATAGAACTGCATAACGAACACAACAAGGACCACTTAGGAACGTGCAACACTGCAGCCTCACAAGTGTGTCATGAGCCTATTTATAACGGGGAGAGTAAACATTTTTTGGAGGCTTCCTATGTTGGATATTAAAAGGTGGTTCTAAAACCAGTTCTAAATGTAGATAGTTTGTGATCAATTTTCAAACTTTAAACAGATTAAAAATATTGAGCTGAATTCAAGCAACAGATTTGAACAAGTTCAACCTTAAATGGTTACATTGTACAGTGTTTAAAAAGTTCTTCCTTGCGAACAGCTAATCCTAAACTTGAATTTGAACCCCATGAAGCAAAATGCCCCGATCCTTACATTAGACCAGTGTTGGCTAACCTGTGACACTCCAGGTGAAACTACAAGTCCCAGCATACCCTTCCAGCAATAAGCTGCTTTATTTTGGCAAAGCATGCTGGGTCTTGTAGTTTCACAACACCAGGTTAACCAACACTGCATTAGACAGTGGAGACTTTTGTAAACTTCGCAAACCTAGATCCATTCTCTTTCCGTACAAATGGACACGATTGCGTAAAACTACACGTCTGATGTCACATAATGATGTCACATGTGCGTCGCACTGGCTGATTTTTTGTTTCTTGTAAAAGACTCTTGCTGTGTTTTTAAAATGGCAAAAATTAGTATTAGCCCATCCCTAGAACGATGTTGCCAACATTGCGTGTGGAAAAAAAATATTATTATATTTTATAAACTAAAAAAAACCCGGATGCTTACAAACTCGTCAGACGTTTCAGCCACAGTAATGATATTCATCTATTATCTTTTAAGTTTCTACAGTGCTCATTCCTAGCACACAATGACTTCTAAGAGATAATGTAAAGAGATAACAATTATTTAAACACGCTCAGCATGCAGTTTAAATACATTAACAAGTAACATTAGATCGATACCATGTGCTTCTCTCATCTGCCTAATTTCCAGAATATTGCTTTTTTTTGTATTCTCTAATTACATCTCTCCAAGATTAATAAGAGCGGGGAAAGATTGTGTCTCGAGAATAACGTCAAAAGGAAAAAAAGGGAAAGCTAGCGACACATTTTATTTCCTATACACAGCTTTGTTGTTTTTTTTTGTGCTGTATCTTTTATTTTCGTGCTTGTTGCTCTGTTTCTCTTATCGGAATGGGAATCTTTGCCTCGCGGCCTCAAATTAGTTTAACACGAGGAACAAAATATTGCTCTAGTAATTTCTTTTTTTCTTCCTGTCTGGAAATGTTGAGACTGCAAATGAAGGATTTGGAGATAGAGAACGCGTGATAGTCGCTGACCCGCGCCAGGGCCTCAGTCGTTAATTGGTCTTTGCGTCTCTGTGATCTGTAACCAACTATTACACGGTCGCCAACCAGCGCAACCAGCGTCCGGGCTCTTTATCCGAGCTTGCATTATTTTTAATGGAGCCTCTTAAAACTCTGACTTTTATTAGGTAAAACAAATGCCCTTGTAAAAGCAGCTATTACGCTCTTCATTTAGCCGATTAAATTAGAAGGTTTCTTGTATTTTTTTTTATCTGAGTAATCAATTTTCTCTCAATGATGTCATGAAGCTTATGCTGCCGAAATGACAATGGTGCAGTTACACCGTCATTTTTAATGTTTTTTGAACACGAAAATAATGTTTTAAGTTTGCATTGAAAACGTCAATCTTTTTCTTACCCCTTTTAAAAACAAAACGCATCAAAGGTTAATTATTAAATGCAAAATACACGGGTGTACTCACACGTTCCGCTTCTAGGAACCTTCTCCGTACAAGCGATTTGCGCTACCCTCCGCACGTTTGCAGGCCAGGTGGGAATACGAATAATTGAAAAAGTAAAAAGCCACCACAGACTCCAGAAAATATTTACTTTTGAACCAAACTTTAATTCATTTTGACTTTCACATTTTTCTCATCCAATTCCGCTTGTCGGAGGCTCAGTCAAGCAATGAACATCAGACGACTTCAGGACTTTCTTTATTTCTTGTGACACATTAGACATTTTTAATGCACAAATACAAATTTGGGAACCTTGTGGTACCTGTCATCTAACTGCACTGAGTTCTGTACTTACCCATATAAAACAACAGTGGCATAAATATAATCACATGAAGTCACTCAGCATTTATTCATCTAATGACCTTATTATGAAGTAATTATATATTATTATGTACACACACGTGAAATGCTTTGGGGCTTTTATTTAGGGTGAAAGTCTTTTTTCCACTCACCTAGTGAACTATGATACTTTGATACTTTTGATACTTTTTGTTAGTATAGCAATATCTATGAGAATATGATTACATATTACATGCTTTAATAAATGGTTCATGGTGTTGAATTAACTTAGTTGTCAGATCAGCGATGATTACCTAAGAAATCATGGGTTAATTGCTGGATACTTTGAAAGTTCATCCATCCCACCACTAAGCTCTTCACATAGACAGTCCAGGTTCTTGTTCTGTGACCGATCAGAAATATATGGACAGGAAAAGTAAAGTTGTTTTTTTTTTCCATAGAATTATGTTACTCTCAGAATATACAGCACAGGATCCCTGTTTTAGAAAGACCATATTTGCAGCCTCCAGTTATACAGGTACGTCTGTAGGGAAAGGCATTAATAATGGAATTTAATGTGTTTTTTATGTTTACAATCACTGTGAATCCATGTGCAGGGCTGATTGCTCAATATGTCTGAAACTTCGTTAAGTCTGCATTTAAAGTGAACCTGTCACTTACACTCAACTGTACATTATACAGAGATGGAAACAGACAATACATAATTAAACTTATGTTTGTAATGCATTTGGATGTAGCGCACTATCATCATCATCATCAGCAGCAGCAGCTATTTATATAGCGTTACTAATTCCGCAGCGCTGTACAGAGAACTCATTCACATCACATCAGTCCCTGCCCTATTGGAGCTTACAGTCTAAATTCTCTAACACACACAGACAGACAGACTAAGGTCAGTTTGATAGCAGCCAATTAACCTACTAGTATGTTTTTTGGAGTGTGGGAGGAAACCCACGCAAACACGGGGAGAACATACAAACTCCTCACAGATAAGGCCATGGACGGGAATTGAACTCATGACCCCAGTGCTGTGAGGCAGAAGTGCTAACCACTGAGCCACCATGCTGCACTATCATTATTTTGTGTTGCTAACTTCATTGTTGCTCCTCAACATTTTTAGTTTGGTATTGGAGCCTCTAAGGTTCCCTTAGTTTGGTGTAATACATATATGGAGCTATTTTGGCTTATAAAATAGGGTTTAGGGGGGCTAGTCCCAATTTGAGGATACTTCTGACTGTGTATCAGGAAGTTTGTCCCAATTCTATATACGATATGGACATCATATGGGCGCCCAATCAATGCCATTGAAGGGGTTTTGGGAAAGGGGCTGGGGGTAGGCCAGCATTTTGGTAGCACTGAGCACGCCCCTTGGGGGATGTGTCACACCCCAAAGTGACATGGCCACACCCCGTGTAGCGGGACCACGCCCTCTCTTTGCGCACAATGTCCCAATTCAAATAACCTTAAAGTTGGGTGGTTTGTAATTCATGTAAAAATAATATAAAATATGTATATATCAGTTAACATTTATTCAACATATTCATCGGCTTATCTACTAGTATAATTCAATGGATAGATTTACATGAAATTATCATCTTATTGTATAATTTTGGGCTATAATAAGTTTAACCTTGAATATCTGGTCTATCATAAAATCGACCTGTCCTGCAATGTCAGTTGTAAATAGTTATAGTATCTGAGATTTCGACATAAAAAGCAGATGTCTGTTGTTACATTTCCTATTCGGTGTTACTTAGGCTAGATACACACTACAGTTTTTTCACCCGATCATCGGGCCAATCACACGATAAATGATGATATCACATTAGTGTGTATGATCCCATTATTATGTTTAATCATTCCAAAGCTCATCATATCCTTTGATTTGATTTCAATGGACTAAAAAGCTCTATAAATGATTGAACAATGTCATTCCAATTCTGCAGTGTGTCTGAAATTATCTGTAATTTGTACCAAGACTTAGTGTCTGAAATGCATATTGATCAATGAAGAGAAGACTTTTGTACATATAACTGATAGATCTTCACTCTCAATAAAATCTTAAAACTCTCAAATGTACTCTCTAGGTGCTAAATGATGAATTAAACCAAATATATGTTGGTACATATATAAAAGATTTGTAAAACATCTGTCCAAGTTGACTGCAAGGTGCTAGTAGCCAATCAAAATACTAAATAAAATATGTAGTTTAAATCAATGTTACAAATATGTATTTGACAATAAATTAAATGCTGCTAGTGGGACTTCCGCATCAGAGAATTGTTTTATCCTCATTAATAATCTGCACAAATGGGCCATCCGTAAGATCAATTAGAGATATTATACAAACTGTGCAAAAAGAATTTTATGTTAATGAGACCTCAGTTCATATGGAACACAGAATACTAGGGGCTAACATATTTTTTACATTATTGGCTTTTTTAAAACTCTGAATTAAAGTTAAATAAAGATGAAGTATTTCTTAGTTATCTTTTTAATAATATTATATCTCTTAAGTTTAGAAATAAAACTACTGACTTGTTATATGTTACCTAATTGGTCTTATGGGGATTTTCTAGAAGACGGTTTGTCCTCAAATACTTCCTTATACAGATCTGTGGATTCCATTTTCTGTTCAAAAGCCAGTAACATCTGATTTTCCTGTTTCAAAAACTACTGATCTGATGTACAATTATTCCTAAGTCTCCTACGCCGGCCATCCAGAATGATTCTCATCCAAGGTTTATAATGATGGCTTTTAAAATAAAGATCATCATTAAAACCAAATGGTTTTTGATAAGACTGTGTAAAAATTTTCTTTATTACTAATCGAGAAGGTGAAATCCGAAATATATATAGGTGAGGGGTGAATTTCAAATGACTAGTGACTACATTATGTATAGAGTGTAAATACCCACCCCAAATAATATGAAGATCATCAATATAATGCCCACAGAACACCAAGGGGTAAAAGTATCAAGCTGAGAGTTTTTCGGAGGGTTTGAAAAACCAATCAGATTCTAGCTATCATTTATTTAGTACATTCTACAAAATGACAGCTAGAATCTGATTGGTTGCTATTGGTAACATCTCCACTTTTCAAACCCGCCGGAAAACTCTCAGCTTGATACATTTACCCTCAAGTCTGCTCCGCATGGTCCATTCCATATAAACTCTTATACTCCCTTGAGAGATTAGCAAAGCTTGGGGCAAACATTGCACCCATAGCTGTCCCATGAATTTGTAAATAAAATTAGTGATTAAAAAAAAAGTCCCATCATTCCCAATAAAGAATGTCTTAATTACGTGCTATATTTGTTTATAGTATATGAATAACTCTTGTCAATAAGTAATAACTATCTTTCTATTAATGTTTAATAGTTTTTCTGTTTTATTATCTTTTATGTGGGATCTCAGAGAGACAACATGGGTTTGTAAAAAGCAATTGACATAATAAGAAAGATTAGAGGTAAGACATCCAAACCAGAGATAATGGGAGTGATAAGTCTCTTGTGTAGTTTAGGTAGTTGATACTAAGTAGGTGTTGTACGATTGGAAACAGATTTGAAGTGTCGCTCTTGTTTGGATATCACCCATACGACCAGTGCAGACTTCAGCCAATATTTAAGTTGTGCCTGAAATTGCAAAGTGATAATAAAATGTAAAAATAAGTATCACCAATTTGAATTTTGGCTACAGATAAGTATTCCAGCTTACTTTGTATATTAATCAAATTTCGCAAAGACAATGCCGTGTCAATCATCACTATCAGTTCATAGTTACACCAGCCCTGTAGCTGGTTCAAGTGATACGGCTGAAACCAGGCTTACAACTAGGACTTGAAACGGCCACATGTGCATGAGCAAGCCATGGGCACGCCCTTACTGTACATTGCCTATGGCGATCCGCCTCTTTCTGCCCCATTCTGCCATTCATGTCGTAGGCTTTCGTAAATGTAATTTGTTTTCGGAAATGAATTGCAAGCGATTGCGTTCATTGGTGTAAGGTCTGGTTACAAGCATGCGCAGAGCTGTTTCACGCAAGGTACAGCACACAAACGGACTTACATCTGAACATATACATATATATATATATATATATATATATATATATATATATATATATGTACATATGTTGTAGATCTCTCATATAGCCGGTCTCATTCAGCCGCGCCAGAATGATCAATTAAAGACCTTATTTCGAGCAAAACAGTATAACTGTCATGATTCTCAATTAAAATAATGCTCAGACAACACTAGATTTTCTCTCATCAAGCGCTGTGTTCTGCTCATATGTCTGTAGGGTAACTGAAGCGGTAATGTTATGTCTGTGGCCATCTTGTTCAGGCTTTGATTGGTTCGCTAATTTCTAGGTGCTCACAGACGTTGGATTTGAGCCACCAGATAAATAATGAGAGAGGACCGGGCATTTGGATAAATCACAAAGAAACTGTTCTGGATAGAAGAGAACTTTTAGGATACATATCAGACCAGGAACTGCATCAACATGGGTCCTGTCACCTCAGCAGTCCGCTCACTCACCCCACCTAATCATTTTTATAATGTATTTTTCTTTTTCTTGTTTAAATATCAAACGATAAAGAAATGAGAGAACCATTCAAATCTGCATTTTGATATTACTAATGAGATTCACCATAGAGATGAGCTGATTGTTTGAACTTTGCTTTGCTGGAATATTTGGACTGGAATTCCCAAATTTGTTACATATGTTTTAGCAAACAAGAAATGAATGTATTTCTGGTCTAAAGGGCAGTTTAGAAAGGTACGTGTTAGGAGGCGTCGTGGTCCAATTACCGTCATATATAACAAATGTGTTTTTGTCAATATTTCTTAAGAATATTTTCTTTTTACATCAGAAATGAACACACATTGTTCTCTTTGCTTCTTTCCATATCGTTATATGGATGTGGTCTGTTATTCTCTTTAGCTTACAAGTCATTACAATAATGATTTTTAATCTATCGATTAATTCACTAAAATAAGTAACTGGTAATATGGAAAGTTTTTCTTGCAATGAAACAAAGGAACTTGTACTTCCTAAACTTGCCAAAGAATTTTGTAGATCTACTTGTAGAGTATGGGTGACCGACAGTTAACACACTGATATACAGAGCCCGATTAATTGTTATAGTTGCTCCTCATTGCAAACACATGTTCTAGCTGTATACACAGCCGTCATCACTAGTAATCAGCACTTACACCTGTCCTGTAGCTGGTGCAAGTGATACAACAGAAGATCACGTACCTGAGAGATGCCCAAATGCACAAAGCTTGAATCGGACGCTGCTGAGTGCACTCAAGCTTGGACACACACTTACTGTACATCTACTACGGGCGTACACCCAGTACCTTCCCCGTACCACCCATGATATTGTAGGCTGTAGTAACTGTCCTTTGCTCTCAAAGACTAATTTGAAATTCTATGCCTTTATTGGAGTATAATCCATTTCTGGACATGTACAGAACGATTTTGCGCAGAATGCGGCACGTAATGATATTTACGTTCCTTAATGAATCAGGCTCACAGTTGCTAAGAAAAAGCCTTGAAAATACAATCTAAGATCTGAAGAGTCTTTGCCTAACTCAAAGTAGTTTCGGACTTGTCTTCTGTCCGCTTCACAAAGACTTGTGTGTCAGAACTAAATGAATTCATTTAGGTCTCACTGGTAATTTATTTATTTTCTTAGGAGTCACCCCATCTCCAAAGGGTGTCCCCCCAGGGAAAAGGACACAATCCATCAACAGAACTGACATCTGTTGGTCAAAGCACCTGAATGCGCCCTCATTTAAATCACCCGTCTGATTATTCCCTTTGATATTTTTGCTTTGTCCTCCACAGCATGGAGAGTCCACCAGGATTTAAAGGTTATTTATTTTTCATAAAAATGAGACCATAATTTAATATCCCATCATTAAAACGTCATGATTGACATTTCCCTCTCTAAGTGAACAAAAGGCAAAAAAGCTGAATGAACCTGTTGCTCAGCCAATAGACACGAAACGATAGTCTGTAAATGTAACAAGGATTTTAAAAATAAAACATATATGTTACCAAAACATTTATGATTAGTGTCATGAATATGATAACATTGAAAGGGACAAATATATAATTTTGCAACATTTTGATTAAGGTGTTTACAATGTTTTTTCTTCAAGAAAATCGATGAGGTCTTGAAGGGGAAGTTCAGTGATTCTCTGGGTACATATGATAAGATTTTACAAGCCATGCTAGACCGTCCTCAGGTGACCAAGACGAAATGAGGAATATATTGAAACAGCGTCAGGATGACATTTTTCTCCCAGCTTCTCCAGCTCACCTGCCGCTGCAGATGTCAAATGATTTATTGCAAACTTCTGCCTGGGGGACTGTGGCACGGCGGCGTCCTGACTCTGTACTTCTGGAAACAGCTGATAATTTTACACCGCAATTTTATTTTTTTGTGAGTTCTAGAAACTGCCTTCGCTGTTTGGGGCAGGGTCCGTTTAATCGTACACAAGTCTCCTGGCTGTTTGCTTTGCTTACTAATTAAACAAATGATTAAGGTTTCCAATTTACCATGGAGCAGACCAAGGCTGAGGACCAAACAAGTTCCCAGACAGTTGTAATGTTGACAGTAGATCCAGACTGATACATTTAATTACAGGTCATGGTTAGTTATATTAGGAAGATTCGCAAATAAGAGGTCATACAGCTGTTTCTTCCCTCAGGACAGATTACAGTCTAAATTCCATAACAAACACACACAGATGGAGAGACTGGGGTCAAATTGATAGCAGCCAATTAACCTACCAGTATGTTTTTGGAGTGTGGGAGGAAACCGGAGCACCCGGAGGAAACCCACGCAAACACGGGGAGAACATACAAACTACTCACAGATAAGGTCATGCTCGGGAATCAAACTCATGACCCCAGCGCTGTGAGGCAGAACTTATGACCACTGAGCCACCGTGCTGCCCATATACACCAGGTGAGCGCATTTTCTCACCTTCCTTTCATACATTGCAACAGTTATTTTGTTGCAACGTTACACTTCTGAAAAACTCTCTCTGTATCTGACACTATATAGCTTCAAAACTGGATTATGTAGCAAAGAAAATATTCTAATTAATCAAAAGAAAATGTTTGTTTCATGGTGGCATATAGCAATAACAATAATAACATTAATACATCTTATATTCATTATAAATTATTAACATCATCAGCCATATACACAGGTAAAGGACTTAAAGAGAGTGATAAAAAAAATGAAAGTGTTCCAGTCACTAACATTAGTCCAACCTAATTGTAATGTGCAAATATCAATACATACATTGCTTCTCTTCTTTTATATCACCAACAGCTAGATTTTCTGCACAACCATGCATTAAAATATATTAATTAATCTTTATAACACCACTCTTACTATAACAGCCTTTATTGACCTGTAAATTAATCTGGTGGCTATAAAACACAAGCTCGATATGCACATTGGCTATAAAACGGTGCCCTGTTGGTGTGAATTGATGGTCCTGCGATGATAGCCTCATGTGATCCCTTTGAGCCAATCAGGATCCTTTCTTGAAAGCTGGCAAACTTTCTACAGTTTGGTGATGTCACAGGAAGCTCACACTCTCGTTAATACTCATCCATGTTTCATATCTCCCAACTGTCCTGAACTAATTGGAACAGTCCCAATTTTAATCTCTGTCCATCCATCCCGTTTGGGGGCAGCTTTGTTCTGTATGCTGTTGTTCCCAATTTTAAAGCGCTATGGAATTGCTGGCGCTATATAAATAAATGTTGATGTTGATGATGATGCTGCTTCTTGGTGAGCGTGAGGGGAGCACAGGGCATCCTAATGCGTTAGAACGCTAAGCATGTGGCCACACCCCCTTGTGATATGGCCACGCCTCTTCCTATTCTCAGAGCTCCAAAGCTGAGGGTGATATTAACACTTCTTTAGAAGTTGATAACTTCATGCTGGTTTGTGAAAAGGTGAATGTAGAAGAAACGATACAAATGATACACAGTAAATGTAACACATGTTTATACATATGGGTTTAATGTGTGTTTGTGGCAGGTGCTCTTTAATTCTCCTCTCCCCTTTCCCAGACGTCTCTGCGCCGGCAGTTACAAGCTTTGATAAATGAGGTGCAAATGATCTCTGCCATTCATATTCCTTTGTTGATGTGTTATTTTTTTCATTATGAATCAAATTCTCCAGAGACTTTTTTTAATTATTATGTTGCTTTGAAATCCTGCTCCTCTTAATCTGATTGGTTTTGTACTTTTGACTGTGGAATGAGGCTTTTTTTTTATTCCCGCCTGTCTGTAATTCCCAACAATATGGCCCTTTCCAGGCAACTCTAATTAAGACAATTTATTCATGATAAGACGCACAAGAAAATAACAGACGTAGGAAGAAGAAACTCAGAACAAAGACGTATTTCCCCCTGTGAATAATATTTTAGAAGCTTTTTTCCCCGTTATTAAAAAAACAAACAAACAAGATTTTATAGACATATAATGTTTGTTTATTTACAAACTGATTTATGGCAAGTTTAAAACATTGAGATTTCTTAAAGCCCCGTGGACTGCATATTAATGCTAATGCTAAGGAAAGTAGAAGAACCCACACACATATATATATATATATATATATATATATATATATATATATATATATATATATATATATATATATATATATACAGAATGGGTAAAAAACAAAAACACAAAACAGAATGAATCACAGACACATAAATAGTGAATTTGTGATAAATCGGTTCATGTGAAGTCGACCTATAGTTGCTGTTCTGAACGCTGTGGACATATTACAGACCTGGATTATTGGTCTTTTGCCAACAAGCTCAGGGACCGCAGCGAGGATACAGAATGTTCTGGGACTGATAGAAACGTTATCACCAGGGGCCGACTAGCACAATGTTCGCCCTGGGGGTGAGACCGTCTCAGCTGCCTATTAGGAACATTTTAAAGGGAAAAGCCCAGGATAGCCCATTATGAAACCGGCCTGGGGGACAGATACCCCCCTCGCAGCCCATCCGGCCCCTGTTTAACACCAAGTGAAAGGGGTTCTCTACTTTTGGACAAATCCTGTTTAATAAAATATGTTCTCCTCATTGAGCAAATACAGGGGCTCAAGCGCCTCTGCCTGTAACGACACTCAGCGGTTTAAGTAGTCATTTAGAAGTGATACATATTATATATATAAAATGTAAGTGACTGGAATGTGATAGTTTTACAATGTAGCAGTAGGAGAAGTGGAGGTGTGACATACCCCGTATACCCCCACTTTCACCACTGTATGTAAATGTGTGTGTATATATATATATATATATATATATATAATGTAAGTGACTGGAATGTGATAGTGTTACAATGTAGCAGTAGGAGAAGTGAAGGTATGACATACCCCTTATACCCCCCTCCCCCCTTTCACCATTGACAACACTGCAATTCGTAGATGTGTGTTACAATCTGTTCAATCCTCTTCAATAGAACTCTGAGGAGCTGAGTTTCTTCAGATCCGCTTGTACTTTCGTGCAATTTACGTCTTTTTTTTCCAGTAGTAAATTTGATTCTTTTGCAAAATTCAACTGCATTGGACAGCTTAATGGGTGACATCCGTGGAAGTACATGGGTCGTAAATTGGGCTCAGTAATTTCACCCAGGAAATCTTAGGATCATCTTGGTCAAACAAAGATTTGACCACTATGATGTCGCCTCTTCTTAGGACACATGGGGACAGAGATAAAGTCCATATAGGGTCTCTCCAGGCTTTTGTATTACATAATCTAATGGTGGGTCCCCCGTTATATTGAGCCCCGTTCATAATACCGCATTTTTACCATCACAGCCCTGATTTAAAAGATATATTATGAATGTTACTTAGTTCCAATTTAATGACCGGCTATAATGTGCAATAGTTCCTGAATCATCACCTGTAGGTAGTATCGGCTCTCACCGGCCCCGAGAGGAATGTATTGGTAATGCCTCCCTCATCCTCGTGGCACAGTGCCTCCAAGTCTACGCAAACCTGTGGGTCTTCTTCTACCACGTGATGACCCAGAAGACCCCTTGTACCATGAATAAATGACACCCACAAACTAGAGGTTACTGTGAAAACCTCCTGGGTATGTGTATTAAAGAGCAAAGGGATCTGGATACTAAAGGTAATGATTATTGAACAGATTCAAAGTATACAATAGAATAAAGGATGACAATTAGAAATTAGTAATAATCAAAGATAGTTTCAATCGATGTAATATTTGATTGAGTTGAGTAGACAATGAGCTCCTACAATCTTACCACACTGCAGTATAGATGGATGGGGTATAACGTACCCATCACAATTGAGTCATACAGATCTGAGTCCACTATAAGTTGGCAATAAAAGTACAACGCACAGAACCTGGGCAGGTGAAGGTGGGCACCGGTGGTGGCGTTTAGGGTGGTAACCTGGGTTATATGTGATCCAGATGATGAGCTGTGTGATGTGGATGACACAGATCAGTGCAAGGCTTATACCCCAAGATTTAAGAAAATGATTGGGGATAATGAGCGGCGAGATAAGTTACAGATCTCAATGTCAAAAATAGATAAACAACTTATATATAATACAGGAGTTGGAGTTATGGGCCAATCAAAGTATAACCTAACTGAGTTGCTCCAGTTGGATATATATCCCAGACATTGTGCATTATATTCTGCTTATCTGATTCCGCGTAGGAGGGAATTTTTTTTTTTTTTTTTAATGGCGCCCAGTATTCACCAGCATTTTCTTGCTTGCAGCCCTTCTCTGGTCACCTGCACTTCACCCAGGTCTGGAGACGCCCTCTCAGATCATGGACTGGCATTAAAGACCCTGCAGATTCACTGCTCACTAGGCTCCCCAGGGCTCTATCTGACCCGGTCTGCACTAATCTCTCCTCGCAGCAGTAACAGCGCCTCTCCCGCTGCCACAACACTCCGCAATTCTCTCTGTCTCAGCACAGGGGTGTACGGGTGCGGATACGGAGACTTCCCCTGTTGTCTCCAAACAGCTTCTCACAAGCCCCCAGGGGCTCTGGAGCACTTCTACAACTCTCCACAATGGCGTCCCTACCATGGCCAACTGTGTCCTTGTCTTGATGCCACCCTCCTCCCTGAACTCTCCTCTTGTTCCTGCTGCTCGTGCAGGGGCAAACGCAGGATTTGTAGAGGGGGAGTTTCCACACCACACCACCAGTGGGCGTGACCAGCATGCATGGGGGTGTGGCTATAATATTAGACAGTGCTTGGCTGCTCTCCAACTCTTCCTATCCCCATAATATACATGGGCAATGCTACATGCACTACTGTTAGGTGCACGCAGCTCTCCCTTTTCAAGCAGAGCCGTGTGAAGCGGGGGAAGGGTCCAGCCACCTCAATTATACAGTGCCCTAGGCTTGGGGGGGGGGGGGTTCCAGGCACTAGGAAACCCCCCTCGGTTTGCCTATGTCGTGGTCTATTTTTCTTATCTCCTCTCTGGTGCTCTTTAGCATTTAGAAACTATGACGTCTGTCAAAGCGCTGACGGGCAGGGTGCCCACATTTTTGTGCATGCCACATTCACTGTTTACTTTATTCAATCTGTTAAATTTAGCAAATAAATGTAAAAAAAAAAAGAGATATTCCGGATTAATGACTCCATTTGCTAAGTTGCATTCCTAGGTCAAATATGATGGCTCTAGATAAAATAAACATATTTTGGATGTAAATATATATATATATATATATATATATATATATATATATATATATATATATATATATATATATATATATATATATATAAAAATATATATATATATATATAAATATATATATATCTATATATATATATATATATATATATATATATATATATATATATATATATATATATATATGAGTTACAGCTATTCTATGCATTGCAGGTTATTTAGCCAGCACAGAAAAGGCAGAAAATCATGTTTAGTGTCCAGATGATGTGGAAGGTTTCCGAAAGTGACAGCTTTTTAATGGAGCCGCGCAGACTTCTCCTAGGAAATAATGTCATCCTGATCTTCCTAAACCTTGCGGATCTCTTCTGAGGAATGTTTCTTAGCTCTCAATGTCAGAGCCTTGATCCTGTCAGCTCTAATTTACATTCCCGCCAGCCTTAGCATCAGATAGAAATCTGCTTATAATGAGGAATATGATTACAGATCATCTGTCAGTGTTATTTTTACACTGAGGCTCTTGTGTGATGAACCAGTCTTTATTATTACCCAGAAGCCCACGGGGTACCATTCAAATAAGACGTAACAAAGGGTCGCTTAAGCATAATCGCTGCAGTTGGAAATTAGTTCACTTTATACTTTATATTTTTCTTCTAATTGCAGAGGTGCCTGTAGTGAGCGGTAAATAGAGTATACTTTAATGTGACTTTCTGTCATGGCAGAATTATTAACGGCATTGAGAACAATCAGCATTTGCGTCGTTTTATGCTGCGTTCGGATAATACAACTCAGCCCACTCACCTACAGCACTTAATACGAAGTTGTAAGTGTATTTACTGCTGGAACAGTCGTCTACAGGCCTGGTACATTCTCAGTGTGTGTTCTAGCTGAACATAATGTCCTTAGCTGCCTATTTTGAAAGAATGATGATTTTTAGATAATGCACTTGCTGTTTCCTTCATTTTTTCATGAGCGATTGGATTAAATGTCAAGACGTTGTAATTGTCATCTCTGCCTGTAGGTGGCAGCAAACTTACATCACTTGTATATGCAAAAATGTTTTCTTCATTTACTGCAGGTTCAGTTGTTGTCCCCCTTATTATTTTTAATTAAAAACAATACACAGCTTGATCTCACTGCCCGGCTAATTGAGAATGGCAAAGGACAGGATACAGTTAATGTTTCTGGAAGACTAAAAACTTACACCTTTCAGTCTGGAGAATAAACATTGCTTCATTTGTTCGACCTGGATGTAGCTATTTAGGGAATATACTACTGTACGTTACCCTCACAGCTCTTTTAATTGAGTCTTAAATAAATGATAAGTCCCATTCGACCTCTGCCACGGTCAGTAGCAAATACATTTTACATTGGGTCCAGGATCTCAAGTTAGACGATCCCATTTTGCCTACTTTTTGTTTGCATGGTAATTCATTAAATTGTTAAAAGTTAAAGCACCACATGGAAGTAGTTTGAGTATATTTTAAGCATGTATCTTTTACATAGTTTTTCTTAGCGGTCCTACTGCAAATCATTACCTTCTTTTCAAAATCTCTCTTTAGGGCAGACAAGCATGGCAGTCAGTCTGCTTCACAGATACAGGCTCACAGCTCTCAGCAGGTCATGTGATGGCAGAGATGGGGAGAAGGAGGAGGTCACCTTGCAGACAGAGGAGTGTTTCAAAGCCTTTCACAACATCAGGTGCTGTGTGACTGTGGTTGTCATGGTAATCCATGAAACTGTGCAGAATTACAAATCACCAATAGCAGCCAATACCAACATTCTTCCTATAGCCTGCCACAGTGATTGATGCTTAATAAAGAAAAACTCATGTTCTCATGGGATTGCTCCTTTAAGGTCCAAATTGAACATAATTTAGATTGTGTTTCTAAACAAACCAGACTTTTTATCTAGCTGAAAGGGCCTCTGTTGTAAGGATCCTGACTGACAGGAAGCCACTAGGAATTACTCCTCGGCAATTAAGGTCAGATTAAGGCAATCTAAATACTTTTTTGTTGGCCTTCATACTTTCAGAGAGAACCTCTGTCCTACCAGCCCAGCAGGCTGCAGCTGCTGTGGAATTGCAAACTCAAACATACTAGGCATGCTGGGGTTTGTAGTCCCACAACTGGAGTTCAACAGGTTCTGTTCATAACAAAACTATAACTATAGTTTTACAGTTCTACTTGTGGAATTCCAGAGAGCTGCATCACCTCCCATTCAGCATCCTACAGGCTGGTGCAGACAATAGCCCTGTTCAGAGTTGGGTGTAAGTCCAGCTGTGGGCCGCCAAAATCCCCTTTGTTTTACCGACGTGCTTGCTTTTGGGGTCCTCTTCTACCTCTCCATCGCTGCAGTGAATGGTCATCAGTGAATCTGTACAAACCAAAGATCATCCCTACCGACATGAAGGAGTCTTCATGGGCCGAAGCCAAAAGCTCTGAGAAGTCAGAACACAAAGCTAATGATAGATCTGTCTGCTTGCTGAGGATCTGTGTACTACACATATCTCAATGTACAGCCAGGATCATCTGTCATGTAATTATAATGACTTAACAGTAATCTGGGTTGAGAGCTGGGAGGAATCACGGCAGATAGACTGTAGGTGAGTGTTCTATTGAGGGACAATTACCCATTGTATTAAATTTCAAACGCCACGAACTGCCAGCGCCTGTCTGTTGTCACGGTCTTTTTATCTCTTAGCCCTTCTTAAGAATCATTACAGCATAAAGGAGATTACATCCAATTTATTGAAAGGCAGACCATTAAACTCTTGCAACGGCAAGGCCTTTGTGGATCAGGTTTCGTGGTTTAAATTGACGTCTTCTGAGGGTAATGAATGTTGGGATAATTATAGAGAAATACGGTGCGCCGATTGTCATTAAAGTCAATATTTGCATCTGCAAAAGGCCGCTCCATCTCTGATTTACGCGCAGCTTAATAATGGAGATTTATAGATGGGACGATGATTGGAAGATTGTAGCTACTAATATCTTGCAATAAAAACTCTTCCGATTGTTTCAGGCTGTATAATATCAGATGCAAATGGGAGAAACATTTGTAAACCAGATGAGATTGCAGCAGATTCCCAAGTTGGAGAGAGAATAAGGTTTCGGCTCATCCATGTAGATACTATAATTCCATTTATTCTCTTTCTCACCATCTGCTTTTGGCTATAAAAATTAATACGTCTAATTAAACTGCAAAATAGTACATTGTAATAACCAAGTTCAATAAACAAACCATGGAAGGGGTCAACTCATCAACAAAACGTAGTTTATTTTTTTTCAATAAAGTACTGGCAGTTATAGGTTGGATGTGGCTCTATATATAGATGATCGATTCCGCAAAATACAAATACCGCGTGGAATGCCGAAGCAAAAGCAAAACTTAGTTATCGGCTTTGCCTGCATGTCGCACCTTTGCCGAGTGGATTGTTCTACCAGAAATCTCAATTTGCAATTTTACTGGAACTTCGCAGCAAGGAACACCCCTACAAATCGCGCTGCTCCCAAAAGCAAGGTGCAGCCGTGCGCCTACGCCATACTTGGTGAGGAACGCCCTCATGCCACCCAACGCCTGCCATCTACTGGTGCAAACATCTGCTCCTCTTTAAACACCGTCATCTTGCTGCAGAAACCAATACGTTTGGACGCAAATCAAGGAATACTGCACTGCCACAGAGGATCTAGCTCTGACTCAGGCGTTGTGCCCTTAGTAAATAGGGCCATGTGTGCGGGAGAGTAAAGGGGACCATTGAATAATCTGCGACATCTTCATCACGTCTCTCCTGCATATTAGACTTACTGTATGTCTGAAACCATTTAATAAGCTGAATTCATATATGTGGTTACAGTAATCATACTACAACCTGAGACAGTGTTTTTAATTATAATTATGCAAGAAATGTAGCATGTACGTTTACTAAACTTCTAAACTGTGCATCAAATAATACATTGCTATAATCTCGCTGTATTGATTTTTGATCTGAGCTTGGAATGTGCACATATGTATTTACCAGCAGTGTCCACCAGGTGGCAGTGTGGAAGCCATAGTGTTAAACTACAGAGTTCAGAAAGTGAAAGAAAAGCGTTTAGTGCTCAGACCTATAGGAATTCAGAGCTGTTTTCCAGTGGCCTGAAAATCTGGTTTGATCTTTGAAAACACACAGGTTGGATAAACTTATCCTCGTTTAGAATGTAAGCTCTTCAAACAGGCGACTCCCAAGGCTCTTCTTACTGCTGCCTGAGTTCCTCTTTGTTATTATACTTTATTTATATAGCACCAACATATTATGCAGCGCTGTCCGATCTGAGAACCTTGTTTAGGCACATTAGTGCCTGTACCTGCGGAGCTTACAATCTATCTTTCCTATCACAGCTGCAATCATGGGGCCAGTTTCATCAAAAGCTAATTAGCTTAGAAATATTTTTTGGATTGTAGGAGGAACCCTGCACAAAAATGCGTCACTCAGTAGTGGTCTTGGGGGATTACATGGCAGTCCTGGTGATGCGGCGGTCTCCCACAGGGGCCATGTACTGACTGCGTGCCCTGCACCCATGGATATTTCCAACTACAAGTTCCAGCACACCCCGTCGGACAACGCAAAGCAGATGGAGAAGAGCAGACTGACTACCTCTGACCTAAAATCTCTTTTTTACAAAAACAAAAACACATGGAAAAAGCAGAACATCTCATGGAACAATGATTGTACTAATAGGAGGATGACATCATCAGATCCTGCGTCTCGCACATTCACACTGTATATTTTTGTGGGATACAAAGTAACTTACACTGTTTCACATCTCCACGGCTTTCTTGTTATTCGGGAGAGTGACATGAACCATATTTTTGACTTAGTAATCACTCTGTATATTTAAATAACTCAGTCGTGTTCCCGAAAAAACAACATTTTTCTCCTGTGTTGCGCAATATTAAACACCTTTCAGATTCCTTTTATTAATGTTTTGACAGCTGTGATCTCACTTGTTTCCAAAAAGAATATGCATTAATTAGACGTGCCTATCCCTAGTCTAAATAAATTACAGCCTTTAGAAAATAGACTCGTTTTTCCTTCTTAGTTACTTCCAGCTAACGCGTTTCAGTAAAACAGGTGTGTTGGTTCTAAAACACTCTGCAAACTTGTGTTAATCTAACGGGACTTTAAAGGGAAAATACACCCATGAGGGTACCTGAGGCATAATTACCCCTGCAAATCATTATTGTTATTATGTGAATGTTGTAACATTTAGATATTTTATAGTAACCAATTTTTAAAGACCGTCTACTCTACTTTGGTTAATTGTGGAATTTAACTGAGCCAGATCCATAAAGCTACTCTGTGCCCCTATCTTGATTAAATTCTGATTATCTGTCTTCACAAGGAGGGTGATGGACGTTTTATGAATTTAGTGGGACACTTTTTGAGTTGGAGTATAGCAAAAAATTGTCAAAGGGCAATTAGTTCTTCTGAGTGATCTGCAATGATTTGGGCAATCCGGGTAATGATCATGCTGTAATCGTACTTAAATCTTCATTACAACAAGAATAAGATTTAGAGAGGAGAAGGAAACACCTGCACACAATCCGACTTATGTGTATAGATTTCTAACCAACATCAATGAATGAATAAACCACGCACACACACATTGTTATATTGTGAGGCCAAGGAAGTGTTTTGTTGTTCGACTTGTCACGTGACCACTAGGGAGCGCTGTTCAATTCTTAGCTAAGGCAAGTAATCCACATGACAGCTCTCACAATGTACGTACTGAGAATTAGGTTCTAAGCTCTGCATTACTTATCCCCTTATAAACTATGGAATATGCAAAAAAATAAAATAAAAGCATCCTCTATAAAAGCTAAATGGTTTTGATCATTTATTTTTGTCTCATGGTTACAAATAAGACTGAGGAAAATTTGCAGGTAGCAGATATTACACCTGGGTAAATGAGGGATACCAAGCATATTAAAAGCAAAGGCTTACAGACACATGTGGCACAGTGCATTAATTAAGCATACTCTATTATGGTCAGGGTCATATATAAAAATTTTGGACTGCCCTGGTCGCCTAGGTTTCTGGCTAATAAAGCTGCAAAAGGAGACCTCAGTAACTTTGAAAGAGGGGAAATTGCTGGGCGAGGTATTGACAGCTTGGAACTCCAAGGGAAACACATCATCAGCGATGGTAACTGTTGCTGGATGCGGATTGTGCAGAATTGAGGTATCTAAGTTTTCATTCAATGTACAAAGCAAACCCGTCAAATATGATCTGTAGAGTCTGATGAGAGCCCCGCGGTCAGGTGTATAACGCATTCAGCACACAGGGCAATAACCATGTGCAAGTTCAACGGTGCAAATGTTTCGTTGAGCAATGAAGTAGGAAAGGAAATCGTCACGAGTTACCATTCACCAGGTTCTCCACAAATGGAGGAGGCCACGGCTTTCAGTGTTTGCCGCACTGACGGCCTCTGGTGATTCTGTAACGCTGCAGGGAGCGTTTTCTGGGTGTGGAGGTGCAGTCATTGTCTTAGATGGAAACATCAATCTTCACCTCGTGTTGCAGAGTTTGTTTCCCCGACAGGGTTTGAGTTTCAGGATAACAATGTCCCATCCACACGTGAGGTCACCCAGTGGTTGGAGGAACCACTGATATATAGATCACGGCCTTCTCCGTCACCAGATCTAAACACAATCCAGCATATATGGGATATTCTGGTACAATACCTGGGGCAGCGTTTATGACCATCAACCAGGTGTCAGATGAGTGACTGTCTTGTAGAAGAACGATGCTGCACAATTCCAGACCTTCGTAGACGCGATGCTACGGTGCATCATGTGTTGACCCAATGCTGTAATTAGTGACTTTATTTTGCTGTCCACATTGCACATTAAAGAAAGCTCGCTGCCTAGGTGTAATCCTTGACTCACACCTATCCTTTGTTCCCCACATTAACTCTATATCTAAATCATGTTATGTACATCTAAAAAACATTTCCAGAATTTGCACATATCTTACACAAGACACTGCAAAAACCTTACATCATGCACTTATCCTCTCCCGCATTGACTATTGCAATTCCCTCCTTACTGGTCTTCCCAAAGTCAGACTCGAGCCCCTACAATCTATTTTGCACACAGCGGCTAGATTGATTTTCCTTGCAAATCGTTATTCCTCTGTTGAATCACTCTGTATGTCTCTACACTGGTTGCCTGTTTTCTACCGAATCCAATATAAAATACTTTTACTAACCTACAAGGCCATTAACAAAGCTGCACCAACATTCATCTCCTCTCTTGTCCCAAAATATCTCCTAACTGGGCAACTCCGTTCTGCACAAGATCTGCGTCTCTCATCCACCCTCATTACATCCTGCCATTCCCGGTTACAGCACTTTTTTCGGGCTGCACCCACTCTATGGAATTCTCTCCCTCGCACACTAAGAGTTTCCTCTGGTCTACAAACTTTCAAGCGTTCTCTGAAAACCCACCTTTTCAGATAAGATTATAATATTCCTCAACCACCCTCTTAACCTCAGTACATTACCCTATTACCACAATTTCACACAAGACAACTGCCACTTGACCAACATTGTTGTGTGACGGGATCATTTAGCTTACAAATCACTTTTACCTTTGCAGTCTGGCTGGGTAGAAATGCAAAATGTAGACTTAACTTCATGTATCAAACTCCCATTGTCCCATAGATTGTAAGCTTGCGAGCAGAGCCTTCTCAGCTCTTTGTCTGTTTAACCCAGTTTGTTTATTAGTTTACTATGTTTGTTCCCAATTGTAAAGTGCTACGGAATATGTTGGCGCTATATAAATAAATGATGATGATGATGATGATGAAAGATAATTCATATTAATTTATTATGACACAAGGCAGTTTCGTTTTGTTTGCTTTTATTCCAAGCCCTGGTCTGGTTGTGTTTTATCTGTTTTTAATAACTCAGACACCAATATACACTAACTATTCTATCTGGAAATGGAAAAGGTCCAGACCAGAGGAAGGAAACAATGTTCTCTTCATTTGTCAACAGCCTACAAGTCCCAGTACGACCTTTTCTGGACACGCTGAGACTTGTAGTTCCCCAAAAGCTGGAAAGCCACAGTTTGCCTGATCCTGGTCTCTTAACAAGACACATTTTCCTAACATACCAACTTATGATGGGCTCTATAACAGACTTTGAGTAATGACCTTCTTGGACCGCAACGGACAAAGCACATTTTCCAGTCGGCAAAGACTCAAATGATAAAAATAATACCCTACCAATTACACAGCTTCTCCTGCCTAATACTATACAGTACAACAGTCACCTTAGGAATTCCCAGAATGGATGGTGTTCAGTTGTGTCCCAGACTATCAAACATTTGGTTTTAAGGCAATGATTCACACTCGTGTAAATGCATTTATTTTATTGATCGCCCAATAGCCGGTCAACCAAAGAACTAATTAATTATAGATTAAACCACAAAATCAACTCGCTTCTGCTGCTATGATTTACTATACTAACAATGGAGGCCGCATTAATTGAAAGCAAATGTTCCCTCTCGATACAATGTGTTTCCTGGTAGTTTATGTATCTGATTAGTTAATGGACCGATGGATAACACTCTATTCTCTGTTAACAAAGTACATTGGGGACCCATGTATGTTTAGTGACATAAATTACTTTTTTATATTTACAGTATAACCACAAAGTTCTTTTTTCATGTATGAATTCAATGTTTTGGTTTCAAGGAAAAGCACAGTGCTAGATCCATGGGAGCATGCTCAGTTACTGGATTGTCCTTCAGAGACCGTGCCCGAATGTATGAATACACCAATCAGCACAATGCATATCTGTTACCTAGGTAATAGTAAGAAAATTCTAAAGTGATGAAAGAAATAGAAGCTCCAGCCACTGCACAGCTCTTTAAACATGGCACTTCTGAGCAAGGGGATAGGGCAGACCAAATTCTGATTCGTTTTACGCAAGTCCAAAAATGTCACTTATTACTTGATTATTCTTTAGCTTAGTAAAACAAAAACATATACCATAGCGAGTTTACTTAATAAAATGCTCCCCTTAATTAAATACTGATGACATTTTCAGGTCAATGTTATTAAAATAGAGCCATTTCTCCAAATTACAATACGCAAACATAAATAATGCAAATTAGACACATTAGAGTAACATTTTGTGCTGCAATAATTAGTAATAAAAAAAATACATTTTTTAAAGCTGAGCTCATTTTGTTTGTTCTCAGATTTAAGCTTTTGAGTCCAATCTTTATTCATTATGTATGTTGAATAAACATTGTAAAATGTTTTAAATTTAATTACTACTTGCCCAGAAAAAACTAAATAAAAGTTGACTTTCATTTTAATACAAATACATTATATATATATATATATATATATATATATATATATATATATATAAAAAGAGAGTTCTGAAATGTTCGATAATGTCGCCAATAAATTCAGAACAAGGCATCATTCTGAAAGAACATGACTTAAAGCAGTGATTGGGACAATTTATTATTTTAGAATTAAATACTTCTGCTGTGATTTCTTTATATATTTGCAAATGAATTTTTCTTTTCTTTTTTTTTTTTTTTTGCAAGTTTCAGACCTGCCAGTTCCACATTCATTACCTAGCGATTTTTCTTAACAGAAAATAATGTGATTTGCATGCTGGGCGATTAGCAGAAAATAATTAATCACTAAATAAGATAATTAAAAGCAAATGTTGAATATAATTATTCAGGGCTTGTTTTCTTCTAAGTTAAATGATTTGAACATATAAGCGCGGCGGATGTATTCATTGTAACTAGTTGTATAGAAGTAGACTCTGGATGGATTACAGAGAGTGACAATGTATTTACACATAAATGTACACATCTAGTATTACATGTTCAGTGTAGTTAGATATGCTCGAATAATTCAAAGTGGCTCAAAATGTAATTGTATTTGGCAGATCTAAGAGCCGAAAATCTTGTTCATGGCACAGCGTACAGGCTCCGTCTACCTGGCTGTTGAAACTAAAAACTTGCGCCGTTGTTCAAAGTTTGCAGCTTAAAAACATTTAAATAAACTATAAAGTGTTATCAAGTTTTTGAATACAATGAGTGACTATTACTGTGAGTTCGAAATTCTGTTTATTGTATGGAAAACCATTCAAGATCATGTAGAATTAATCCATTAAACCTCAGCAAGCTAAAATGGCTGAAAATGGTGGAACGACTTGGCCTTGCTCACATTTCACTGCAGTATTTTTGCCTATTTAAAGTTTTGAATGTCTCGCAGACCTTGGAGCTGTTTTGATGTACAATAGGATGTCATAAGGAGTTTTGTTCTCTGTGAATCCTGTTTCTGTCAGGATTTCAGTTTAGTTTTCTTTTCAATTAGTCTCCTTAGTTTCTGTGTTTATAATGTATCATAGACCACCTCTGTAGACTCACTTAAGTGTTTTCCTGGATTTTTTAAATCATTTTGGTAATCTTGGGGGAGGCCATTACAGTCATGGCCAAACTTTTTGAGAATGACACAAGTATTGGTTTTCACACAGTTTGCTGCTTCAGTGTTTTTAGACCTTTTTGTCAGATGTGTCTATGTTATACTGAAGTAAAATTACAAGCATTTCATAAGTGTCAAAGGCTTTTATTGTCAATTGTATTAAGTTTGTGCAGAGAGTCAATATTTGCAGTGTTGACCCTTCTTTTTGAAGACCTCTGCAATTCGCCCTGGCAGCTGTCAATCAACGTCTGGGCCACATACTGACTGATGGCCGCCCATTCTTACCTAATCAATGCTTGGAGTTTGTCAGATTTTTGTGGGTTTTTGTTTGTCCACCCACCTCTTGAGGATTGACCACAAGGTCTCAATGAGATTAAGGTCTGGGGGAGTTTCCTGGCCATGGATCCAAAATGTTCGATGTTTTGATCCCTCAGCCACTTAGTTATCACTTTTGCCTTATGGCAAGGTGCCCCATCATGCTGGAGAAGGCATTGTTCATCACCAAACTGTTCTTGGATGGTTGGGAGAAGTTGCTCTTGGATGATATTTTGGTACCATTCTTTATTCATGGCTGTGTTCTTGGGCAAAATTGTGGGTGAGCGCACTCCCTTGGCTGAGAAGCAACCCTACACATGAATGGTCTCAGGATGCTTTATTGTAGGCATGACACAGGACTGATGGTAGCGCTCAACTTTCCTTCTCCAGACAAGTGTTTTTCCAGATGCCACAAACAATCTGAAAGGTGATTCATCAGAGAAAATGACTTTACCCCAGTCCTCAGCAGTCCAATCCCTCTACCTTTTGTAGAATTTCAGTCTGTCTCTGATGTGTTTCCTGAAGAGAAGTGTATTCTTTGCTGGCCTTCTTGACACCAGGCCATCTTCCAAAAGTATTTGTCTCACTGTGCATGAAGATGCACTCACACCTGCCTGCTGCCATTCCTGAGCAAGCTCTGCACTGGTGGTGCCCCGATCCCGCAGCTGAAACATTTTAGGAAGGTCCTGGCACTTGCTGGACATTCTTGGGTGCCATGAAGCCTTCTTCACAACTATTGAACCTCTCTCCTTGAAGTTCTTGATGATCCAATAAATCGTTGATTTAGGTGCAATCTTACTAGCAGCAAAATCCTTTGCCTGTAAAGCACTTTTTGTGCAAAGCAATGATGACTGTACATTTTTCCTAGCAGATAACCATAGATAACAGAGGAAGAACAATGATTTCAAGCACCACCCTGGTATTAAAGCTTCCAGTCTGTTATTCTAACTCAATCAGCATGACAGAGTGATCTCCAGCCTTGTCCTCGTCAACACTCTCACCTGTGTTAACGAGAGAATCACTGACCTGATGTCAGCTGGTCCTTGTGTGACAGGGCTCAAATGCAGTGGAAATGTTGTTTTTGTTATTAAGTTCATTGTCATGGCAAAGAGGGACTTTGAAATTAATTGCAATTCAACTGATCACTCTTCATGACATTCTGGAGTATATGCAAATTGCCATCATAAAAACTGTGAAAAAATAATATTTGTGTCATTCTCAAAACTTTTGACCATGATTGTATATTATGCTAATTTCTTGTGTCTCTGTTTCCTGAAAGAGACCTGAGACCTGCAGCCTGTATAACCCTGTATGAAGGGTCAGTCATACATTACCAAAATACTATGTAAGGACATTTATAAACATGCCGCAACTGTGCAGCATATATCTATAATTATTTTGTTTTACTATATTCCATTCATCATGCAGATCGCTACATGCATTGTTAACCCTTTATTATCTTAACCCTGAACAATGTTACTGGAACGCACCCCATTCATATCATTGCGGATTATAACATTTTGCCCTTAAATTCCTCTTTCACGGAAATATGGCTCTGTGGTGAAATCTGTTGAATGAATTATAGAGCGTCTATCAGCCGTGTCCGCTGCCACCATCATAACTAATCTCCCTGTCAGGTCTCTTCAGCTGTCATGTCTGAAGCCACAGGACTGTCCGCACATTCCAATAATTTCCTTCTCTCATAAACACAACAGCCATTGTTGACTTTAACATGTAATCCCCTGTACATTTAGCCCCTCCGCAAGTGCCAGCGTGTGCTGGATGGAGGCACCGTATTCTCACACAATAAAAACGTCTCTAACCACTCATCTACCTAATATTATTATTATCGTTACTGACGCTTATTAATAAAGTGCTGACATATCACACAGCGCTGTTCAGTGAGCAGATCGCGACACAAGTAAATTGCGCACAATGACACGTAACAGAAGGTAAAGACGGCTCTGCCCTATGAGCTTACAATCTGGAACAAATGACAAACGAATCACAAATATTGGATAAAATACTGGCATTTCCTAAGAGCAGCAATTGTGCGCGGTGACTGCGTCAGACAATTCTGTTTACCTTGTAGCAGCAATTAATTAGATTATTTGCATTTACTAACATTTTCCAAGCACCGGCAAACTTATCCAGCAGTGGTCAATGTCTCGGATGCCTGTTCCAGCTGTAGCATCGTCTAGTAATTAAACTCTAATAAAGTGTTAGGTAGAAAACCAGCTCTATATGGCCAATCTGCAGCATTTTAATTGAAGATGCAACGACTTAGCTGCTGAAATGTCACGCCAATTAATCACCCACTTAATTAAAAATGTTAAAAAAATATCAAGGCCTGGCAGGTTCCATGTTTATATAACACGGCAAATCATACACCACATGAAAACCGCCACAGTTTTACTGTCACCGGGTACAAACCGTTAGACTTTACATCCTCCCTTTAGCTGCAATTAGTAATTCTCCCGCACCATTAATTACTTTACAGCTGAGGTTATTGAAGGATACAGTCACACGTAGACTGGACATTATCATCTCTCTACAAGGCTTTAAGAGCTGGTTCCATGTAAGGAGACTGTATGTTTCTTTTTATGTTTTATTGTAGTTTAACATGCGCACGGCAGCCGGTGATTGAGAAGTTTGTGTAAATGTTTCTTGGCAATGTGAAGGCACCGAAACTGTCCCAGATGCAGGAAAAAATTGCTTATTTTTTAATAATGTTTTTACAAATACACCAGTTGATATCACAATGAACTGCACGTGTAATAATTATCCCTTGAGATAAGTAATGGCGCCAAGTATAGAAAACAGTCGTTTTGTGGCTTTAGACATGTGACCTTTGTTGATTCTTGGCGATTGGCTTCCTTACACCCCATGGACTGCGATTGGCCGGATTCTCCGGTGGGTGTTATTGATACACAGGTTTTTTGACACATCGGTAACAATTTACAGACTAATTTGCCAATGGTAATTGAGTTTTGATCAAAAATAATGTCACCATAAGGACATCATTAAGCCACGCCCATTCCCCCAACCGTCCGGTGACAGGAAATAGCCCACAATAGTGATATTGCCACTTGCTACGGTCCAAAGAATTGGATCAATGTCGATGGCAGTATGGTGGCTCAGTGGTTAGCACTTCCACCTCACAGCACTGGGGTCATGAGTTCAATTCCCAATCATGGCCTTATCTGTGTGGAGTTTGTATGTTCTCCTGTGTTTGAGTGGGTTTCCTCCGGGTGCTCCGGTTTCCTCCCACACTCCAAAAACATACTGGTAGGTTAATTGGCTGCTATCAAAATTGACCCTAGTCTGTCTGTGTGTGTATGTGTGTGTTTATTAGGGAATTTAGACTGTAAGCTCCAATGGGGCAGGGACTGATGTGAGTGAGTTCTCTGTACAGCACTGCGGAATTAGTGGCGCTATATAAATAAATGTTGATGATGATGATATACCATAAATATCATGTGACCTGGATGTATGCACGATATCTGCTGGCGTTGGAGGCATTACAGTAAAGTGTACCTGAAAAAAGTAGGGTAAATTTTATGGAAAACAAGATTTTCAGTGCAGTTTAGACATTCACGGACGTAGGAACCAAACACTGATTTTATTTCTAAGCTACGTACAGAGTACTCGCGCT
This sequence comes from Mixophyes fleayi, assembly GCF_038048845.1. Classification (NCBI taxonomy): domain Eukaryota; kingdom Metazoa; phylum Chordata; class Amphibia; order Anura; family Limnodynastidae; genus Mixophyes; species Mixophyes fleayi. The sequence continues at coordinate 2,868,182 of NC_134413.1, read as the reverse complement.
GTACGACGGTGTGAGTTTAAGATGTCATCGCTGCTTCCTCAATCACTCTGCATCCGTCTTATTCCACAAACCCAGGTTACTTACAGAATCAGGATTTATAAGCATCTGGAATCAAATTTTATTCTTCACGATAATTTACTTGTGAAGCTGTTATCATTTAGGGGTTTTGCAGAAGACTAAATTGCTTGTTTACAGCCAACATTTTACATCGAAAATGGATGAATTAACTACACGCTGGTTGTTAGGAAATATCGGAGGAAGAAGATAAATAGCTGAAATGTGAGAAGATTATTTACATTATATCTTTGCAGTTTGATGCATTTGCTCTAATTTACTATGTTCAGCAGAGCCGCAAACTCTGAATCAGAAGCAATTATTTGAGCAAAGCTGCGGAAGATTTTTGCACAAATCTCGTAACGGAGAGGAGTGACTTCCAACAATATAATCTTTCTGTTCCACTTTTGTTTCGCTATTCCGCGAAACGCTGTTCCACGTTGTATCTGTCACTTCTGCTATGGGGGGCTTTTCGGGGGTTGTCAATCCACTCTGCTCGGTAGTTTTCCTGGGATATAATAAGAGAGACGTCCACGTGTTACAAAAATGGGCAATTCTATGAATATAGGACTTGATCTTGCAAATTCTTTCCCCCATTTTGCAGAAAGCTGCAACATTGTTTTAATAAAGATAAAAAAAATAACAATATTCTTGGTTACCTGTCTAATTCTATTGCAACGAGTAGGTAGGAGAGAGGGCGGGAGAGTTGATACATGTCAGCAGAACTCTCCAGCTTACAAGTATATAGGTTAGAAACAATGATGCTTATTTTCTACTATACAACTAAATAACAATCATTCACAAAGCACCTTACTTGCATGTGGAGGATACATTTGTGAGGATTCTACATTTAATGTCTGTGACAGGGAAACATGATATTTTAGACAGGTCACAGAACCTTTATACCCATGGTAGAGAGTGGCTATGATCGGGGACATGTCGCTGTATTCTGTTTGTCACAAACCTAATAACTGTTCCTCTTGATTAGTGGCTCATCTGTATGGCAGCGAGGTTAGCTCTACAGCATGGAGATATATTCATTAGTACTGCGGCCTCGTTAATGCCGCTCGGTTAGGGATAATCACCTGGTGCTGTCTAGTGAGGTCGCTTCCAAGACGCATGAGATCAATTTCTCTAATAAAAGTGGATCAATAAGTCAGACAGTAAAACTAGTTACGTGTGATAGGGTGTAAAGGAGCTGCTTCGCTTACTACATCATCATTACGGTCTGTCTGAAATAAAGGCTGATCTCACTCGGAATAAATATTTATTTTCGTCTTTGCAGAATCAATTTTTGGACTTTAAATCTGTTCTTATGCCAACTAGAAATATTCTTCACTTTCTCTGTCGTTTGGAGTTTAATTTTTCATTTCGGCTCAATTATTATATTTGCTCCATCTCATGTGGACAAAGGTCTTGCAAAACACCAATCAGGTAAACCTGATATTACACAGATGTAATATAATATTACCACTTACATCACTCCTTCTCCTCCAACAACTCGATTTCTGCTGCAGGCACAAGGAACATACCTTGTGGTACCTGAGTTGTGGCTGTACAGAGTGTAACAATGTCTGCTCCTATTTTGCAGTTAAGGATCCTGGGGGTTAGGCATGTAGAACATTTACATATATGAATAGACATGAATCGGTCAGCTGTTACTATGATTTGCAGGTAACATAGGAGATGCTGACCTAATCGGCAACACAGGTCAAGTGCTCCATGTTTGCTTGTACAGCTGAGTGATCATTGTAATGATCTGAGACCAGGATTGATCCATGTGTCTGCGTTTACCTAACACAAACATCAGACCGGTCTGGGCGGACATGATCCGGGCTGGCGTGCTCTCTAGTCTGGCTGCGCAGTAGGTGTTAGACCACTAATCTATATATAGAAAGTGCTACAGATTTCCAGTACATTCCCCGATCTTCCAATTAGATAATTACACACTTGAGACCTGAAACATGTTCAGACAAACGTGAATTTGCTTATCATATGTTGCGTGAAATAACATGCAGAGAATCGAAACTTACGCCAATGAACGCAATTGCAGGCAAGTCCTGTCCGACCACAAATGACACCTAATACTGTCTGCGACTTGAGAGGCCGAACGGGGGAGGGAAGTGACGGACTAACAATGTACAGTAAGAGTGGGCCGAGGGCGTTCCAGATGCGGGCGATCCAAGTCTTGGGTGTTCCCGTAAGTGCGCTTGTTTCCACCATATCATTTGCATCCGCTACAGGGCAGGTGTAAACGCTGACTGAGAGCGATGACTGACGCGGCAGAGTCCTTCATTTAAAAGTTACACATACTTGAATGCAAGTGAGATAGACGATATAACCGCATTGTATGTGCAGTACGCATGGAAAGCATCTTTATTTATGGAATTAATGTAAAAAATATCATTTGAAAAGCAATATTTATATAAATGATTATGTTGATAACAGTTGTTCTTTTATTTCATTATCAATTTTTTTATGCGCTGTGATGTGACCATTTATTATACATATACTGCAGTGTGTTCTGTGTGTCTACATACGGTCTGTACTGCGTGGGTGGAGAGTACGACCATCTAGATTCAGATGGGAGCCTATCTTGAGATCTGCTTGGGTTTGAATATGGTTAGAACTATGCACAAGTTCAATGCTCTTTTTTCCAAACGTAACTTATGTGCAAGTTGTGTGCGGACTTGAATCGGCCCCTTGTAGTCTAGGAATTACATAGGTCTGTGACAGTTTCTTTAAAGGCGTCAGAAGCTCCGTCCGCGTTTCAACTTTCATCCAGGTACGAGTCCTGGATGTCAGAAGGGATGTTGTGGTTTCGTGTTCTGCTCCTGTTCTACCCTAGGATGACATCTTCGGACAGGCACATCTCGCTGTTTTCTAGTCCAACTTCCACATTGCAATAACTGTTGTGATACAGCCGGAGGTTCCTGGCTCTTTAAATATCATTTCATAATATAAGTCAGACAGAGCAGGGTGATATATTTAGCATGGAAGCATTTCTTTATATGTACCCCTAAACCACATTATTAATGTTGCATTAGTACCAAAACCTCTGCTTTATCGGTCCATTAAAATTCACTTTAGATGTGCCTCAGCCCTCTGCTTTTTATCACCTGAAAAATATCCTAATGGAGGAATAAAACAAAACTTAGAGAGTGCTGTGATTACTTTTTATTATATCAATAAAACATTTAAAAAGCTTCTTACAATAAAATGTTGCGAGTCTGGATGTCCTGTGCAACAAAATATCTACACAAAGGAATGAATGTATGAATGTGTCACATGTAGCTACTTGGGTGGTGGGATCCTCTCCTGTTGCCTCTGTCGGATCAGCAGTTATTGTTCTTTCTTTCAATGCTAAAAGAATTCAACTCAGGACAAAGTCTGAAATCTGGAATGTCCAACTCTAGCTCTTGTGATTCTTGCTCAAAGATCTCCGATCATTAGTCTGTAACGTGCCCCAAGCAGACGTTCACCAGGCATATGGAGATGGGGCCAGTTATAAAGGGGCAATTGTCCCTCAGGTCCTTTTATTTGTACAGAATATGGCCACTCCTGAGAGAGTAAATGGGCTTCTTTCCTGTTTATAGTCAACTCAGCCGAGTATAGTCACCCACGTACTAACTATACACATCTGTAGCCAATCAAAGCAGTAGAAAATTCCCCATAATATACCAATCTGTAGCCAATCAGAGCATTACAACATTGACCAAATTATACAAATCTGTAGCCAATCAGAGCATTAGAACTTTCAGAGGATTAAACCAAGTGAACATGACGATATCAGAACTCACTGTTAAAACAGATATTATTTATAGGTGTTTATACATAAATATAAACATTATTTGTATATTACAGGGAAATCCACTGAGTAAAAAGACTACTTGTGAGTTACCACTATCAGACAAATATTTACATAATAAAGTCACCAATGTGTAAGAACTCAACAGCACAAGAAAAAATATGAATTGTAAACAACAGTAATAATAATAATAATATAAATACAGAAATGATAATTGCAGGAATTGTAACCAGTAACATCAGTGAGATCTGATTAGGAGGTATTATCCTGGCTACTAATTATCCAGGTGTATAACATATTTCACATAAGTCCTACTGCTGACTCTTAAGATAAATGCTGGGTGGATAATGGGTAATCTTGGGCTGTAAAGGCAATGTATTACAATGAGAAGATCTTGAATTCCTGACACAATATTGTAACATTCATTTGTTGCCAAAACGTTCACACTTGTATCTTGTTGCATTGTCTTTATAGGAGGGAGATTATAGGAGCAAAAGCGTTTATCAGTGCAGATTAATATGATCGTTCCCTGTCTTCTACATTGTCTCTGTAATATTCCACTGGGAGGGAAAGTAAACATGTGTTCTCCATACTGTGTGTAACAAGTAGAATCTGACCTTATCTGACCATGGCCTTATCTGTGTGGAGTTTGTATGTTCTCCCTGTGTTTGTGTGGGTTTCCTCCGGGTGCTCCGGTTTCCTCCCACACTCCAAAAACATACTGGTAGGTTAATTGGATGCTATCAAAAATGTATCCTAGTCTCTCTCTGTCTGTCTGTGTGTGTATATTAGGGACTTTAGACTGTAAGCCCCAATGGGGCAGGGACTGATGTGAATGGGTCCTCTGTACAGCGCTGCGGAATTAGTGGCGCTATATAAATAAATGATGATGATCTGTCCTGTACTCTCAGAATACAATATTTGTACACAGGCAGTCCCTGTCTGTCTGTGTGTGAGTGTGTGTCTATATTAGAGCATTAAGACTGTAAGCTCCAATGGGGCAGGGACTGATGTGAATGAGTTCTCTGTACAGTGCTGCGGAATTAGTGGCGCTAAATAAATAAATGATGATGATGATCAGTCTGATTACTTCCACTAAACTCACAGGAGCTCCCTCTAAACTATAATTCCACATTATACAGGAAGTTACTGCAGCTACGACAATCTAGCAACTAACAGCTTCATAGATAACGTGTGTTTATATGTTATTACCAGTTGCCAATGTCGCAAGCTTCATAAATTATATTGTATGTGAACATTTTTATTAGCATTCTCCCCACTTACATGTATCTATAGAATCTATGCCTCTCTCATTAAGCTGTGGTCGGTTTAGAGTGATCGACAATTACCAAAATCAATAAATATTATCCAAACAAAACGAAGACTGATTGACAAAGATAAGAAAAAATATTTATTGCAGTACCACTTCTGACCACAAGATGGCTATACAGAGCTCTTCCACACAAACTGACTTTTAATTTCTGAATGTGGTTTGTGCACTATACCGATGCAGGATTCATAGATGCCCTACTTTTATTTGCAGTATATTATATGACTGTTAGGCGCATGAAAACTGTGATGTGTAATCTCACCAAAATGGTGCATTGGTGGCCATAAAAATACTATTTGTGGACATTTACCTCCTAATATACTAAATCATTTTAGAATCCACCATTCAAAACACTTTGCCTGTCCGTGCTCAACTCTGCACTCTATGGTGAATAACAAATATGAGGTTAATTGCACATATTTACACACTTGTTGGTGCAATGTTTTGTGCAATTGTGCTTCCATTTGCCACAATGGAGCTGCTGTCAGATACATATTTGGGGGGCATTGTTTTCATTCCTACACAGAGGAGAAGCCGAATTATAGCCGTTCTTGCAGATGGTATGTCTCTCCACACTTGACGATGGAGCTGACAGGTGTAGCTGCCTCTTGTACCAGAGCCACGATCTAATGATTTACAACATTTTTCTTGTTGCAGATAGATATGTATGTCAGTACTTTGTCATCTCCCTAATATATACCCATCATTATTGCTGGAAACGGCTCAATTTTGCTTTCATACAAATAAGTGAGTTTCCCTTACATTAGCCAGCGGCGTCTGATCGGGGACAGCGTGTATCTTTTTAGTTGAGAGACCAGGGTGCCAAATTCATGATGCGCGCCCATTAGCAAGTCTGATTTATGTCCCTCTGCACAACACCTCAACTTTTTATGAATTGTATTGATTCCTTGTTGAAATAGCACAAAAGAAAATATTCCCCTCTGGAACGTAGATATATAAGCTGTCAATTAGGTCTGACAATGTGAAACACTGAGCGTTGATGGAAAATGTTTCTACAAGAACGACGTATGCAAAGTACAAGCAGCGATGGGCAATGTTCCTATAGTTACAGTATCTCTGCAATCACTGATATAAGATTACATGTATGCTGTTTACTATATACAGCACATAGTGATCTTTGTTTACAGTCTACCACCCACCTACGCCAGAGGCGGGGTTCTGTGAGTGAAAAACATATATTCATCTGATTATATCACTAGAAACCGGTGACGTGATTGAGGCATGCTATGCATTATGCCTCACACACAACATTAGTTTCTGTCTTCCATGTCAGTCAGGAGCACAAGCATAATAATTACTTAATGACTTATTTTTAACATGTGGTGCATGTTATTTCAATACGATGAAACACATAGTGGGCGAAACGCTGCATTGGCTGTGAAAACAGGAGTTTTGAATGGGCTTTTTTCATTTCTGTCAATACATTAATGGGTAACTGTTGGCGATAACACTGCTATGGGCTGGCGATGTGATTAATCGGCTTTCTACAACGATAGCCCTTCCTATGCATTTGCACAGTGGTACATGTACTGCCCCAATACCTGGCGAAAATAGATGAAAATCATTAGGAAAATGCTTTATTCCTTGGATATGTTTTATATATATTCTTACTCTATTTTTTTTGTTTACATTTTTTCCCCACATTCATGGATTTGAAAGCCCAAAGTGGGATCACGGATGCGCGCATCTGCTGTAACTCCCCTCCGGTATCTCCTAGGCCCCGCCCCCTGCTGCACCGCAGAGGAGGGGCAGGCCCCGAGGACACGAACCGCGTCATTAAGCCCGGCCCCTGCTGGGATCCAGACTTTCCAGGACAGTATGGGGTTAACTCTTACTGCTCCAGGCTGGTATCGTTCCGCTGCCCAGCAATAGTTTTTTTAATTTATAAATCAGTGATAAAATTTAGAGTATCCCCAGAAAAAACTCACCGATCCATGATCAAGCCCCTCGGACTCGTTCATAATCTTTGTTCTGAGAAAGTTTAGATGAATCGCGACAGAATCTGCTGGTCACAGCGGAACAATGGAAAATCGTACAATATCGGCAGATTACGCTGATGCTGTCTGAGCAGCTGGATAAACCAGGCACCAGGATAACTGATTATGATACCCGCACGATTGTCAGACCAGTTTGCTCATGTTTTAAACACGTTGTCGGCAATTCCTGTGAAGATACTTGTTTGAGTCTTCATTCAGCACTTTCACCGAATGCCTAACACACTCCTTAAGGCACGGATTTGCTAAAACCTATAAGTGGAGGTGTTGCTCAATGCAACCAATCAGAATCTAGTTATCATTTATCTCGTACACTCTATAAAATGATACATAGGATCCGATTGGAGGTGCAAAGTGAATAAATGAACGTGTGACACAAAACAACGTTTTCACCCTTCTCCATTTAATAACCGCAGCTGTAGATTGTAAGTCCTCCTCTTTGAGAATATTCTTTGGCTTTATTTATCTAATTTTCATTATAATTAATAACAAAAAATAGTAATAAAATGATTAGTAAGTGTTTTATAGAGATGAAGAAACAAGCAGTGTTGATATTTGGCCCAGTCAGTCTCCGTCGATTTATTGTTCATTCCTACATTCTTATTACAACCGTTTTAATTCAGTTGGTTGCTGAAATCTGAGTCAAGGCAGGGTTAATCCTGATAACCTGTCCTGCTAGCATTTCATTCTAAGCACATCTGCCAGAGTTACCCGCCTGACTACACATGTCATTTGCACTTTGTGTTTAGATACATCCCATTAAATGTTTGTCTCTTATTATTTTCATATTTCAGAAACCTTTCTACAAAACACTTTGCCTGTCGCTTCGCTTCCACACAAGGTAAATGGAATGAAAGGATTCTCGTTCCTCTCAGCCTCATTCTATAATCAGGTTAAGTGCGCACTTTAAAACACTACTGAGTGCAGAACAGTGTCAGATTTTCCAAATCAAGTCTGGAATCTGCTTTCCTTCCAGACGGAACAAAAACAATTCCTCCGAACAGGTATATTTACCCTGCCGCTCTCTAAACATCAATTTTTTTGGAAAAGTAAACCAGCGGAATTATGTAGATCTTGTCCAAGCAGCTGTAACGTTAGCGCACGGCTGCTTCCGCGGGCAAGATAACATTGTGAATACAACCCAGATGAACACAAACATCGCTGGCAATCCACAGTTCTAGGTATGGGCGCAGCCTCAAAAGCTTGAAGGAAAAAAAATAAATGTAATTGGATCTATTCTTGCTGAGAAGGCAGCTCCTTAATACATAGGCTGCTACTTTGTATTTGAAAAGTGCCTGTCAGGATTTCTGACTCAATTTGGCTAAGCAAGATGTGATCATATCTGTAATCCCCCTGTTGCAAACACAAAATACCAAGCACTTATTGATTTAAATTTCATTAACATGTTGCAGTGAGTTAGATCAGGGAATAGAGGCTGCACGACGGATTGATGTGCTCATCGGAATGCAGATGAAGTGCAGCGGCTGTCTTGGTTGGCTGACCCAGTGATACTTTAAAATGGAATCTATTGATATCATTAAAATGGTTTCATGTGTAACAAGGCTGTTTTATGCTTGACCTTAGGACCACCAGCAAAAATATTGAGGGGTCCCTTCAACCCGATAAACAGGGATCCTGTCTTCCCCATCCCTCATCCCAGAGTCCTCTCTGGTGGTTAGTAAAGCAAAGTCCATTCTGGTAACGTCTATACGTAACTGAGCCAAATGTATTCTGCTGAACACTATACAAACTATATGAGTGTGGCTAGTGTAAAACACAGACGCCAATCTGGATCCACGTTAAAACTTTTTGGGTTCCTGTTTGGCTAACGCTGAGAACCACTGCTACAGACCGCTACCGACTACAGATTAGGGTGCGGGTATCAGGCCAGCACGTTCATAGAGAGAAGACGGATAAAAAGAGGGAGTTACATTAATCTTCTTATACAGATGGAGGGAATTTGTCCCCATCTAACAGCACATAAAAAGCCTATTTCATTTCAGAACATGACCTTATGCTTCTTCCTCCAAATTTGTAGTGCGGTAAATGCAGGAGGTTGAAATAGTCGATGTTCTGACCTGATTTCACTGCACATATAATGCACAGCGTGGTTTATAGTCATTTGCAATGAGAATTTTACACCCACAGAGAGGAAGAGGGGACTTTTTTTTTTTTTGTTAGAGGCTCACATTACACGTGAGTGGCAAGAGGTGTAGTAAATAAAGCAACCAGCGATATTTTGTTATTTAGAATTTAAGGTTTTTCTTTTCCTGTGGTTAATAGAAGGTGAAATTCAGGAAACTGCTGATTATGGAATAGAATGAGCAGATTGTGTCCCTGCTTTATATCTAGGCAACCATTGTAGAGCCAGTGAAACACGGCGGGGGGTCGATTGAACCCAAGCAGGCGACGTGCGGCGACTGCACTCTCCGCTCCGGTCATCATTCATTGTGTCCTGGAATATTTATATTACATGGGGGAAAGGCCATTCTGGCACTGAATTAACAGCCCTAATATATAGTACCAGCAAATGCAGCATTGCCGGTGGAATTGCATGTTTAATAGTAGTGACTGGTGCTGCTGTGTAATGAATTGGGGTTACTGACTGTTGTTTCGTCTGCACTCCCGGAAGGACCAGCTGTTCAGAAGAAGAGGTGAGAGAACGGACTGATGTCTGGTCCAACAGTGGTTCCCAATCTATATACGGAACCATAATAAAGCACATAATTCACTGAGGATCCCGACCTGTCCATTAGGTCTGTTTATGACCCTCCATATTTTCAAACCATTAATTATCATTTCTTATTGCATTGATAAGAAATTAATTAGCGTAGTAATTTAACAAAATTGTTGAGCCAGGAAAGCGACTGCAATAGGACCTGTCCCTGAGAAGAGTCTATAATAAAGTGATCACAATCGCTTCCAGGTTCTGTCCTGGCTTTAGCGCTGCGCAGGCTCAGAGTACAATTAGCGGCAGGGGAAAGGGGAGGAGCACAAAGTCTGCCGCGGAGGGATCCGAAGGTCCCTCATCCCATAAGATGGAACAGCTAACGCCATCTTCAAATGGCGTTAGCCATAGACGTCAAGCTGGATAAATTGGTCTAGACCGCAGTCCCCATTCAGAATTATGGTGACTGCTGTATTCTGTGATAGTTAGCCAAATGCTGGAGATATCTTTGATTATATCCTGTGTTAAACTTTTGTTAAATAGCCAGGACACTAAAGTATGCCTAAACCATGCAGAAACAGTCATTTCCCCATGGTTTAATCTTTGATAAATAGGCCCCATATCTCATCTTCATCCAAAGCCGTGCTACCAGTTTCTGGCATCTTAACTAAATATATATATTGCATATTTTTTTATTTTTTTGCGTAGTAAAAGTAACTACCAGCATTAATTTGTCTTTTATGCCCATTGTGAGTCATTGTCTACTTCTGTGGAAAGGCGGAGAAAAAAAGCTCAGCAAAATGAGGCACAGAACTTTCCACACGTTGTCTCTTGATGAGCCATCAGGGGTGGTGACAAGAATCTTCAGGAGTGAAGAAGCGGTGGATTGTCTGCAAGTTATCAGTGGCGGGATGATTGGTGATGAATGTTTTATTTGTACCTGCAAATTTATGCCCGCTAATACATTTTTATCCGCCATTACACATTTTAAGTTTGCAGAACCCCGGGCACCCTTTGGTGGAACGTTGGGGTTTCGAGGAACCGAGTATAAGAAACACTGTGGTTTAAAAGTAATTTCTGCAAGTTGAACCCATTGTTAAGGTTCTTGCTCATATATACAGTATGTGACAAAGCAATAGAATCTTCATGAAACAAACAGTATCATCTTTGGTAGGACAGTTCCGAGTTTCCATGTGGACAATTGGAATGGCCTAGAGGATTGTGAACATAACCATTGCAGATCTGGCCCAGTGGATCAAAGTAGAGGCTAATGAGATTTTTAAATGAGGAATGTTGGGTATTATGAAGCGAAAAGTAATCTTTTCCTCTCTTTCCTAAATGTTTGTTCTGGTTCCAATGAGTGTTTTAAGAGTTTTAGCTCTATTCTAAAAACTTGCTGATGGTTGGGAACGATTGCTCGGATGGCCATACATGTTGCAATGTCTGAACAATTTGGTAAGAAGCAACCATAAAGGTTGGGAAGATCAGCACTGTTTATTGTTTGGCCCCATTAATTGCGTCTTACTCCTTCTTTATAACACAACAAATGTAAGTTCACGTGGTCTGTTTTTCCCCGTCATTTCTACCAGTTTTTATTTGTGTGTTCTCCGCCTTGTCCAGCGAGATGGAATATGCCTGGAACTCTTATAACAAATTATAACAATATTAAAAACTAATCTAGGTTAAAATCTTCTCCCTCTAACCTCAAAGTATATTGTTTACCAAGCTGATTATTTTCCTCTGTGTTCAGCTGGAATGAATCACTGCTCTCCTCAGACATCTATGATTTGCAATTATTTTCTTTTTCTTTTTTACGGTTTCATTTTGAAATCATAAATATTCAATTTCCCTGAGATTGTCTGAGCTTGAAAACAACGGCACGGAGTGATCTGTGGACGTACAAATTAAGAGGAACAATGGCAGTGCAAATGGGGGAGGCTGCCGCACTTATGACTTGAAATGAAAGTCGCATCACGCGGAAAGAGACGAAAGGCAATCAGAATTAATAAGGCGGCCAATGGTAATGAAATTCCTTAAAGAACTCAGTTCATTTCACAAACCTTCAAAGTGTAATCATTACCGCGATGACCCCCCCCCCCCCCCCCCTCCTAGTTTGTGTTTGGAATAAAAGTGATTTTTTTGCAATGTTCCTCTCGCCCGTGCCTCATTAAACTCTCTTCTGGGAGGTGGGCGTGAAAGGGATACATTGTACAAGTCTGTTATAAATCAAATTTAAAGGTGTAGGACTCCTATACCATTTACTTATTTCCCTTTACCCAATTACTAAGGAGTCAGTATAAGGAAAGTTATGTGGATGACATTCAGTTCACAGTATTTATTGCAGAGCGGGTCACATGATTTGTGAAGCGTTATGTATCGGTCTAGTTGAGCATAAATATATATTTGATACATTGGCACCGTGATGTATTGTTCAGACTGTATTGGAAGGATAATGTTGGTAGGACATTGTTATTGTAGCCTGCTACATTTTTTCATTTTAACACAGCTTTGGTAAATCCCAAAATCCTGTCAGTACTAAGCCTAGTCTGTCAATGTAGGGTGCAGAAGAACAGGACATAGTGTTACACAAAGGATAAGAAGGATCCTTCCCTACGTATACGCTCCAAGGTTTTCACTGCACCTTGACCCCAAAACCTAGTCTGACCCTCCACCCCCCAATAAAACCCCAGTTATTAGCGAACACCCAAACTGTAAAAATACCCCAAAATCTAAGCCCTAGCCCTAAACCATAAGGGAATCTCAGTGCCAACCCTAATATTATTTGAAAATGATGGGCACATACAAGGAGTAATGTGACTGTTTCCTGCGTAGTGGAAATACCTCTCAGGTGTTCAGTGAGGGTCATGTCATGTTTCATGCAACACTTTTGATTGGAAGAGGAAGGAGAACTGTTAGCTGTTTGCTGAATGCCTTGTTAGGCCGGTAGCCCCTCTAAATACAGGAAGAGGAAGAGTGAGCCAGGCTGCTGCTCCATCTACAGTTATGCAAATAATTCTACATTTCTGTTGTTTTTTATTCATGTTTCATATGCAGCTGTACATCCTGAGGTAAGGTAATAGATGTTTGTGTCGCAAATACCAGCTGGCAAAAAAAAATTCCAAAATCATTTTAACTATTGCTACTTTTTAACCACACCAAATACCCTTGTCATTATCATTTTCTCCACAGTGCCTTCTAACAGAGTAAGGGACAGGATCTATTGTTAAACACTGTGTCCTTCATATGGCTAATTCCCATCATTTCATAGTTTGTATATTGACCATGTTCTGGAACTAGGCAAAGATGCATAAGGCAGTGAATTCTTAGTTTATAGTAGCTATAAAAACTGTTTACACTACATACTGATCCTGGGACATATACATGTGTCAAATTAAGCAAAATTGAGGCTGGTTGCATGCCAAATTATTAAACATGGGTCCAATTGATTTAATTTCACATGCTGATTATGGAGAAAGGGTGGCCTAGAGTGTTCACTCGTTGCTCGGCTTTCAATATTACAAGTACCTAGCCTTTGTCCAGACAGGGCCTCAACATTCCAGGATCCAGACAAGAAGCAACTGAACTTAAAACACCAGCAGCCACATGTGGTGAAAGCTGAAAGACCAGGTAGGAGAGAGCAGGACAGTCTGCCAAGTGTCCTGATTCTGGTGGGACAGTCCCAATTTTGGGTGACAATAGTATATGCAATATTGTATTGGGGTTGGAGTGAGACCTAGCTCAGGGGACATGGAATGGAAACCCCCCCTCTAGAAATCCTGTGTACACCCCTGAATAATAAATGCAGAATTCTTTTACATTTATTTTCAAAAGTGTGAGGTGCTGGGAAGAGGATATTGGGGGGATTAGGGGCGGAAGATTTACTTAGGGCGTCTAGAAACATTGCACTAGCCCTATAACTGCTGAGATAACAAGGGTTTAATTTGGATCTTCTTCTTCATCATCATCATCATTCCAGATTCCGCAGAGTCTGACAATCATCTTACAGATATGACTTACAGGAATATAATAAACATAATAACAGACACAGAAATACAATTAATCCTAATAACACGTACATGGATGGCAGCTGTCACGGATAACGGTCTGAGTTCCAGGTGTGAGAGTGATTCAGCTTAAGACATGACATCAGGGTGGTACGAGGTAGACGTAGGACAACAGTTGTGATACATTTTTACCACAAAGGATTTGAATAAAATCCTAATATGTAACAAGCGATCAGATTTTTACGCCGTCACCATTAATCCGTACACATCGTCCGCAGCCAGGGAAATGGTGAAAGTTACACACAGTATAATCTAATTTCCAAGATCTCATTTGGCTGAAGAGAGAGAGTAAAACACTTGTGTGATTTCGCTCCTTTCTCTTCAAAATCCTCATTTATGGTAAATCCTGTTTCACGGCCCTAAATGATTATTATGCTGTAGTTTGCAGATCCGCCTCGGTTAATGATTTTTGAGGTGAGTTCGGTGCCTGGTTGGGTTGCGGACGGCGACAGCTCACGTGAGTTTAATGAGAATCCCAGCATGGCCCAATGACACCGAGGAGGGGGGGACATAAATTAGAGACCCAGGTCCTGGCTGAGAATATGCATAAAGACACTTAATGGAGTCTGGAATACAAAATTAATCACTTGTAATGATTGGGGTTTGCGAGAATATTTGATGTAATCTCATTTATAAATATTTTCAGCTGAATGATAAATGAACCCAAAGAAAGTCAGTTAACAAAGGCTGAATTTAATATGAGAGCGAGGTGCTCAGGGCAAGAGGAGAAGGAAAAGCCGCTTATAGATTCTTATCTGGTGATAATGCTCCATGTTGAACTCTTTCCGCTAAGTGGGGATTTTTAATGCATCTGTTTAGTGAGGCCTTTCTTATTTGCATTAATTAATCGTCCATTAATGTGCAGTATTTATAACATTAATGGAACTTTGCTGGTACAATACATTGGTATTAATGGGTGATTATTCTGGGATGTTACATACTTTCTAAAAAACGTGATGGTGAATATTTATGAAACTGCTATATGGGTAAATGAGCAAAAAGTTGCTGAACTAATAGCAAACATTCAACAATCTTCTTTTTTATTTAACTGTTAAAATTGGAAGCTACGAATGCCTGTTAGGGGTTATAGACCATGAATGGTTGCTAGGAGTTATAGACTATGAATGGTTGCTAGGAGTTATAGACTATGAATGTTTGGTAGGGGTTACAGACTATAAATGGTTGCTAGGGGTTAAAGACTATGGATGGTTGCTAGGGGTTATAGACTAGGAATGGTTGCTAGGGGTTACAGAGTATGAATGGTTGCTAGGTGTAACAGAGTATGAATGGTTGCTGGGGGTTATAGACTATGGATGTTTGCTGGGGTTATAGACTATTGATGGTTGCTAGGGGTAGCAGAGTATGAATGGTTGCTAGGGGTTATAGACTATGGATGGTTGCTAGGGGTTACAGACTATGAATGGTTCCTCTTGAGCATACTTGCCTACTCTCCCTTCTGGGAGGCTCCCAAATTTCGGGGAGTCTTCCCAAACTCCTGGTAGAGTAGGCAACCCTTCCGAAACCTAAAAAATGCAGAAATTCATAGCATTGAATATCGGGAGCGGGGCTTAATCACGTCATTAAGCCCCACCCCTGATAATTTATAGAGGGGCGTGGCTATGTCGACGCAAAGACTTTACCATGCCACCTCCTACCCCTATCACATGACCTGTCCTCACGAGGACAGAGTCACAAAATCTGCAACTATGCTCTTGAGGCAAGGCCAGGAGTATTTTACGTGTATGATTGTTACTAATAGAAGGAGTAGCTATGGGGTTAAGTAAAAAAAACTCCACCTAAACCTAAAATGTAATTTTGGGTGACGTTATTGTAGAATGTATAGTTTTTCCTAACTGGGGCCCAACACTCCTCCCTGATCCTGGAGGGCCGCCAAGGGCCAAATGGTCCAGATTGTAATGTTACTGCATGCCTCTGTCATACAAGCAGCGCTGTTCTTGTTCCGCTGCTTTGTGAATTGCTGCTTGTTTGTAACAGCGGTGAGAGAGGAGTCACTATACCATTGGGGCCCTTGGTGGCCCTGCCAAGTTGGAGGGGTGTCGGCCCACAATAAAAAAAAAACCTCTGCATTACACCTAAACTTACAAAACTCATCCTTGACTTATCCTTCAAAGTTATTGACACTGAAAAACATTCTGGGGGCTCAGTTTGGGGCGTTTTTGTGCACCTACATGTGTTTTATTTATGTAGTGCATCTGAAAAGCCACGCTTACAACGTGCGCACGGATCATTACTATGTTAGGACAGCAAGAGAATCAGTAACTGATCATGACTTATTGATCTCTGTGCTGTTGCAGAAACGAGATTTCTGCAGAGACAGAACTTTCCGCACAGAAGGGACAAGATTTCTGCAAGGACCGGGTCGACTCCTCTCGAAAGAAGGATCCCGTCCTTATTACTGTTTAGTGAATAAACTCTCCGTGTTCCTGGCTACAGACTCCTGTTACACATTCTTCTTATTTATGTCCTAAAACTTCAGAAGAAGTATTTAGAGTAAGCGCCAGCTGCCAAACGCCTGCCCATTATCTCCAAATAACGACATCATCCCGAGCAGCGGATCTCTGTTTGGAAATTGCACTTGTCACTTTGAAATAGACCTCTCGCTCCCTCCTCGCTCTCAGCCGCAGCCATGGTGATATTACATCACAGCGGCCCCAGGGTCAGTATATTACAATGACAAGACCAAGTAGCCATAGGTACTAGCTGAGTCGTTATTGGGGTGAATACTGCATTACACACTGACTGCAATGACCTACTGACTACATCAATTCTATTGTGACCAGTAAATGCAGTATTGTAGCCTATATACTGGACTGTATCTACTGCAGCTTTAAAATATGTCACCCTAAATATCCAACTGTGGCTCAGTACCACCCAACTGTACCTATGTTATACCCAGATACCCTCTCGCTCTCTCATTAGAATGTGTCACGCTTTTGGGTCTAATTTACATGTATGTATGGATCTTGCCTATTGTTCTCCCCTAAAAGTGGCTTCAAAATGTAAACATTGTATATTACTCTTACAGTTTTGAAGTGGACGGGAATAGATCGTCTTGTAGCCAGAAACATACCAGCAGCACAGGTGTATTTCAGGTGATTAGTGAGCTGATCTTGTTTGAGGGACCAGCCCACTTATGTGATTATATTATGGAGGACAGGGCTACATGTGACAGGGGCAGTGACATGATGTGAGAAGGGGAATGGAGGCAGTAGGAAGCCACAGACTGAGAGTTATATAGTGGAAGGAGCAGGGTCCCCAGCAGCACAAAGTAGTGATATGAGGCTTAGGTCACAGTGAGACAGGAAGTCGCAGACTGAGAGTTATATAGTGGAAGGAGCAGGGTCCCCAGCAGTACAGAGTAGTGATGTGAGGCTGCTGTCAAACTGATACAGGAAGCCACAGACTGAGAGTTATATAGGGGAAAGAGCAGGGTCCCCCAGCAGCATAGAGTAGTGATATGAGGTTCCTGTCACACTGATACAGGAAGCCACAGGCTGAGAGTTATATAGTGGAAGGAGCAGGGTCCCCAGCAGCACAGAGTAGTGATGTGAGGCTGCTGTCACACTGATACACCGACGCAGGAAGATTGTATTGTCAAATGTACCTCTACATGACACAAGCTTCATACAACCAAATTGTTAGTGTTGTATCACTTTTTTAAAATGTTTGTTTGCACTCTGTCATTTAGAGACCACCAGTAATGAATAAATCTGTGGTATATGGACCCTGGTGATAGCAGCAGTGTCATAATGTACCAAGAGAGTGAGGAATGAAGGACAGTGAAATATACTTATTTATTTCTCGGATTTATCATTAGCAGAATCTATGTAGAATTTCCCCTAAAACATGTGGCTCTGACATAATGGGAACTATGGAGAAAGCAGATTTTACTCAGTCCTTGCTGACATACAGATTTAATTGTTTTATTCTGTGAGCACTGAGATCCGTTAATGAAAAACAGTAAAGAAAAAGAAAAATTAAAACTCAGAGAAAGTGCCTAATGGGTTCTCAGTGTTGTGTGGGCCGTTTATCACAAGAGACCATAAAATCTGGTGAAAGGTTAGAATGTAGAATGGGGGATAATATTCAGATATTATATGCTTATAATTCATCTTTAGAAGCCCATGTAAATGCAATCTCTCAGATGAATTAAATAATTAGAATGAGACATGCAAGAGATCTTTTAGAGATTAAATTATATAGAGAGAAATTCTTCCTAATCAACACACTGATTAACTTAGAAAGGAACAAGGAGATAAATCTTGCCGCAGATTTTATCACATGTCTGCGAAATTTAATTCTGGACACAGAGTCCTCTACATTCAAAATTAACTTTAATTTACTGACAACAGGCTGTGGGAAAGTACTATGTAAATTGACCTGATGGTCTTATATTAAAAGTTGTGAGTTTGAGATGGATCTAAGTAAATTCTGTCTTTTATTCCAACCCATTCCAACACGTCGGTTCACATAGCCGAGATATTTCCATATCAACATGATTTTGTATGGTCAGAACGAAACGAAGATTAAGCAAGTACAAAAAAAAATAGAAGGGGTGGGGAGATTCGAGGGGGAGGGGGGGGCTACTCTTTCTGGACCCCCCCCCTGCCCCTGTAATTTGGGAGTCCTGTTGACATTCCGGGACAATAGGCAAGCATGACTCTGTTAATTGCTATGCGAGTGTTTAACAGACAATGGTGAGTTACCGCACCTGACACTAAGGAAGTTATTGTGACAAAAAGATAGCTTATATTTCTATGCAACACACTCGTACAACCTTGGTTTACGCTGGACAGTTAAGAAATGGTTTTGTTGGTAATACCTCTTCATTGTTTTGAACTGATACATAGTTACGCTGAAGAGGACATTCACTGAGCATAATTGCATATTAACTATACATATAATGCAGTTGTAGAGTTCTATTTTATTGCATAGTAAAACTTGGTAATACAGAGTCAATAAAATGCAAATTTTGCCCAATATACGATGCTGATAACTCAAATTGTATATTGCACTACTGTAATGATAGAGAGACAGAAGCACTGGGGAAATGATTGATGGGAGGTGTATATGTCCCAGGTTTCGGTCCTATGTGTTTAAAACCCCAAGGAGATTGCTTGTGTTTTGGGAAAGAGCTCCCCAAACAAGCTGATGCAGGGTCCCTGGGGTTATGAATGGAGAGAGAAGGGCGGGCTCATTCATTAGGCCCATATTGGGGTTTTCAACTTGCCAGACACTTTGCTGGATAATTAGGAGTTGCTCCTGTGAGGTGTAGATAAAAGGCTGTGAGTCTGTTACCTTCCTCTCTCACTGCCTGGGGTACAGGTCAGAGGTCTGCTGAGCGATACTGCCATTGTTACATGTAACTTCTGTGCTTTGTGTAAGTGGGACATTAGGTCCTTCTACCTTACAGAGGGAGTTCTCTGATTGTGGTTGTTAGAGCCCGACAGTCTAGGGTTCGTATTAATGCTTTGTTTATTTTATTCAGCTAAATAAAACTAGCTGCGGCTACTTGTACTGAGGCCCTCTACTGGTGGGGTATTAATTTGCTGCTACATGAGAAGTTCTGCCGTTTACACCAGCAGACAGCAACCCTGACATGATCTTACGCCAATAAATAGATAGATAGATACAATGTTGAACAGATGAGGATAATATATAAAAGATAAATAGATATTAGATAGATACAATGTTGCACAGATAATGGTAATAGATAGATAAGACATATATAGATATGAGAAAGATAGATATTAAATAGATAAATATGAGATAGATAGATAAATTGATAGCTAAATAGATAGATACATAGATATGAGATATATATATATATAGATGAGAGATAGATAAATAGATAAATATGACCTAGATAGATACAATGTTGCACAGATGTTGATGGCACATAGATAAATAGATATGAGATATATGGTTACAATGTTGCGCAGATGGTGATAATAGATAGATATGAGATACATAGATATACAGGTAGATAGAAAGATAGACAGATAGATAGATACAATGTTGCGCAGATGATGAAGAGCATTGAGAACAACTGTCTATTATTTTCCCCACAGAGTATTTATATCACTTTGATATGAATGCACTCTACATCTCTCCTATGATATGTAATGTGTGACACCCCTGACGAGGGGATAATTACACACACACTTTGTATAGCTCTGGTTCCTGCCCTGTTTATCTGTTGTTTGCAGAAACCAGGACCTTCTCCCCCAGTCACAGCTGATTGGGCGCAGACTTCTCCACTCAGATTAAAGATATTGGGTCCTGAAGCAGAACCAGAATGAACGATTGAAATGATTGTTTGTGATGTGTCTGGGAAGGTTTTAGTGTTAATACCCGTCATGAAAAAGAGGTCTCACCTTGAATGAGTAATCTGCGCTCCCCATCCTAACCATGATAGATCACCATCGCGCTGGTCATCATCAGTGGGGTCTGCTCAGAATTTTAAGCCACGAGAACGCAGTGATTTGATGTTTTGACGCACAGGATTTGCTCCGCCGGCCGGAACTGAGCTCTTAAAGCTTCTTCTTCTGAAATAACATCGAGATCAAATCCTTCACTTCCCATTCAGAGGGTCTGTGTCTCCGTCTACATTAATTGGGCGATTCCCAGAACATTTTATTACACTTCTCTGGGGTTAAATCACCTCTCACTGCAAGGAACAAATTGTTTCACACAAAATGCTTTTGCAATAAATATAGACATATCAATGTGTCTTGGTTAAGAAATCCGATTGCTGGCAATGCCATATTGAAGTAAGGAATAGGTCACGGCAATAACTTAGCTGTCCTAATGCTTTAAAATTAACACGTTAATGGCAGTTAAGGAAAATGGTTCCAAACTTGTGATTTGTTTCTGTAAGTTGGGAGAAGGAGCAGCTCAGATATTAAGTGCTCAATAGATATATAACTGACCCCCCCCCCCCCCCATGAATTTCCATCTGTGCCGATTCACCCAAATTTGGACACAAAGGGGCCGATGTTGAGGCCAAATGTTGGACGTCATTGACGTTAAAAAATGTTGCACTTAAAAACAGCCTTTTTACGCCCGTACGCTGAGTAAGGGGCATCGCGGTATGTGCCCTGTTCTGCTCCAGTGGCACGTGTGCCAGGTTTACGTCATGTGTACATACAAACACACATACAAACAACCAGGGAAGCACAAGAAACGTTTGTTAACCTTTGTTTTAATATTGAAACAACCAGCACTATTAGGCTTGATATGATACGGCGGATATTTACAGGTGACCTGCAAGTAGCAGCGGGCCCTGGATGCCAGGGAATGCTGGCGCTTGTAGTTCTGCAAGTGCCAGCCTGATCTGGCAGCCATGGTTATACTGGCGCTCGTCTTTATACAACCGCCATCATATACTAACAGGGTTTGCCAGGACCTGAATGTCTTAAAAAAAAACAAAACTCTTTAATCTAATTTCTAACTCTTACTGTACCTCACACCCAAGCACCAGGGGTGTGGGACAAGCACTAATGCTTTCAGCATGGGTTGGATTTTCCTATGGAAAGTGGGGGGGCTGAATTTTTTGGGGGTCTGATTCCCCTAGGGAATTCAGCTAAGGTCAATAGACATTATGGGGCCGATTCAATTTGGCTACGTTAGTGTAGAAATAATGCTGCGCTAATTGTATTACCGTTAATACGGTAATTTTATCCCGGAATCTTGCTTGCGGCCCCTAGGGCTATGAGCAGAAATCAGCCTTAAAATGACCATACTAACAGTAATACTGCGCACTTTTACTGTAGTAACGGTAATATCGTGCAGGCCACGTTATTCCTATAATAACTCGGCCAAATTAAATTGGCCCCTATGACAGGGGGACCCGGCTATAGTGTCACCAGCCTATCATAGCTTAGTGGTGGTCTTGGCTACTTTTCGGGGGTCCCCAATTTTGTCCCCCCACTTTTGCTGATTCCAGCCTAGGCTATGAGTTGGTAGATATTTCTGGGGGTTGGGGGCACACTGTTTTTTTTAACAATTATTTTACAAATATTCATTTAATTCTTTCAAATTGACACAATTATACGCTGCTGCTGCCTCTGATGACCAGTGTGTATCTTGCACCAGTGAAGATGCAGCAGGCTCTCCTCCTAGCAGGTCTATCGGCCGGCGCTTTCGCCTTAGCAGGCTGCGCAAATTGCATGAAATCCCATTACTGTACTTGGTCTATTTGCAGCCCCCCTTCCCTCCCTCTGTCCCCTCTCTAAACATAAGGAGTCATCAGTGTAAGAGGCACCTGAGTCTACACAGCGATGTCTCCTTACGCATTTCTTGGGTGCAAGCGCAGCACCAAAATGTTCCTTTTACACAAAAAAAAGACACTTCCGCCCAACTCTACATCAGGCTCTGAGTGAGCAGAGAAACTGGCTGTGCACAATATAACAATAACTTATAAGTTATAAATGGATTAATAATAAATAATGGTTATTGGGTAGAAGTAATAAAAGTAGGGATAGCAGTTCTCCTTCCTATGTGAGAAGAACGACGGAGCCATTCAGTATAGCGCTCAGGAAAAAGAATAATTAAATTCCTTTATGTGCTTCACAACGAGAGACAAAGAACAGAGAGAGGACTCTGCGATCAGTTAGAGAAGCTTTGTGACGCTATTTGTGGAGTGAAAGTGTCTTTTACAGTTTTTTTCAGAGGTTTTTTGTTCCGCCAGATTTGGGAACAGCTCTTCAACAGGTTTTTTCCTGGATCTGTCCCCCTGGAACACATGTACAAATTCTGATGTCACAAGAATATAGCTGTGACCTTTATGCTGCGCAGACATCGCACATCCTCAAGGTAGAAAATAAAATGTTCTTATGACTCCGCAGTACAAGCCGGCTGTCAAAGTGCAGCGTTAGTCCTGATATCATGTATTGGTCCAAATCACGGACTCGTGGCATATTTCCCAGCCTGCCCCTTGCTTCCGAGTTGTCTTCTGGATTTCTATAAATCAGTCCCAATTTTCATAATTTTCCCTGCTGACAATACTTTAATAATGTACCTGTGTGTCTGCATTGTGCATCTGATCAGCAATGACGCATTCCTGATTTTTTGCTGTTTCTTTTCCTTCATTTCGTTTAATTAGCCTTTTCATTTGGATATCCTCTTCATGGAAGTGTCCCTATTTTTCAGTATTGACAGATGTTTCTGTTTCTCTGGCACCACATCTGAGTGTTATTCTGCAAAAAAAACTCTACAGATCATATATGGTTTACAAAGTAAGATTTGATTCCCCTGAAAACACACACACAGCCTTGAGCATACCCGCATACACACACAGCCTTGAGAACACCCGCATACACACACAGCCTTGAGCACACCCGCATACACACACAGCCTTGAACACACCCGCATACATACACAGCCTTGAGCACACCCGCATACATACACAGCCTTGAACACACCCGCATACATACACAGCCTTGAACACACCCGCATACATACACAGCCTTGAGCACACCCACATACACACACAGCCTTGAGCACACCCGCATACAAACACAGCTTTGAGAACACCCGCATACACTCACAGCCTTGAGAACACCCGCATACACACACAGCCTTGAGCACACCCGCATACATACACAGCCTTGAGCACACCCACATACACACACAGCCTTGAGCACACCCACATACACACACAGCCTTGAGCACACCAACATACACACATAGCCTTGAGCACACCCACATACGTACACACACACACGTATGTGCACAGCATTTCTACAGTGCATCCAAATAGTTATCACCATAAATAAGTAAATACAAATCCGTGCCATTATATGTAACCTTATAAGTCAGCTGCTTCTTCCAGGATCTAAAACTGCAACATGGGTATGAGGTAAAACAAGTAAAGAGCGCAATTGTGTAATCGTTTTATATAATATGGTCCCCAACAAGACTATTGTATATACATTTATTAAACTCAGCTCCCTTATTCCCCAGAGGTGAATTACTGAACCTGAGGGAACTGCGGAAGCCTCCTGTACCCTCGTGTAGATGGAAACAACTTGTAAATTGCTGCAGCAAAGCCCACAGAGCACTTTAATAAATGTATAAATGTATTTACAACAGTAAGATATAACAAACTGGTATATATAGTAAAACAAGGAAAGAGTGCACAGTGTAGCAGTTTATATAACGTAACCAATGAGACAATCATATGTATATATATATATATATATATATATATATATATATAAATGTGTGTATTAGAAAAAATGAATATCCCATCTTCCTGATACGAAACAAAGCTGTGTCCAGGAACAGAACTCTTCTCCCCGCCATAGTGTGTTTATTCTGGGGAGGGCCGGGATGGGCGTCTTGCAGACACCATTTAGTTTCCCCCTGGTGCACTAAGCTCATTCTACGACTTTCTCAGCCTTCCAGTGGTCGTTCTGGTCAGATTGCTGGAGATTGGTATATTAGTGACAATAAAAGAAACGCTTGTCTGAAGTACCCACCTTCTGCGTTGTCTGAGCTGACGGCCTCCCGTCTGCCGCATGGCGCTCTGGGACCAGGCAGTCATTTCCACGGCTGTTTACCGAGCCACTGGCTCCGTTTTATAGATGTGATATTTCTTCTTCTTGATAGCAGAGGATACTATAAACCTCTTCTGGAAGTCTATTTACTTTTATTATGCTCTAACCGAGCTCGCCCAAAGCAAGAAATATATTGTCAAGTTAAAACTTACTCTGATTTATGGCCTTGGAGATTTGTAACTCTTATTTGACTGATATTCTAAGGCTTCTGTTAAACTACTGAGCGACATTAGATTTTAGGGAACAGATTAGAGATGAGTCAAACTGCAGCGAAATTCCGCGCACATCGAACTGCGCTGCGGCCGAACAGTCCATTACACAAAGATGAATTCGGCTTTTGCATCGACATTCTGTTTGTAAATTCCCATTGGAGTGAACAGAGCTGGAACGGTGATGGTCAGTTTATTCTGCCGTGTGGTCAGGGTAAGGCCAAATTCTAGTCGGTGGAATGTGCAAAATTATGCAGACAAATACGGTACAAAACAAACAAAGTATCTCTGTACTTGATACATTAACTACTGGTCTCATGGAAAGAGATGTAACCTGTTTAGATGTACTTGACTAGTGTCAGAGCGCCTGTTGCGTTCATTCTATAAAACTGGTTACATATAAGTTTGCAGGAGATAAAGTGGGCGGGGCTAGAACAACCTGGAGGGAGCTGCAACATTGTATCTCACCTCTGCCATCTCCAGTGTCTATTATGCTATGTGCAATTCAAAATAAACACGTCAATGCGTCTGCATAAAGATACATCTAAGGCGCATCAAGATACACGACAATCTGGAGACACCATTCATCATCTTAAACTTAATGATGATGAAAGGTGTTTTTTGTTTCATGAATAATAAAGAATAAAATGCCCCCCCCCCCCCCCCAAGGAAAATCCAAATGCCAGCAGCAATTGTGAGGGGACAAACAGCATATTTACATACCATGTTTTAGCTGTTCTCTCTTTAGCCCCCAAAACTGGGCAGATTCTCACGCAGGATCCTATGGGGATTCCTCTCAAAGCGGACATCGATGCTTGCACACTCTCTACTCACCCGCAGGATAGACCGACATCACCCAGCTTGGCCGCACCTCTGATCTAACAATGGTACTCTCAGCAGTTATACCGACCAGTCTTCGAGAGCTCCATCCTTGAAATCACAAATGCATCAATCAATACAATAAATGGGCAGCACGGTGGCTCAGTGGTTAGCACTTCTGCCTTACAGTGCTGGGATCATGAGTTCAATTCCCGACCATGGCCTTATCTGCGTGGAGTTTGTATGTTCTCCCCGTGTTTGCGTGGGTTTCCTCCAGGTGCTCCGGTTTCCTCCCACACTCCAAAAACATACTGGTAGGTTAATTGGCTGCTGTCAAAATTGACCCTAGTCTCTCTCTCAGTCTGTATGTGTATTAGGGAATTTAGACTGTAAGCTCCTATGCGGCAGGGACTGATGTGAGTGAGTTCTCTGTACAGCGCTGCGGAATCAGTGGCGCTATATAAATAAATGATGATGATGATGATGAGTATCGGAAGGGTACCGGGTAGGAAAAATTAGAGGAGCTTCCTTACTGTAATAAACAGACATTGTGGTGAACTGACCCCAGTGCTGTGAGGCAGGGGTGCTAACCACTGAGCCACCGTGCTGCCCCTAGCATAGCCTGGTGTCATGTCATAATTCCCACTTATCCAGGAAAAACTGGGACAAGATAAGCTCAGCCCAGATTGACAATAAACATGGCCCTAAACACCCACAAATATCATCCCATGACATCCAAGCATTTCCACTTCACAATAATCCCTTCAGGGTCCATGTATTGAGACTATCCCGCTAAAAATCAGGACAGTGGGGAGGAATGTGACCTTCATTTAGCTATAATCACCATGTTTGGGGATTAATAAGCAAATTGCATATTGTGGATTATGATTCAAAAAATGCCCATTTCACATTTTAAAAAAATATATATTATATTTTATGCATAATCAATATACTATAATGTGCAATTATTATTTGTACTAGAGTCCTAAATATTTTGCTTGTTAGCTGCACAGAGGGCAGACCTTCTACCAGAGCAATTAATTTCCCTCGTTCTGCAATGCTCTGTTGTCCTAATTATAAAAATGCCTTGAAAATAATTCTGCTTCCAGGAGTGTGGTTGTTAATTAAAATTCAGGTCTTTTCCTAAAAGTGCTCAATTCCATGCCAGGGTCATTGTGTGAATGCACTGCTGGTGTTACTGTACCTGACACAGAGCTCGGGAACGCTGTCAGTGTTATGCAGAAATAAATGTAACATTTTACGGACTTTCTTATTAGTGCCGGAATAGGTGACATTTGAAAAGATGTCCTTAAAATGGCAAATAGAGTCTAAAGACGTGAGACTCAATGAGCTCAACTTATTAAAAAGTGGTGACACTCTCCCATTAGAGGACACAAAGTATCACAAGTCTTTTTCATGATAATTTCTCACAGTTTACACATCGAAGTAAATCTGCCATTGGCAGCGAATTTGTGGGCTGGATCAACGCAAAAGCAACGATTCCCTCGTAACTAGGGATGTCGCTGAGCAACGAGGTGCAAATAACTGATTGATTAATGGTTCAGCCCACAGAATCGCTGCTGTAGCTGTGTGTGGGGTGAGGGGGTCAAACTGTTTATCCATTTATATCATCTGTAAAATAATGAGGATAAAATGACTGTATATATAACTCAGACTAATGCCCGGTATAAATGTAATTTAGTACTTTCTCCTATTGGATGCAAACTGCGGCTGGAGCAGACAAACGCGCCGGGCGTTTGTAGCGAGCAGTTGCGTCGGCCTTTACGGGTTTTTTATTTCTCGCATTTGAAAAGGCAAAGAGACGTTTTATTTTGGCAGCCTTTGACTGTAAGTGCATGCTAGTGCTTGTAGTTCAGTGCCAGTGCATTCTGGTACATGTAGTTCTACAATATATGGCAGCAGTCCTTCAAAACCTGAAGCAAAAAAAAAAAAAAGCTGCTCAACTTCCCTGCTCACCAAATCCCTCAATTTTTACACGAGATCTGGTGAGCAGAGAATTCATTGGGTGAAACATTAGGTGTGATAAGTAGAATTTTGGGCATGTAAAGATGGGATATTTCCACGCGAGTAAAAGTTCCTCGTATCAGATCAGCTGATAAAGGATTACATCTACTAAACCTTCCAAAAATGAAAAGTGGAGATGTTGCTATAGGCAACATAGCAACCAATCAGATTCTAGAATGTACTAGATAAATGATAGTTGTAATCTGGTTGCTACGGGCAACATTTCCACTTTTTCTTCGTGAATGTTTGATACATTTGCCCCTAACTGTTCATTTTTTGCTTTTGGGATATTTAAGAGGTTAAAAAAAACCACAAAACTTTTTTGTTCTCCAGTTTTAGAGAAAAGTTAATAGATAGTTTCACAGTAAATGACTACAAACACAGATGAACTTATTCAGCATGAAAACCAGGAGTGTGGTTTAGTAAATACATAACGTCCTTTATCAGTTCCCTAAAATGCAGAACAAAAGCTTCTTCAGATTTTATGTGTTATTAAAACACATGAATGAAGGATTGTGACTCATTTGGATCAGGCGTCGTCTGTTTGCTTCCAATTGTCATTTCATTTATAATTGCCGCAGTCGCTCTACAAGTGTTTGTATTGCTCATTAGATATTTTAATCCTCTACTTTCCTTTGACATACAGACTGGAACCTTCCTCTCTCTGATCTATTTATACAGCGCTCAGGCTGACAGATTACACACTGGATGCAAATATGTTTTTATATCAGTTTATCATTCCGTGTGACCCTGGGAATAGACGTTTAAAGACCTCGGTACTTATAACTCTGTATTCTTCTTTATGCCCTTGGAAATCCAGCATTACTGATACGCTATTGTCTTGATCTTTGGCAATACGTCTTGTGAGCATTCATGTGATATTTATGGAGTATATAATATTTACATAAAGCCGTTCCAGGGCCCTAGGGAACCATCCCTGTATAAACTGCAATTAATTTGCATAGTGACTATTCCATT